>NC_061868.1:15143498-15491064 GCF_907164915.1 Impatiens glandulifera
CAAAATAATTTTTTTTATAATTAATTTCAAAAGCAAGTTATTATTTTAAAATATTTTAAAATAATATTTATTTTAAGATATTTTTTAATTTTATTTTTATTAATAATAATTTAAATTATATTAAAAAATTATAACATCGAATGTTTATTATAAATAATAATAACAATAATAATAAAATAAAAAATTAATAATAATAATAATAAATAAAATATAAATAATTTATAATGAATTGAAAAGGTAAAATATAAATTTGTTTTTAATGGATTTTTATTATATTTGTTAATATTATTATTATTATTTATTATTATTATAAAATTATTAATAATTTTATTATTGTTAATAAAATACTAAAAATTGTTAATAAATTATATTAGTTTAAATATTTTTATTTTTTATTCTAACATTATTAATGATAAAATTATTAATAAAATGTATAAAATAATATAAACAATTATTCTGAACATTTTTAATATAATTAAATATTACAAAGTTAATAATTTAATATATATATATATATATATATATATATATATATATATATATATATATATATATATATATATATATATATATATATATATATATATAAAGTGGAAATAAAATACAAAAAATTAGAATAAATTATTTTATTAAAATCTTATTTAAGATATATATAAATTTTATTTAATTAATAATAATTTAAGTTTGAAAAATTATAACATTAAATATCTATTATTTATTTTTACTTTTAAAATTTTATATATTTTAATATTTATTTTTGTTAATATTATAACTTATTATTCAATATATTTTAAATTTAATTATTTATATATATATATATATATATATATATATATTTACACAATTAATTATTATTTTTATATAATATGATATTATATAAAATAATTATTATCACAACTTTAATTATATTTTGTTTCTAATATTTTATTTTTTAATATTTGTAAAATTTAAATATATAATTTTAAATTTTATATATTATATTAAGTTATAATCATGTTATGAAAGTAAATTGTGCCAAAACTTATTTCCACTATAACTTAGAAAAATAAACATATGAAAGTCAACCTATTTAAATTAAGATGATAACTTAGAAGAAGTTTCATAATTTATGATAGGTGTATAAAAAAACAAACCATATAAGCCTAACAAAATTGTTAATAAGTTTAAAATAATATGATTTTTTTTATTAATTATTAAGTTATTGTATTATAATTATAGAAATATTTTAAATTATTTATGTTTTAATACATATTTATAAAATTAGTAAGGGATGATAACATTATTATATTAATATATTATATAAAAGTAATAATTTAAATATATAAAATATAAATTTTGAATGTATTTAATAATAAGATATAAGAATAATAAAATATTAAAAAATTAAAAATAAGGGGTCTAAACCATGGTAGGGTACTATTCTACCACTAGACCACTAGTGTTTTTATTTTATTTTTTTCTTTTATTATAAATCTTAATTCAAAATATTTTAGTTTGATTATTTTGAACTTATTCTTAAGTTAAGTTTGGAAGAATAAATAATAAAAAATGAATTCGGTTTTCGGTTTTCGGTTTGGTTTTCGAGTTGGAACCCAAACTCGAAAACCGTATTTGAATTCGAATTGGTTTGAAATTCGATTCGAAAACCGAAAATGAAATTCGAATTCGGTTTATTCGAATTCGGTGAACCGAATTCGGTCGAATATTCGGTTCAGACCAAATATTTAACACCCTTGGCTCCGACCGTCAACGATTTCTCCAATTCCTTTAGTCTTTTAAATTTAAAAAAAAAAAAAAAACATAAACTAGATGAATAATTTCTACCTATCTCATTTATTTATTTATTATTTATTTAAATTTAATTAATATAGTCTGAAATTTAATTATTTCAAATCCAAATGATACGATTTCGTTTCTAAACAAATTATTGTTTTAATTTCATGCAATAAGCCTCTATAAAATTATTTTTTAAAATAGTTTGTTTAACTCGAAATTAATTAAAATGATAGTTTAGGGTAAAAAATGAATATTTACCCATCTCATTTTCTCTTTTGTTTTTCTCTTTTGTCTAACACTTGTATTAAATAAAAAAAAAATTAAACTAATATAGCACAATTTAATGAATATATATATATATATATGCCGCAAAAACACAAAATAACATAATCATTATATATACTACTACCCCTAAGGGGTGATGATAAGGGATCCATAACAATCAGTACATGGAACTAAATTTGGTTTCTTCTTTTTCCTCTTACTATTATTTTAGTTATGATCATACCACTGTTGTGGTATTTTCTACATGACAAGCATGAATCAAGTCTTCTCTCGCCAGGACCTCTAGCTAGGTTTTCAATAATTGGTAATTTGCACCAACTTAATTTTGAAAATATCCATGGCCATCTCTACCAACTTTACCACAAATATGGCCCCCTCATGTCTCTTCGCCTAGGCTCCTTAACAGCCATAGTCATTTCTTTCGCAGAAATCGCAAAAGAAGCTCTTAGCACCCACGATCTTGAACTAGCAGGCCGGCCTAGATTTTAGGGTCAAATGAAAACAACCTATGATGGATTAGACATGGCCTTAACTCAATATGGAGAGCATTGGAGGGAAATCAGGAAGATCTATGCCCTCCATCTGTTGAGCCTCAAGCGAGTTCTCTCCTTTCGTCCAGTGCCATAAGACAATGTCTCCATGTCTCCCACACAATCAACATCATCTCAGAGCTCGCGTCTCAGTTCAAGCCCGTCAATTTGAGTGAGATAACCATCTATCTAGTCAATTCCACAATTTTCAGAATTGCTTTCGGAAAGAGGTATGACGATGACTATAGAGGGGATAAGACCAAGAGTAAGTTCCAAGATCTCTGGCATGAACTTCAGGCAGAATTTGCATCATTCTATTTGCGCGATTATTTTCCTTACATGGGTTGGGTTGATAAGCTTGTGGGAAGAACGAGATGGGCGGATAAAGTTTCTAAAGATCTAGATTTGTTTCTCCAAGAAATCATTGATAATCATCTCGTGGAAAGAAAGAATTATGAACATCAAGAGAATATCACTTTCTGTGGACCTCACAATAAATCATATTAAAAGTCAGCTAACGTTAATTTAACTAACTATTTTTAACTAAACTAGGAAGATCCCCGTGCAATGCAGACGTATAAAAATATATTGTTACGACGTCTCGCATTCATCAAATTTGAGTTGAATTAAAAATATAAAGTATTATTAGCCTAGTTGATTATTGAGTTGTACTTGTTTCGTTAGGTTACGAGTTCGAAACATACCTATAACATTTTTAATTTTATTTGTAACCGTTTTAAGTTTATGGGTGAGTCAACTCAGAATCCGAACCAAATATTCATTTACTCTCACATATATATTCAAATTAACCACACCTCTCGACCTGGTAATCCGTACACTTTCAAAATTAAACATTATTATATATATATATAGAGAGAGAGAGATTAGTTAGTTAAAAATGTCTCGCGTTTATCAAATTTGGTGTTGAATTTAAAATATAAAGTGTTATTAGCGGTTAAAGAGTTGTACTTGTTTTGTTATGTTGCGAGTTCGAAACATACCTGTAACAATTTTAATTTTATTTTTAACCGTTTTAAGTGTATGGACGGGTCAAACTAGAATCCAAGCCAAGTATTCATTTACTCTCACATATATATCCAAATTAACCACATCTCTCAATCCGTACCGGACACTTTCAAAATTAAGTATCATTTTATATATATATATATATATATATATTTTATTTGTATAGAAATATTCATTCCACTTGTTTTTTTTTAAGTTATATATAAATATATATTAACTAATGAATTATATTTTTTAAATGCTGAACTTTTTAAAGGTCACAGTTTTTGCAATTGAACCAAATGTTGTTTGAAGGGTTTAGCATTTTGTTTGTTAAAAACAATAAACTCTGCTTGTTTGTATTACATATAATATCTTTATTCTCCAATACTATTTTTATGTTTTTTCACAAACATAGATTTTCATTACTATATTTATAAAATATTAACAAAAGACATCTCATTTTATTTCCTATGAGTTATATATACTCTATATATATAATATATATATAATTATATATATATAATATATATATATATATATATATATATTTTATTTTTTTGGATCCGTTACCACATTAACAATACAATGATTATTTATGTATTTCATCATCAGGATATTTTGGTGACTGGGACAGATGCAAGCGCTGCTACGGGCAATGAGTGAATTAGTGAAAGAGATATTAAAGTCAGGATATCCTTGAAGATGATCTTGATAAACTAGTTTATTTAAAGTCAGGAATGAAAGAGATATTAAGATTGCATCCTCCGGCACCACTTGGAGGCCCCTCATCTAGCAACTTAAACATGCAAGATAAAGGGATACAAATTCAATCGGGAGATATTATCTTTGTGAACTTGTGGGCTATAGGGAGAGATCCCGAGTATTGGGAAAAACCCCAAGAATTTAGTCCCGAGAGATTTCTAGAAAGTGCAAAGAATATTAATTTTAGGGGGCAAGACTTTGGGTTTATTCCTTTCGGGGCGGGTAGGAGAGGATGTCCTGGATTGAACCTAGGAGTTGCAATTGTGGAGCTTGCACTAGCTAATCTACTTTATGAATTTAATTGGGAGCTTCCTCGTTTAATTTGGTCACATTATCTAAGTTGACATTACTCTTATTTTCAGTCGTCTCATGTCTTGGCTTATCCTTCATCTCAAGAGCACCATCGGTTAAGGTTGTGTTTGTGATGATTGTCTGGATCTTCATCGACCCATCGGTGATGACATAACACATGTCGTCATTTTGAGCAACCAGATGAGTTTGCATCCTTATCTTCCAATCATTATAATCTTCCTTTGTGAAAATAGGAATTTTGTTTATGAGAGACATGATTCGGATGTTTGAAGTTGCTTGAGAATAGAAAATATGGCTCTGATACCACTTGTTAGGATCGATTACAATAATAAAGGAGGGGTTGAATATTGTTGTGTTAATCTTGACTTTCAATGCAGTTTTAATCATGTTAAGGACTTAAAACCTATTTCAATTCTTCACAAGTCGTCGCAAACTCTTGAACGGATTCAAGTGTGGAATGTGCTCGCTAGATTTGAAGCGGCATATGCAAGAGTTGAAGATGCAGTAAAGAAACAACACAAGAGTTTTATGGATGTTCGGAGATAAAACTCATATGTCACCCCTTCTTCTGTTTCAGAAGGATTCCACTAGAAGACTTTAGTTTGTACAATATCTATTCAAACCCAGTCAGAACTCATGACTTAACAACTGTCTGTTCTAAACTCTTAGCTATTACTCTGTTGAACAGACAACTTTTTGTTCAACTTATAAAACTGAATATACTCTCAGCTTATACAATGTATGCTTTTTATGGTTAGAGAGAAAGTAAGAACTTAGAATTCGTTGACTATATAATTATGTAACTTCGTATCTTCTAGAACCATTGGTGTCATCGTTATACTCTGAAGCTCTTTTATATCGAAGCGTAGCAATTATTGACTCTGATTCTTGGATTGTGAAATAACTGGAAATGATTCGTCGTATCGAGAATCCATAAATTCGGGGATCCTCCGTACCAGAAATACAAGGGTCCGCCGTTCATAAATCCAGGGATTCAACATTGTAATTTGATGTCTTTTGATGTTGAGATGTAGGCAACGATCTAATATAATATGTAGATACATGTCGATTTTCTAATGGTTGAACACTTGGTGGCAGTTGTAATAAGCTAACTGGGAAGTCTGTTTATAACGAACTCTGTTGTTCACTATGTTGATGAACTATGTAGATAAGTAGAGCACTTCTTCAGACGACTACTGAAGCAAGGTTACTGTCAGCGTTTCTTCATACTGCTGCTGAAGCAAGGCGTCTACTCGCGCTTCTTCAGACTACTGCTAAAGCAAGACGTCTGCTCGCATTTTTTCAAACTACTGTTGAATCAAAGCGTCTGCTCACACTTTTTCTGACTACTGCTGAAGCAAAGCATCTACTCGCGCTTCTTCAGACTAAGACGTCTACTCGCGCTTCTTCAGCTCGAGGCATCTGTTTGTGCTTCCTCAACTTGAGACGTGTGCTTGCGCTTCCTCAACTTGTGACGTCTGTTTGCGTTTCCTCAATTTGAGACGTCTGTTTGCGTTTCCTCAATTTGAGACGTCTGTTTGCGCTTCCTCAGCTTGAGACGTCTATTCGAAGTAAGACGTCTACTTGCGCTTCTTAAGCTGTACCTGCGCATAAAATTTTGCACAACTTAGTTTTATTCACTTATGAATTCATCATCAAAATTATGTCGTATTTGATTTAAACTTAGTTTTATTCACCTAAGTTCATTTAATCAATTAATGCATTTAATCTTAATTAATTATTTCTATTTTAATTCATTCTTTCTTTTTCTTCATTTAACTTATTCTAACACCTTTGACGACTAATCTCGCTTTATATTTTTCCACAACACCTTTGACATTCTTTTCTCTTTGAATATCCCCTTCACCATTTTCTTTTCGAATATCATTTTTAGGCCACTGAAATTGAGATGTCTCATCCTCATATGCCAACACCACGATGGATCTGTCATAGACACTTGCAAGCAATTTGGCCATTCGGTTTGAATAGGGAGCAAAAACATCATATTCTTCGACATCGTCACATTCGTAATTAGCACTACTAAAAAAAAGACTTTCTAGCCATTGGTAAACCAATTGCTATTCACATTCAAACCAATCGCTAGAAGACTATAGCGATTGGTCATAAACCAATCGCCATCAATCGGCAAAGGTGTTCTCGTTGTTGCCTTAATTGGCAATGACAATTGTTGAATGTCCACTCGCAATTTTTCTATGGCGATTGGTTAGTCTTCCAATCGCAATTTTCCTTTACTCTATGGTGATTGGTTAGCACACCAATCGTCATTTCCCTTTAGTCTCTTGCGATTGGTTAGTATACCAATCACAATTTCATTTATCCAAAAAAAATTTTTTGGAAATTTAGCAATTGCCACTTCCTTTAATGAAAATAAAAATTAAAATAAATTTTTTTAAAAAACAATTATCAATTTCTTCCAATAACAGCAAATGAACAGATGGATTAGAAATCCCTGAATTAGAATGTGAATCCACGTGTGTGGCTGGGGAACCCTGCAACTGTATCATGCCCAACCACAACCCATAGTAAGTCTAGAACTCTGCAACTGTATCCCTGAACTAGAATGTGAATACATGTACACGACAATAATGATATCACTGTAAATTTGCAAATTTGTGATGCATGTACATGACAATAACTAAAGAGTTTTACGAATTTTCTCAGCATAACAAATATAAAGTCCTCAGATAACAAACATGTATTTTGTCAGATCTATTTCTATAATATCACCACACGAATCATCCATTGAGTTTTACTGAAAGAAAGGTCAAACGTCTTAACATGCACGTTTGAGGTTTGATTGTACATACCTTGCTGAATTTCATGGACAACAACACCAGAATGGATTCACTTCAGGTATGTTGATCATGTTGATGATAGAAGCGGCTATCATCTAAATGGATTCAATCATCTATTAACAGTACCTTCAAAGAAAAACGAGATTGTTGCTGAAATTTAGAAATAAATGAGGAAAATGTCTCAGCTAATATTGAGTTTAAAAAAATTGTCTGTACACTGATTAATCACAAAGTTTCCTCAATCTGTCTCTACTCTCTTAGATCATAACCCTAGATCTGAATTAGTATAAAAAACTCACTTACTACAATATCAAAACTAAATGAAATTTCATCTTAAACTTGAATTGCTGCTACTTTTGGAGGCAAAACTAAACCCTTGTCATCCCCATGAACCATCACCATAACTCCTATATGTTGGTAATAAGATAAAGACAGCTTATGTGACTGCTTAATTTAACTGATGTAAATGTTTTAAATTGTTTTTAACTAAAACATGAAACTAAGTAATCAAGTGAATCTCAATTTTGAGTAACCATTAAGTAATTCTCAAAAGCATGTGATTTTCAGGAAAATATGTTATTTAGTGCATAGAAGAAGAACAAACAAGATCAGAGAGGTAAAAGGACTTTTTTGATATGGATTATTTGAATTAAATCTAATAAACAAAAATTCCATCATCAATTACTTCAATCATTCAAATCATAAAAATTATCAAACAAGATTTTATGCATTTAACCTAAATAACCCAAATAATCTACTTTTCATCAAACAAGATTTTTCCAAAAAGAAAAATATTATTTCTATATAACCTCCAGATCAGACAAGCTCTAAGAATTACCTGAAATTAGCCATTTTCCTACTTTACTATTGAAAATTACAAACATGCCAGCATATGAGTGAAATCATGAAGAAAGGACATCCTTAGTTTACTGTTTGAGTATTGTAGGCCCATGAATTTTGCCAGGCCATAGCCTTCTCCCCCTTGTCATTTTCAAAGTTTATCTCAAACATTTTTGCAAAATTTTGGCCCAGACAGTGTGAAATTGCTCCTTGGACACCACAGCAGTGTGTGGGACGAAAGCCTGCAAAAAGGGACAACAAAGAAGAAATTAAAAAATTTGTTTAAAATTGAAGCCCAAGTTAAACTCAAGCAGTTTCTGAAACAAGTTTAATGGCTAAATAGGACATTCATAAGGATACATACCTCAACACTGGTTGTATAAAGTCCACCATCAAATTTCTCATGTTCACTTTCCGTGCCCTTTATAACAGGAATGGCCAAGAACTCCTCATAAATACGTCTGTATAGTTCTAGTATATCAAGAACCTGAAATACACATTAAATAGTTAACCTCACAACAATTCATACATTAAACTAGTGGATAAAATGAAATATAACAACAAAAATATGCACAGGTAAATATCATTATCAAATTGGCCTGTCATATAAGAAATGTACAAAGGTCCTATCCTAGTTCATATCTCCACAAACCAATGGCTCAATTAAATTCTCAATTGTAACAAATGGGAAAAGAACATGTAGATACGCCTATTTGGAAACACTTTCTGGTAATGGATCTAGGTTTGGTCAAGAAAACGTCAGATAAATTTTCTTAGATGAGATAATGTTCTAGAATATAACTTAATTAGCCATATATTAATATATTGTGTAACTAGTTTAAGAAAAACAAAATTAAAGGATTATTTGAATACAAACATCCAATTAGCAGTCTTATAGATCCAGTACTAAACTGTAGAATCACAATTGAACTGAAATAGAAAGCAATATATGTTTTCCGAGTAAAGATCGCCAATACGATCAAAGGATTGAGCAAAATGGCGCGAAGAAAAGTGGAGGAGGAACTAACAATTGAGTAATATGACAAGTATTGAATATATAGCATTGAATTGAAACTGAACTGAACTGAGCTAACATGCTTCTCCAATTTTTCGAATTGCAATATTTGCAGTATCAACAACATATACATTTCCATTTTCGAATCCAATATTTCACACCAAGTTTTCAAAAAATGATGTCCATCTATCTTTACTTTCTGCTTCAATGACTTCCCAAGCTAATGGAAAATTTTGATTATTTTAATCTCTAGCAATTGCAGAAGCCAATAGTCTTTGGCATGCATGTTTTATAAAACAAGAATCGATTCCTATAAATAGTCGACATCTATCTATAAATCTTCGTTTACAAGCTTCAAAACATATGTAAATCCTTTTGAAATGAGTAACATATTTCTCTTCATCTTTTGCAACTTTTTATTTTCACTGACGTCCCTGGATTAGTTTTCATTAACTATATTGCATAACTCCATAAATTAGTATATTTTGTCTTAAACCTCCTTTCACCATATCTCTCACAAGATATTTTTCTCTTTTCACTTTAGCTTACTCACACTTGCATTTAATTGAACTCTACATAGCTCAACGAGCTCTTTGATCTTTTTGTTATGTTGTGATATCACTTTTGCAAGTGTGTTATTAGTGGAGAGACTTAAATAAAACTGCACCACTTGTACCATCTTTGCTAGCATATATAATCCATTTACAATTTTTTGCTTTACACACATATTTTACCTTTACCTGTTCATGTACCCTTTTTTCACATGAATACTTTGTCACAATAGATTTAAATTATTTATCATACCAACAAATAATACCTCGCTTGATTGCTTTGACAAAATGTGAGTACTGATATCTTCACACATCATACGGATCATCATAGTCTTCGTCTTCGTCATTATCGTTGTCATTGTCACTATCACTCTCATCGTCATTAGACTTTGTCAAAACCCATGTCTCAAACCCTTATCTAGCCTTATCCCAATCCATTATAGACATTTCCGCATCCTAATTGTAAAGGCGATTCATCATGTTCTATCATTTTTAACCTTAATTTTTGGTCATAATTAACAACAAAATAATTATTAATATTTCAAAATAAACACAAACCAGTCATAACTCATGAGTGGAGTTTTAAGATTAAAGTTTTAGTAAGCACAAAAAAAATATAAAATGGTACAAAAAAATCGAAGAGATAATGAAAAGAGATTAGTCAAATATAAATCGCATATGGTAGAATTTAATTTGACGACCAACTTATTCTTTTACATTATATCATTTTATTCTTTAATGGCTAAAACTTTTTAATCTAGAGTCACCTAGTATCATCGTCAATTTTAATAACAATTAACATATTATTATTATTCTTTCATTACACTGTTGAATATGAAAGCATCAACTAATATTCTCTGAAAATTAACTCCAATTAATAGAAAATCATCAACTTTGATAACAATTAACATATTATTAATATTATCTTTCGTTACACTATTAAATATGAAAGTATCAACTAATATTCTCAGAAAAAATAACTATAGTTAAATAGGAAAGCATCAACTTTGATAACAATTAGCATACTATTATTTTTCTTTCATTACATTGTTGAATGGGAAAATATTAACTAATATTCTCAGAAAAATCAACTGCAGTTCAACGAGAAGCATCATTGATAACAATTAGCATGTTATTATTATCTTTCATTACACTGTTAAATAGGAAAGCATCAACTAATATTCTCAAAAAAAAAATTAACACAGTTGAATAGGAATGCATTAACTATAATAACAATTAGCATAGTATTATTATAATATTATTATGTCACTATATTGTTGAATATGAAAATATTAACTAATATTATCGAAAAGTGGAATAGAAATGCATCAACTTTGATAACAATTAACTTATTATTATTTTTATCTTTATTACACTATTAATTTGGAAAGAATCAACTAATATTCTCAAAAAAGTTTACTGTAGTTAATAGTAGAGCATCAACTTTGATAACAATTAGCATATTGTTATTATTCATTCCTTACATCATACATCTACATACATTTATCTGTCCCAAGTTTTGTTCCACCCTGTTCCAAAACAACATAGTTTTTGTTTCACCCTGTTCCAAAACAACATAGTTTTAATTAACGTCAAACTTTTAACTCTGTTTCTTTTTACTTTACTTTTTATTGTTTTCTTTTTATTTCATTTATGTCTCTCTCTTCTTGATCTATCAACCCCGATTATCATCTCTCTTGTTGATCTATTAGCCCCGATTAGCTGCAGAGATATCAAATGACCAGAGATCCCATCTTTAAAATCTCTAGCAAAGTCTCATGAAGTTCAAGATTTTTAGGTTAATGGATGTGAAATCTTAAAGTATTTTGGGTTGAACACGTCTTCACGAGTTAAGCCTAAGGTAAATCTTATTTTCAGAAAAAAAAAAAATAGGGTTTATCATCTTAGACGAAATTTGATAGGTTAAAATTTGGAACTCCGAATACTATTGTCCAAAAAGAAGCTAGTTATTCCAATTTTTCATTTGTCCGGTGATAACCGACCAGTTTCCAATTTTTTTATTGTTACCTTCATTTTGTGAGCCTTATCATATTTATAACATTTTTATATTAGGTAGACTAGAAACTTACTAATTATAAAACGTGGGATTATAAACTTACTGCTGTAAAAGTTTTTTTTATTAATTTTGTTAATGCTAATAATGAGTTTAAGTAATGTTTAAAACATTATTCATTTAATTGTTTTAAATGAATATGAAGTATTTAACAATAAAGTATTTTTTTTCAGGATTGTAGTAATATAATGGAAAGTGAATCTACGAGCTATCGGCGTTTAAATTTCAAAGAAAAGGAAGACCGTAAAGAAAATGATGTTAATGTTATCAACAAAGGTTAGAAAATAATACTGAGATTTTTCCTTAATGTATGAATGATAATATTGTTTTCTATTTGATATAAATTTTGATAAAAATGATTCATTTATCATAAAAGACTTTGTTGTTTGAGACTAAACAAAAAGCGTATGACTTTTATTTGGCATATGCTAAGAGGGCAGGTTTTGGCATAAGAAATTCTCGTAGTCATAGTGATAATTTGGATAAAATATTGGATAGTCTTTTGTTGTAGTGCTCAAGGTAAGAGGGAAAAAGATAAATGATTGGTTTATGTGAATAACAGTCAGCCTGAAACAAGATTGGGTTGTGAAGCTAAAATAAAGATATGTAACCAAACAAGTAGCGCGTTTATTGTGGTGCAATTTGTAAAAGAGCATAATCATCATCTTTCAAGTCCAAACAAAACTCACCTACATAGAAGTCATAGAATAATATCTTCTTTAGCTAAAATACTATTGAAATGGTAAGTGGCGTCGGAATCCCTCCAAAAGCATCTCATGATCTCATTACAAGACAAATGGGAGGGAAAGATTTGTAGGTTTTATTCCTGAAGATTAAAGAAGTTACTTGCGTTTGAAAAGAATAAGAAGTATGATGGTTGGAGACACATGAGGTGTTTTAAAATATTTGCAAAAACAACAATCTAGTGATAGTAGCTTTTATTATGCTCTCAAGTTGACGAGGATGATTTGATAACAAATAATTTTTGGTCTATTGCAAAAATGAAAGTTGATTATTATAATTTTGGAGATGTGATTTATTTTGATACAACATATATGAAGAACAATTAGGGTCGTCCACTTGCATCATGTGTAGGTATTAATCCTATAAGCAATCAATAGTTTTTGGTGTTGCTTTATTATATGATGAAAGTTTGTGGACGTTTAAATGGTTGTTCGATAAATTTGTTGAGACTATGGGTGGGAGAAAATCCACAATAAATTTTACAGATCAAGATGCAGCAATGGAAAAGGCCTTAGCTTCTACATGGCCAACAACACATCATCAATTGTGTATTTGGCATATTTATCAGAATGCCGCTATACATTTGAGTGGTGTTTTTTCTGAGTTTAGAGAGTTTTCTAAGGATTTTGCCATATATGTATATTAATTCGATGAAGAAAACACTTTTTGAAGCATGATTCGTGATGTTAAACAAGTATTCACTAGAAAATAATGATTGGTTGAAACGTATGTTTCAGATTAGAGAGAAATTGGCTTTGGTGTATGGACGACACGTTTTTTATTTGCAGATATGACTACAACCCAAAGAGTTGAAAGTTTGAACAACCTTGTAAAAAAGTATGCCTCTTATAAACACAAGTTTTCAGTATTCTATCATCATTTTAAAAGGCTTCTTGAAAAACGTCGAAATATGGAGTTAAAAGCTGATTTCAAATTAAATTATAGTATTTCTTGTTTACAACATCCTATTGGAATTTTAAAAAACAAGAAAGATTTACACTCCCGAGGTATTCAAGTGGTTTGAAGACGAGTGGTTCAAATGTCATGATTATAGCGTCGAAACTTGCGTTTAGGATGTTGGTTCATTGGTGAAATATAAATTTATTACTCGAGGAAAGGGTTATCATCATATAGTTACACTTCATCCATCATGTGAAAGAGTTGAGTGTGATTGTAGAAAATTTGAGTTTGCGGGAATCTTGTGTTCTCATGTTTTGAAAATATATACAATCACCAATGTCTATGACATTCCCAATGAGTACATATTGAAAAGATGGACACGAGGTTCTAAGGTTGGATATGTTGGATTCAAAGATTCAAATGTTGATGAACAGTCTTTAGAGCCTAAAATACTCCAGAGTATCCGATATAAAGAATTGTGTGGGTTGTTTGTTCAGTTGAGTATCAATGCAGCAGAGAGCAAAAACACTTACAAGATTATTAAAGATAGTCTTTTAGGTTTGTGTAAGGTGGTAGATGCGAAATTAAAATTTATTGAGCCAACTGCCTGTAGTATTCTCAATAATAAAGAGGAGATAACAACTGATGAAGGGCCTTCTATGGAGAAAGGGATTAAAAAAATCTGTTTTAGGCAAGAGATTAAAAGGTGGTCTAGAAAATATTTCAAAAAAGAAACCTTTGAAGAAGATCAATTAACCATCACTAGCCAGGTATATTTCATGTGTTCCTGATGGACAATATCAACAGTAGGTGAATAGTGTTTAGAATTATTTTAGTTATGTAAGTACTGTTGTAATTGGTGTCAAAAGTTTCTAAAACTATATTTTTAGCTGATGACACATCCACATGCACTATGTGACTCCGTTGATAGTTTAAATATGTAAGAAATTCAAGCTTCATAAATTCTGTTAGCACCACATTCCTAGGTATATTCGTAAAGTTATTTATTCAGTAATTTATCATCCAAATTTTAAGATCCAGCTAGTCACTGAGGCAAGTTGTTTTATCATACTTGTTTAATATTGTGTTTTGCAAATAAATCACTTTTTTTTTAAAATCTAAAATACAATTGTGTGTAGATTTATTTTAGTGACAATAATGTTATAATTGATGTCAAAAGTTTCTAAAACTATTTTTTTTAGCTAATAACTCATACGCATACACATGGTGATTCCATTGATAGTTCGAGTATACTTGGAACTCAAACTTCACAAGTTCTATTAGCACCACATTTTCAGGTACATTCATAATCCTACTTTTAAAATATTTATTAATAAATTGAAAGAAATGTGTAATTATCATATTTTATTAATTTCGTAGAATGCACAAATAGTCTATATAGATTCAAATCCAAGACACTTGTGTTATTGCAGTTCATAACTGTCGATATTTTGGTCAAATACACAATTGGTATTTATTGTTATACAAATAGTATTTAGTCATATATTTAAGTATTTTTTTTATTAAATTATATAATATTATTGTTTAATTATTGAATAATTTCGAACATTTATTATTGTTGTAGCTGGAACAACAAATTGATATTGGTTCTTCTCATAGGCAAGAGGCCGAAGGATGCTATAATATATCCGATGAACAAAATATAGAATGATGCAGTAATATTTGTAAAATATAAGTTTTTCTCTTTTTTGAATACATTGTTTTGATACTTTTGTGATTGTAAGTCAAATATATTTGATTTTTATAAAATGTTTTTATTTGAGTGCTTTCTAGGTATATTCATATATTTTTGATGAATTTGAGTGATTTATAATGTTAGGTTGATATTGTTACATTTACCTATTTATACAGGTCATTCATTTCCATTTGTGTTAAAATCTTGAAGATGTAAACTGGAAATGTATTATTAAAGTTAGAGCCTAATTAGTATTAGAAAATCTGCTTCAAAACAAATTCTGCTTCAAATAATAAAAAAAAAAACACGCTTATAAATTTGCTTACAAACAAATTCTGTTTCAACTAATCAAGAAAATATGTTTATAAAAACAAATTCTGCTTATAAATCTGCTTCAAAACAAATTCTGTTTTAAATAAGAACTTCAAAACAACTATAAAATAATCAAGAAAATTACAGTAACCAATAATCAAGAAATTGGAGCCTAAATAATCAAAAAAACGTACTTCAAAACAATTATAAAATTCAACAAATTTCAAAAACCAATATTATCAATATGAACTTCATTCATACACTGTTCCTAACTACTAATTTCAGAAACAAATACATTTTATTGAAGAGTACATGTATCCCCATCCATTGCAGCTGCTATAGGGAAGATAATGAAAAACCCTGAAAGATGATAGTGTATAGTTCATTCATAACTAGTAATCCATAATAATAATCCTTGATTTTTCATCATAATATAGTAATTTGCTATAATTTGAGTCAATTGTATCATTTGCATTAAATGAAAATATTAATAAGTCACTTACAACAAGATATTTTAAACTAACTAGTAATATATATGATTAACAACATATAATTTCCATTGTCTTGATTGAAGTTTTTCAAGTGCAACCTCCACTTTTTTAATTTCGGCATCTTTTTCATTCATACGTAATAACAACCTAAGTATAATACTTTTAGCTCTTTGACAAATTTCTGGATCATACCATTGAAAAAATTTACATGCTTGAGAACCCTGCCCAAATAATTCATACAAAAATAAAGATTTACTAACTTACAAGATAAGAATCAACATATATTTAATACATGTACCGGCCATTTAGGGCATGACCAAAATCTCCTTCCTGGATTAGTATCTTTTCATAAAGTCACCAATATTATTCTTTTTCTGCATAAGCACATGGGTTCCAATATACAATATAACACAAACCAAAAATATGATTATTCAAACAATTGAAAAAGAAAATTTAGACGTCAAATTTAATAGAAGAAACACTTTACAGTAGTAAGTTTCATTATACTTAATCACACAAAAATATTTGTTACAAGTTTTGTAAATCAGTATAACATATAAGATGCATAACAATCAGACTATTTAAAAATGTTATAAATATGACAAGACCTCACCAAATAAAGGTAACAATAAAAAATTGGAAACAGGTCGGTTATCATCGGACAAATGAAAAAAAATGGAATAACCAGATTCTTTTTGGACAATAGTATTTGGAGTTTCTAATTTTAACCTATCAAATTTTGTGTGAGATGATAAACCCTAATTTTTTAAACAAATAAACCCTAACTTTTTCTGAAAATAAGATTTACCTGAGGCTTAACTCGTGAAGACGTATTCAACCCAACATATTTTAGGATTTCACTTCCATTAACCTGAAAACCTTGAACTTTGTGAGACTTTGCTAGAGATTTTGAAGATGGGATCTCTGGTCTTTTGATACCTTTGCTGCTAATCGGAACTGATAGATCAACAAGAGAGAGCTCTGCTAATCGGGGCTGATACATCAACAAGAGAGAGACAGGAATAAAATAAAAAGAAAGTAGTAAAAAGTAAAGTTAAAAAAACGGAGTTAAAAGTATGACGTTAATTAAAACTATGTTGTTTTGGTGTTTTGGAATAGAGTGGAACAAAACTTGGGACAGATGATCTGAGTCCGTCATTTTTACACCATTAGAATATATTAAAATAAAAACAACATGAAGGACTAAAGTGTATATTTCAATACAACCGTCATTTTTACACCTTTAGAAGATCTCCAAATAAAAGAACATGAAGTTGACTAACAATGACTTTCGAAGTTAAACTAAGATCAGTTATATAACATAGTTCAAATGGAACAAATCAAATTTTGCCCTAATTTTTAATAATTCAACATAAACACAAATCAATATTCTAAACTAAATTATTTTAATAGATAACTATTCGTACAAAGTAAAGTAATTAAATAAAATTTTCCCTAATTCATATAAACGACACAAAGAAGATTGTTGAAATTTTACCATAATATTTATAAATCAACGAGCACTTAAAGTGAAAGAATAATAACTAACGGTTAATCGGTGTCGACTATAGAGACGGGGATCTAACTATAGTTAACAACTTTCAAACTTCAATTCGATGTGAATCCTGTGAGGGATTAAGATCTATTTCTATTTTTCACAAATCTTCGCGATCTCTTGAACGGATTCAAGTGCAGAAGAGCTAGCTAGATTTGAAGCGTCAGATAAACGAATGCAAACAAATAATTAAAAATAAAGAACATAAGGAGTTTTATGGATGTTCGGAGATAAAACTCATACGTCACCCCTTCTTTTCAACGGGAAAGATATTCACTAGAAGACTTTGATTTATACAACGACTACACAAACCCAGTCAGAAAACACATAACTTAATAACCACCTGCTTTTGAACTTCTAACTAACTCTCTATTGAACAGAACAACCTCTGTTCAACTTAAAATACTGAGATTTCACACAGAAAGAACAGTATATGAATTACATAATGATCACACATATAGACAAAAGGTAATTCAGGCTTGATCTTTAGGAGTGAGAAAGATTAGATTCAGACAATCAGATAGCAAGAGTGAAAATGTAACCGAGAGATTCATCGGTTGTCCTTGGATAGCTATTTATACTTGAAATGTACCAATGGTCGAATCTTCTACTTGGACACGTGTCAGCACACCGTTGGAAGGACACCAATAGTACGAGATAGTACAACAGAGGGTATGCGTTTGATCGTGTTGTACCAGATTATTAGTGCGTCGAATATTCCCTGAGATCGTGTTGTACTAGAAAAGTACAGCGCGGGCAATTTGAATTCAGGCGTACGTGGAAGTTGTTCATTTGTTGTTGAGATGACTTGTCAGATTACTAATAACGAACACTGCTGATGAGTTGGATGGATAGTCGGATGCCTTTTTCAGACGACTGCTGAAATAAGGCATCAGACGAATCTTTAGACTGGCACGTCTAAAGAAGTTAGACGACGTCTATATGTGCATTATTTCAGACCACATCTAAAATAATTAGACGACGTCTATATGCGCATTGCTTCAAACCACGTCTAAATTAATTAGACGACGTCTATATGCGCATTACTTCAAACCACATCTAAAGTAATTAGACGATGTCTATATGCGCATTACTTCAGACCACATCTAAAGTGATTAGACGATGTCTATATGTGCATTACTTTAGACCACGCCTAAAGTAATTAGACGACGTCTATATGCGCATTACTTCAGACCACGTCTTAAGTAATTAGACGACATTTATATGCACATTACTTCAGACCACGTCTAAAGTAATTAGACGACGTCTATATGCGCATTACTTCAAACCACGTCTAAAGTAATTAGACGGCGTCTATATGCGCATTACTTCAGACCACGTCTAAAGTAATTAGACGATGTCTATATGCGCATTACTTCAGGCCAAGTCTAAATTAATTAGACGACGTCTATATGCGCATTACTTCAGACCACGTCTATAGTAATTAGACGACGTCTATAGTAATTAGACCACGTCTATAGTAATTAGACGACGTCTATAGTAATTAGACGACGTCTATATGCGCATTACTTCAGACCACATCTAAAGTAATTAGACGACGTCTATATGCGCATTACTTCATACTGCGTTCGAAGAGACTTACAACCTTAGATTTGTACCTGCATAAAAGCAAATTACTCAACTTAGTTTTGTTCAAGTTACAACTTAGTTTTATTTAAAGCACATCATCAAAACTATGTCTTACATATTCTTTTAAGTTAAATAATTATTTCTTTCTTAATTAATTTTCTCTTTTCTTTATTTAACTTAATCTAACACTAACATTTAAAGTCGCAAATAGAGGATTGAACAAACTTCTTAGGTTGAGCAAGCTTATTTGGATTGGAAGAAAACTGATAAAGGAAAAAAAAGATGAAAGATAGAATATAAATATAATTAATAATGGAAGAATAAATAAATAAAAAGAGAATTTAATTAATAAAAAAGAATGAGAGAGAATATATATATATTCAATTAATAAATGTTAATTTAAAAAATATAATATTGTTTAAATATATTATAACATGCACTAATTATTTTACTATCGAACCCAACGTGAGACAAAAAGAATTGACCAGAAAAGAAAGACGAAAAGAAAAAAAAGTGACAACGTGCTAGCAGAGAAGGAATGATTGATTGGAAAACAAAGAGAATAGAAAATGAAAAAAATGAAACTTTGGAAGACTGTATGAAAGGAATGTACAATTTTTTTTGACCGTCCACGTCCTTAAAATAGCATTATTAAAATGACTAAATACTAATTTCTCCTTATGAGTGAGTATCATTTTATTTTATTAAAATCATGAACATAAATAAAGCAATTATAAAATATAAAATATTTTAAGTTGAAGTAAAATGTAATTTAATTTTAGTTTCTTACATTAAAACAAATAATATATTGAAAACAAATGTTTTTATTGCTTTATAGAAAACAGTCAAATTAAGAATTACTTCTAATAGGTGGCTAGTATTAAATTCTAAAATTAAAATTTTATTTAATATTGTAATAGTTTATTTTTAAATAATATTAATTATATATTATTATTATTTATATATAATTAAATATAAAATAATTTAAAATTAATACTAAATAAATAATATTATAAAAAAGTTATATTTATAAAATTAATTACATTAATTTATTTATTTGAATAAATAATAACTTTTTAATTTATTAATATAAATTCACTTGTTTTAGATAATGTCATATAAAATCGTTAAATCGTAAAATTTTATCATCTTAAATTTAAAATAGTAGGAATAAGAGTTTGACTAGTGTAAACAGTAATATTTTATCTCCCAATTTATAAATATGAAATAATTATTTTGAATAAATAAATTCAAAATAATTAAAATTAAGGCCTAATCAAAATAATTAATAATAATAATTATTGTGATAATTAATCTCAATTAAATTAAAATTATGATAAAATTAAAATAAATAATTGGAGATAAATGATGCATTCATTTGATCCTAAATTAATTAAAAGGGTTCAAATAAATAAAATAAACAATTTGATATCAATGTTATACACATTTTATCTCAAATTAATTATTTATAAAGTTTCAAATATATACCAAAAAATAAAATAAATAGACAAAATAAATATGTATGTCTATTTAAATATTATATATATATTTGTAGGTTCAAAATAAAGTCAAAAGGAGTAAACAAAATCAATTTCAATGGTTGTGATCTAGTGCAACCAAAAATAGGAAAAACAGCTTCAGCAAACCACGCGATCATCGGATGAGCGCTCAAGCTTCATCCAACGGACATTAGCGAAACGTGTTTCCCTCTACAACGGAAGCCAAGCACTTTCGCACAACACCGAATCAACTAACGCGTGCCTTAACGTTGTTAGTCCAAATCGGACGGAACACCCAAGCGTTAACGAATGAAGACAAAACATTCCGCCCAGACGTTCGTTTGCGCTTTGGCTCAAAACGACGATGTTTCAGCCTCGACTTGTCTTCTTTCTCGCGACGAACTAGATAAACATCGGCCGAAACTTTTGATTTTTCAAAAGTGGAACTCGACCGATACCCAACAAAATCCGATGATTCAAAGGCTAAAATGATCACCCTAACATGGTGATCATTTCGCCTACAATCATCGGTGTAATTATGCCCTAATTAGATGAGAACGATCAAATACAAACAAAAGTCATTAATGACATTTTTCTCAAATTCGATCTAATTGACCATCTAACCGACCTTGGTTGGTTATAAATAGTCCTCCTTAGGTAAGACGAAACCAGGGATTAGAATCTCAAACCTCCCATCCAAACTTCATAGAATCCGCCAATGAAATTTTCTCAAGCTTTTGAAAACTTTGGAAATTTTGTGTAAGGATTTCAAGTTCATTTATGAATCATTAAAAGTTTCACAAAGAGTTTAAAAGTGTTCTCCAACTCATAATAAGCTTTAATTTATGTTGTAATTCAAGTTACATATTTAAATTGAAATATTTACATTTCAGTCAACCAGTCTTAAATATTGTTTAATTATTTGTTTTCTTGATTTAAATTCAAATCCTAATATCATTTTTAAAAAAAATTGTTAAATTCAATTTGAACGTATCATGCTAAATAAAAAACACTCAAATTTGATTTTAAAAATTTTCAAAATCGAGTTTTTGTGCAACTAACTCAAGAACCACGGTTTAAAAAGCTTCATAACATCTTTTAAAAGATGTGTTAGGGGTAGTTTTGAATCAATTCCAACCAATTTAAGGTATGTTTAAACAAATGTCAAAATTTCAAAAAATCTAAAAAAAACATGTCCTTGAATTGGTTAAAATCGACAACCAATGTTCATGTTTTGGTCTTATTTTATTCTAACATACACATGGAAGCTATTAGTAAGCTTTAATTTCGAATCAAATCCTAAAAATAAAAAACCTGATTTTTGTCCAAAAACTATTTGAAGCAAATTCAACATCTTCTCGATCAATTGATACATCGGGAATATGTTAAAATGATCCATGGAATTAGAAGAAGCTTCTCGTGCATTCAGATCGAATGATGGAAGCTCCAATCAAAATCACAAAACTTGTATCTTCATGTTCTTGGAAGTCCGACCGAGAAACCCAAATCTCACTGAGAAATCCTAGCATCTTATCGAGTATTTTAGCATGGGTCTAGTTTTCAACCAAGAAAACTAGATATCCCCTACACTCGAACGAGGATTCTTGTCCTAACCTGGTTTTCTATTGAGAAAACCAGTTAGACACGGTCTTCGATCGAGGAGCAGCGTGCACGATCGATGATTCAACATCCGCGTTGACCGGGTGCCCATATTCGTTGACTCCAGTTCAAATCCGATATAGACCCGCGTGTCTGACCTGATTCGCGACCTAAACACCTTCCTTGGGCTGTTTATTTAGGGCTTTTAATTTTAATTATTTTTAATAATTAAAAACCCTAAACTATTTTTGAAAAACTCAAAAAAAATATAAAACAATTTTAAAATATTTTTAGAATATTTTCATAAATATATTTTTAATAAAGGTCTATTTTAATTTATTTTTAAATTATAACACTTTAAACTAATATTTTGCAGGTACATTCCTAAATAACTCTCGATATCAATCGTTAATACTAATACTTAATTATTATTTTCTAATTTTAAATGTAAGAAAAACACATACATGTTTAGAACTTGAAAATTAATTAATTAAGTTGTGTTTGATAACTTGACTTATCATTTAATTGAATATATTAAGGACTTATTTAAAATAAGTAGGTTTGATACACATATTTATAATCACTTATTACTACTTAAGTGAAAACACGTTAAAAATAATAAGCTCAAATATTAAGCTTATTTTAAAAGAGGAAAAAAATTTAACACGATACACTAAAATAAAATCATCAAAAGACCAATATATCCTTTTAAATTTAATAAAATTACTGTTATATATTATAAATTCGTATTACTTTTCTATTTTTTACCCTCTTTTTATTTTCTTTGTCATAATTCATTTAATTATTTTGTACGAGAATATATTTTTAAATATTATCAAATAAAAATAAGATTATATCTAAACTAATTATAAAATAAAAAAATAAGAGGAATATATATATATATATATATATATATATATATTATCTCTTATATTTATTTATTTATATATAAAAATATAATATCGTATTAATTTTTCAATTTTTTCTCATTAGTAAATAAACTTATTTCATTCTTCTGGGATAAATATATATTTTTTATTATCTCTTTTATTTATATATATATATATATATATATATATATATATATTATGTTAACAAACTATAATTTATTAATAAAATATAATATTTGTTTTAATTTTTTATTTAGTATTTTAAATTATATTCTTCACTATAATATATTAAGGTTATTAACTAATATGAATAATATATAAGGGTATAATAGATATTATCAAAACAACTTAAATATTGAATACTTAAATTTCAGATGTTCTTGTTTGTTAATTTAATTTTTTATCTCTTAATATTTAAGTCATTAAATACTTAAAATTCAGTGTACAGTATTTAGATCTTAATTTTAAGTTTTATCAAACACAATCTTAATAAACGTAGTAAAGCCAATTTTTTAAATTAGAGATCGTTTTTAACGTGTACGGATGATATAGCGTGAAAAACTCTTTCACGAGTATCACCAAGTATCGAAATCAACATAATCTAATTATATTTACATATATACTTGTATCCAAATATTTCTATTGATTTTAAATTAAAAATCAATTGGCGACTCCTTATAAATAAATAATTCTTTTAAATTAATTGTTTTAAATTAATTTAAAATAAAAGTTTTGTAATTTGATTATCTTAAATTTAGAAGTTTATTTAAATTTGATCAAAAATTAATTATTATTATTATAATTAATTTTAAAACATTAAAATACATTTTTTTTATAAATATTTTAAAAGATTTTCGACATAAAATCGAAGTTAAAAATTTTCGAATCGTGAACTTTTTCTGGATTAAGGATTTTTCGAGCCTTACAAGGTTGAAATTTTAACTAAAATCTATAAAATGGTAAGATTTTAAAAGTATTGATCATTATTTTGGTTGTTTAAACCCTTGGGCCAACAAAATCTTAGTATAAGGCAGGAAAATAGAAATAAAAATTAGTATTTGTTGGGCTTTATATTTCTTTGTTTCAAGCCCATTAGCACTAGAGTAGGTAATAATTGGAGTAAAGTGTTGAGACTCATATAAGCATCAATAAATCTTCAAGGTGGTATTTTTCATGAGAAAAGACAATTATTCATATTTTTCTATGTTGTTACAAATATCATAATTTAAATAGTTTTGTAATATATAAATATAAGAAACTTTAATCTTAATTTGAATTTTTTTTACTAAATATAGTGAGATTTTATATAAATGTACTAACACATCATCACTATAATTGCTTAGTTTGATTTCATGTTAAGCTTAGCTATGATGTGTCTTGTTTGGTCACATATAATTTATGGTTCATTTATTTTTTTTGAATTGTGATTTGTGTTCTGTTATAGATTACCTTTTGAATGCTACTAATGTTGTTTATTTGATAATCAAACTAGACCTACTCCATTTTAAATCCATGTGTATTGGGTATGTCTTCTTGTGGAACAAGTAGTTAACTGCCCATATTGGTGGAAGCAAATGCAGGAATGCCCATTTAATAATAAATATATATTTTTATATATAATATATTGCTCATATATTTGAAGAAGAGGAAGAGGTATACCCATAACCCACCACCAATAAATCATAAATAATATAATTATTAATAATTCACCTACAACCACATGTATACAATCTTAAGTTCAATCATTTTGTCTATAAAATTTTTTCTAGATGTTTCTTTCTACCCCCAAATATTATATATTTTGGTGCCATAGTAAATTCTTAAAAAAAATCATCTAGACAATTATCCTATGATAAATTTTATCATTATTTTCATATCACTTGCAACAAGAAATTGAGGAGTACTTTGAAAAGGATATATAGGAAGAGACTGCAAGAATAGTAGAACCAGAGATTGAGCATGGTCTCATTTTAATTCAAATACTTTAAAACTTTATATTAAGAATCAAGTTAAATACATCGTAATAGCATGTCTTATACAATTATCACATAAATTTTAACCACGATAGAAAAAAGGTCTAACAAACAACTCAACAAGGAAACTATTATGGACTCTTCTGGCTCATTGATTATCGGAGCCTTTGCGTGACGAGCGATGATTTTGAGGTTGTGAAATTTTAGTTTTGGTATTACAATATTTAGTGATACTTTGTATGGTTATTGATTATTTAGTTTTTGAATAACTTTTTGATAAATTATGTTATAATTTGAATTAAAAAATATATTAATTTTTATTGTTTAGTTACCATATTCACAATTTAAATGAATCTTAAAGATGAGTTTTTTTCCTATAATAGTTTGCATTAAAAAATTAATATTTGAAGAAAGAAAAAATTGTCTACATTTATAAACAAGGCCCCTCGCCAACCTAGCCTCCACAACCACTTCACTCAGTTTTGGTATTTGATCTGCGCCTGTTTGGTATAATAATTATGATTGTTTTGGAAATAAACCTATAACCTTTAAAAAATAAACACATCCCAATTGTTTTGAATTGATTAATAAGAATTACTTCTATAAAAGTTATTTGTGATTTAATATTTATAATTTTTTATAAACAATTCGGATGAAAACTCAAATTATTAATTAGTGTAATATACTACTAACTACACTACCTACAAGTCTCCATTAATACAATTTCTATATATTTATATGATTTTATTATAAAAATGTGATAATAAAATAAACAAAAGTATCATTTACTTTTAGAAATTAATAAATAAAATATAATCAAGAAAATCATTAGTTACAAAATAAATAACATTAAAATATGTAAATAATTAAAATAACACAACAATATTTAGTTAGCGATATAAAAATGGTCGCAATTAAACCCCAAAAGTGTGGATCCATTTAAAATGTTGTAAAACAAAAGTACAAAAAATTCTACTAATTTGATATATTTGTGTAATATCTAAGTTACACAAATTAATACTATAAATAATTATAATGAATCCGATACATTAAAAACTTAATATACGTCAATAATTTGACGATAAAAAATTCACAAAATTATTGATATCGGATCAAATGAAATAATAATTTAGATGAAATAATATTTTAAATATGTATATACTAATAATATTTGTCAAATTCAGTTTCAATGTTTCCAAATAGCTTTGTTACTATACAAACACATTTTTATTGTGCTCATTAATTTTATTATTATTAATTTTTTTTAATGCCTACTTCAACTGATACAAACAGTGAGTTAAATTTATGAATCATGTACGATTTTTCGATAGATTTAATTTTACCTTGTTCTTATTAGAATAAAATAAAGAAGATTTTTATTTTTATTTTTATTTTTTTGCCAAAGCATATAATTTTGAAGATCCAATATTTAGTTGAAAAGGACAGATTCAAGTTAATGTAGGCGGTGTACCTATACAACAATCACACTACTGAACTTATTGTGGGCCATGGGCCCAATTGTATTAACGGCTCGTAGGCCTCTTCCAAGATCCTTTGTTCCTAAGAGCATCCCCATCCTTGTACCCATACATAGGTACAAATATGTGCCACATCAGCAGCCACATCACAAATAAATTATACCTCTCAATTTATACCTCTATTCCCAAACCATCTCAAGTACAATTGTGGTCCCACCATCCACATCATCTAATTCATACAATATTTTTTAATTCAATAATTCAAGTAATATTGTTTTATTTTTTATTATATTAATTTGTTTAAATTAATAAAACTAATATTTATAAATTATATTAAAAAATTAAAAATAATCAATAATTTTTAAAAATAATTTTAGAAATTATCATCACAATAATAATTAAATAAAACAGTTTATTTTTTAAAAATTTTAAATGTTTATTTTTTTTTTTATAAAAAAGTGGGAGTGGGGACCACTTTTTTTGACTTTTTCTCATTTGTACCCAGTAGCAAAACTTTGCTACTCAATTTTCTCTCTCCTAATTTATACCCAACTCCCCATTAGTATACCCAGGTACAAATTTTGTCCACATCAGATTTGTACCTACCGATGGGGATGCTCTAATGGAACTTATTTGATCTGAAAATAATAATAATAATAATATTTAATCTGATCAGGAATTTTGACCAAAATAAATATTAACAGATAAAAAAATCCATTAGTGGGTAGGGTAAATTTTGATAGGATATAATTTACAGCAATGTCGGTCAGGAAACAAGGGTAGGTCCACTGCAAGTCGGTGCTTTCGATTCATAGGCGTCCTACTTTTGGAGGGCCAACTCTCCTCAATTTAAAGGGCACAAAAATGAGAACTCAATTGAAAGCCATTTATTTATTTATTTATTTTTTTAGTTTAATTTATTGACCTCTCTGTTATACTCTAGATATTAGAGAGAACACAATTTTATTTTATGATTATGAAAGTATTAAATGGTAAAAGTGAATTGCAAGAAATAGTATGTTTATTTATCTCATATGATTCAATTATGATAAATCATGTGCTTATTTATTATGAAGTCGAATGTTTTCTCATCTATGCTATATTTGGAAATTATAAAATAATTATTATTTGTATTAAATGTGTGAAAGTATATATATATATATATATATATATATATATATATATATATATATATATATATATATATATTCGTTTAAGAGATCAAAATGTCACGGTTTTGATTTCAAATGAAAGAGCTTTGAGTTGAAATGAGGTCATGTATGTGTAGTGTCATACTAGTTCTGTTTAATTAAAAAAAATATATTTATTTTTTTATTCTAGACTATATACCTTTAGGTGGCCATATTTTATTTATTTATTTAATTTAAATGGACTTAGGTGTATGGATGAGAATAAACTTATCATTTAAAAATTTATATATGATAAAATTATATAAAATTATGTTTTGATATATAATATATTTAAAAAATGAAACTTGGCTATCATACGAAGAAATACACATTTATCCCGTGTTTAAAAAATACCTAAAAAAATATTTGTGTTTATCTCTAAAATTTTCGATAATCGACGCTGACATGACAACATGTAGTGTGATCTTTTGGTTTCTATGGAGAATTCACAAATGAAAAATTCTCCCGTTGTCGAAAAAAGTATTACAGTTTCAAAAATGAGAGAAAAGAATGTGGCTAGAAATGAAGGTTAATCACAAAAATGAATGATGTCAAGAAGGCTCATGTCGACATCTGACTCCATGAATTAATTGGTTATTTTTTAGATTTCAGATAATGAGTCATTAATGTCTAGTAAAAAAACAGACAAAAAATCAACTTATTATGAATTTGGTGAAAAAAAACTACTCATAAAAATGAAGAAGCTCTGTCAAATGTCTATATTATAATTAATTTCATATTTGATCGTATATATAATTCTAATTGCAATAATTTTTAGATGATGTAAACTATACACAATGAAGGAAAATTTGAATCGTTAGGTCATCACCAATGAGAACATTAAAAAAATCATAAAAACTATCACTAAAAGGTAACACAAACTTACAAGTAACGTCTTAGACTCAAATTTCAAAAGAATCATCAAAGTACTCGGGGCTAGAGTTTACAAACTCATTTGAATCACTGTTGACTTAAGGATGCATCAACGTCGGTCACCGAAAATTTGTCTGGAGGTAAATACATGTACATTTTTAGGTATTTTATAAACATAGGGTAAAGTGTTTATTTCCTAAAGAAAATGTACTCCAATCTCCAATTGTGTTTTATCCCTTTAAAAAATTATATTATTAAAATAAATAATCATAGTTTTGAAACTCGGTCCAGTCATCATTCTAATGAAGGGACTAGGTCACTAATTAAATCGGTGGGTCAACTGGTTCAACCAGTGGGTTACATATAATAATAAAATAATACAAAATAGAAAAAAATTCATCAAATTATTTATACAATAATAGTCAAAATAGATATCAAAATTCAAAATATTATTTCGCAATTGCAATATGTCCATTGCCTCTATTGGGGAAAACACAAACTCTTAAATTATTGATTAACACAATTAAAACACATTATCATTGTCTAGAACTAGAAATCGATAATATACTCACATAAAATTAGAAACAAGTAAACCCAATAAGAACAAAAAAATGGGGAGAAAAAAACTAAGAGAGGGATAAATGAGAAAGAAAATAAGTGATTTTTCTTAAAAATATGATAAATCTACTGTGTTAACTCGGGCTGCTGGATTTCCGGTCCAACCGGCGGGTTGACCAGGTTTAACTAGGTTGATTGCATTTCTGATTTTTTCATCAACCCAACCCGATTTGATGACTGATTCACCGGGTTCGCCGATTCAACCTGCGAGCCGAGTTTCAAAACTATGGAAATAACATAAACTTTTAGAAAGTATGAAAAATAAATATTTTATATTTTAATTGTATTTATTAATGTTCAGATGAAAAAAATATCATTTCAGTTTGACTACTAGTAAAATCAAGAAGAAGACGACTTTAACCTAATAATTTAGATAGAAAATCACAAATTAAATTATAATTACTTAGATGGACTTAAATTTATATTTGAGTGTATCCCTCTAATATTAAATACAACCACTTAACTAAATTATATTGCAAATTTTATCATTTTTTTACTTATTCCTCTTAAACCACCACATATTTACTTTTCCTTCTTCATCATATGACAATTTTAATTCTTTAAATGGTATACATCCTATGGTTTAATGCATCCCACACATATGCAATAGAATCACAAACAATTTCACTTGTTTTTCATCTTATTAATTAATGTTACTCGTTCATATACACATAATAGGTTAGTTGTGAATTTTTTATTGTAGTGAATGATACGATGGATCTAAACTTTTGTATAACCTCTCGATTATTTTTTAGTGTCATATCCATTCGATTGAAAATATTGATTGAACTTTCAATAATCGTAGTTGTTCGATGCGTATCATTTATTATACTATTATTATGATGTTTTTTAATATTTATTTCGAAAAGTGGTAAAGTCGGTAGGAGAATTAATCGTTTATCTCAGGGATCTAGAAGTTTAATCATTCTGGACAAAAGTGGAGCCATAATTTAAAATTTACCTAAGCTAAAAATTTTATTTTAAAATTATTAGGGTTAAGATTAGTGAAATAGCTAATTTACTATAATTATTATTGGATTACTTTTACAACATAAATAGCCTAATAAATACGGGGTATGATCTTCTATTGCCATTTTTTTTTATCGGTTCTCTTATTCCTCTCACATGGAGAGGACAAAACATTCTTTTAACAACAATTTTTATTTTATAAATTTGCCCCTCCATGTGATAAGGGAATAGAGGAACTCACAAAAAATGGTAGCAGACATCCCTTGACTGAATAAATACAGTCCGGGTTTTCTGTGGCGGATGCTCCTTGTGCCCTTATTGCCAATCAATCAAAATGAAGCTGAAATTTTTATTATTTAAACTCAGTGGGTCTAAAAACAAATCCGAAAAAATGACCCGTTTCTAACCCAAATATTTTCCCAATCTAGATCTCCACTTTATCTTTCTAGACGATTCACGATTCTTTACCAGAAACAAGCTTAATAGATCTCGAAGAAATGATAGAATTTTTACGAGAAGCCATAATTGGTTCATCTAGAACTCCATATCATGACAACCTCTTCTTCGACATTTTTCTTCCACCAGAATATCCTCACGAGCCACTGGTAAGTTTTTCTTTCTATTTGAGATCCTACTTACGAGCAGGATGTAGCTCAAATAGTAGAGTTCTTGTTTTGCATACGAGAGGTATGAGGTTTGATTCCCCTCATCTCCATTTTTGTGAGACCGCGCAATTGTTGTGCAACAGCTCTCATTTGAAGAGCAGTCGCGTGAAGCGCTCTTCACATGAGAGCTGATGTACAACATTCATGTGAAGCGCACATCACACAATATTTATTGTACAACGCTCTCGTGTGATTTGCGCTTAACATTGATTAAGTACGTAGGTGAACATCGATCGCATGTGGAACGCGCTTTACATGGATGGTATAAGCTCTCAAGTGAAGACTAGTCTCATTTAAATGATTCACGCCTTAATGTAAAGTGTTCTTCACATGAGAGTTGTTGTTCAACATCCATGAGAAGCGCGCATCACACGATAATTGTTGTACAATATGATACATGCTTTACATGGATGGTGTACGCTCTCAAATGAACACCAATTACATGTGAAGTGCACATTATACGAGAGTGTTGTACAACGCATTCGTGTGATGCACGTTTTACATTGATGATATACGCTCTTAGGTGAACATTGTTCGCTTGTGAAACGCGCATCACACGAGAGCGTTGTACAACGCTCTCGTGTGATGTACGCTTGACATGAATTGTATGCGCTCTCAGTTGAACACCGATCATATTTGAAGTGCGCATCACACGAGAGCGTATTACAATACTCTTGTATGATACACGTTTTCATGATTGATACACGCTCTTAGGTTAACATCAATTGAATGTGAAGCGCGCTTCACACGATAGCTGATGTACAACTATCTTGTGTGATGCATGCTTCACATGGATGTTGTACGCTCTCAGGTGAACACCGATCGCATATAAAATGTGCTTCACAAGACAGCTGATGTATAATGCTCTCGTGGGAAGTGCGCTTTACATGAATGGTGTAAGCTCTCAAGTGAATACCGATCTCATGTAAAATGATTCACACTTTCATGTGAAATGATTCACACATTAATCTAAAACGTTTCACACTTTCATGTAAAGTGCTCTTCACATGAGAGTTGTTGTACAACAACTTTCATTCTCGCATGTGATGCATATTTCTCATTCTCTAATGTGAAGCACTCTTCACATGAGAGTTGTTGTACGCTCTTCAATGAGAGTTGTTGTACGCTCTAATGTGAAGTGTGTTTTCACATGATTGTTCTTCACATGAGAGTTATTGTACAATAATTAACCATGTGAAGCGCTCTTCACAATAGAGGTGTTATACATTTATATTTCTTTATTGTTATTTTAAAATATTAATCATAATAATTGCATATTTTTTATACAAAATATTATGTATGAAGAGAGTTTTACAATGCTTCACTATAATGTTATAACTTTTAATAATTTGAGATTCTTATATTTAACTTAATTTCTTCAATATTTGACATAACAATATTTAATTTTTCAATAATGTCATCAAATAATAGCTCAAAATCCACAATATAAATGAGGGTAGAAGAACAATGTTCTATATATAGATATAGAAGTGTTCGAAGACAAGACGACACAAGACACCTCACATCATACTAAAACAAAAGTGCATCACTCCTCCCCCTTTCCATTTTTCCTTGTCCTCCTTCAAATTTCCCACCTTCAATAACTTCAATAAATCCACTATGAATTGGGTCCAAACACTCGTAGACCTTATCCATTCGTTTCACAACGATTTTGTTAGGTATTTCTAAGGATGGCAATGGGTACCCTACCCGTCGGGTAGTGAAGTACCCATTCCCGAACCAAAATTTCATATTACTACTCGACCCCAAACCCGACTGATATTTTTATTTGTATTTCATCCCTGATCCTCGACAGGTATCCCATTACCCGATTAAAATATGAATTTATATTTATTATTTTCTAAATATACTAAATATTAAAAACAAAAATGAAAATATTACTTACTTGAATTGCATAGTTATGTTGTAAAAAGTTATACAAGAAACTAAAGTAAAGGTAAAGAAAGTTAACAAAAATTAGAGAAAAATGAAGAAAGTTAACAAAAACTAGAGACAAAGTGGAGAAAGTTAGAAGATTCTTAAAGTTAAAAATAAAAAGTAAAGAGTGAATATAGTGTGAGAAAATATTTTGTTATAAAAAAACTGAAAATTAAGAGTTATGGAAAAGATAAATTAAAATGATGTTGGAGTGAAGTGTGAGTATAGATAACATAAATAATATATTTAATGTGTAATGATGTGTAATTTAAAAACTCATTTTAAACTTTTTTTTTGTATATATTTTAATATTTCGGGTATCGGGTTTGAGTTTTGCACACTTTCTATCTCTATCCCCGTCCCCGAACTCGGTCGGGTAATCATTTTAACTCTCTATTCTAACCCCGTATCCGAAGCTAATTTAAAATATTTAAACCCGATCATCGGATACCTACAGGTATCGGGTATACGGTACTCATTGTCATTCCTATGTATTTTGACTTAAATTTAAAGGATAACATGCTCATAATAAGTTTTTGTTAGTGTTTTAACTAATTATGTCCATATTTCAAATAAGATTAAAAAACTTTCATAATATTCACAAATAAATAAACAAACAAAAAGAGACCAAAAAGAGACCGATAAGGAGAAAATGAAGATAATATTAGATCGAAAAAAGGTTACTTGAAACGGAGAGAGCTTGAGAGAGATGCAAAGAGAATGAACAACAATGACGACATTATTAGATTTCTTATCTATGTCATAGCACGATGGCAAGGAAAAATGAAAGAAATTGATTGAAGAGAGAGTATTATACCTATGAAACAAGAATTATAAGGATGAATAAAAAAAGTGGGAAAAAATAGGATTACAATTGGGACTGATTTTTTTTAAAACTTGTTTTTAACCCAATTGAATTTTAATAAAATAATAATCAAAAACATTTTGATTGGCAACACAAAAACATTTTGATTGTCTGGTAACACGATTGAGAATAGAAATCTGAACCTTAATAAATATATCCGCTATTGATCTTGGGCATTATGTATATTTTTTTCTTCTTAGTTTTATGTTGTGTAACTTTTTATTTTTTCTTAATGTTACATATTTGTTAGGTTGTATTTAAACCACTCTTATTCTTTTTTATATGGACAATTTACAATATATATATAGTCACCATATATGTTTTCTTTATATGTTTACTACAAAATGAATTGTCAAAGAAACTCTTTACATTCTTTTATACACTTATTCTTCTCCTTTTTTATGATAATATTAGGATTGTTATGAGCAAAAAAATGAAAAATAAAATTTAACCTTATGTCTTAATTCAATCTCTTCAAAAATCAATAATTTCCTTAAACTTTATATACTTTGATGAAAATTTGACATTTTTTCTAGTAATTGTTTTTATAGTACATTGTATTTGTAGCCAAATTTTCATCTTCACAATAATAGTATTAGTTTCTTATAGAAAATAAATTTGATTTAAATATATCTTTTACATAATTTAAAATTTAAATCTCAAATGAATGATTTTGTCAACATATCTCAATCAAATCAACTTTTTTTTCATATTATAATTTAAGTGCTAAGAATTTTAGATAAAATACAAAAAAAAATCAATAAATTATGCTACCTTTTTAAATTACAAAATAAATACCCAACAACAAAGATAAATTACTTAAAATCAATTAGTCCGTCATTCCCGATTTAACATTAATTCAAACCCTTTTTAAGGTTTTGAAAATGATGCCACGAAAAAAATGACATGTCTCCTATGAAAGCAACAAATTATGCTAAAATCAAGCACCCAATCTTCTCTCTCTACAATTAATTTGTTAATTAGTGTTTTAAGTCTTAATCTCAATTTTCAGTTGACTTAATTGGTGGATCGTTCAACTCTTCTTTTTGGGTCATTAACAACTAACAAGAGATTATTACACATTAAAATAATTATTAGTTATATAACTAATTTGGGCCCCCAAAATCTTAGGTTATATTTATAATTAAGAATAATCATGAGACTGTTATTTTCTAATTATTTCATTTGACCATGAGGTCCAAATTTACCTTTTTTTTCAAATCAGGAATATATATATTGTAATTTTTTAAGTTCATTTTGCCCAAACTAGAGGTTAAAGTTTGACCATATAAAAGTGGATAATAACCTAAATCAAACCGATATTATAAATTATCAAATTGAAAATAGTAGTTGATCAACTATGGATTGATGAATCAAAAAGAATTTCAGAAAAAAAAAAAAAATTATGGCATGGCTATTATTATTTTTCATTAAAAAACCGACACAATTAAATTTGTGGTTTTATTCATGTACACTTTATTTAACCAAGATAAACTCTCCTTTTAATGAGAAAAAAAATACATTTTATCCATAATTTTGTTTTTAATTGGAAATATGAGCTCCTTTGATATGGGTTGTTAGTTTACTTAATTACATAACTATATTTTAACCATTAAATCACACATTTTATCTATTAAAATACTAAAATATTTATACTTTATTTTTATTAAATTTTAAATAAAAAACATTTAATAATTAAATTAATTAAAAATCTATATAACATAATTTTTTTTTATCAAACAATTATATATATATTTTTGAATAAAATCCTCAAATAACCAAGATCAAACAATCTAGTTATAGAAGTTAGATATATAACATTTAAACAAACACTTTACTCACTTTAACTTAGCTAGAATTTTATCATTTTTGTTTTAATTTAAATTATAAATGAGTGAAAATCAAATAAATAATTTATTTTCTTATTTAATTTTTTTAAATTTTTTCTAAATAATTTAAAATCAAACAAGCTTCAAGATTCATAAAAATATGTTATATTTTTATTTTATTTTATTTTATTTTTTGTGCTTAAATAATCAACCATGTTCTCCTCCTCCAAGGTCCCATGGTTTTATAAAAATCACTTAAAAACAAAAAATAATAATAATAATAATCGGGCATTGTTACTTTAAAGAAAGAAAAAGAGCGCGAAAACTACGTGGTGAAAAGGTGCATTAAATGATGTGACTCCCATTCCAAGAAAACGGTAAATATTTTGTCGGCAGCAGTAAATAATTTTTTACCAACTTTTCAAAGACACAATGGCCCTCCTAGACTCTAGTTTAGCAACGCACTTATTTTGATATAAATGATATTAAATTTAATTATTGATTTCTGTCACATAATAAACTATATACATTTAAATAATTATATAATTAATAAGTGTTTTTTATACAACTTATTAATTTTAAAGTTTATATTAAAATGTTTATTTATATCATATTTTATGTTTAGTTATTTTTTATCTTATTTAAAGACATTATTTTTTTAATTTATTTTTTAACTCAAATGTAAATTATAATGTATAACAATTTATGAATTTATACAATTTGACATTATTTTTAGAATAGCTTGATTAGTTTGATATGATTTTGATAATAAGATGTATTATTAATTTTTGGTTATTATAATTTAATTATTTGTTTGAATTCTTTAATTTTAAATATTCAATTCTAATATTTATAATTTAATTATATATTATTAAAAATAAAATATGATGCATTATAAATTTAATATAAAATGTTATTTTAGTTTAATGTTAAAATTAATAATATAATTATTTAAATAATATGATAATATATTAGTTAATCCCTATTTTTTTTTTATTTTTTTTTGTAAACTAATGACCATGAAGATATTAGTTTGCTGCTCTATAAGCCTTGATTTTAATATATTTTTGAAAATAATTTTTTTATATTACAAATAATAAAAATCATATAAGGATGACGATAAAACATAATATTAAAAATTAAAATAAAAAAGTCGCAATACATGAAAATAAAAAATAAAATAAAAAAACAAACGTGTTATTCAATATTTATCCTTTAGCTAAATCAAGTAGAGCGATTAACTCTGATTGACCCTACCGACTTTCCTAAACCAAACTTAAAAACCGTCGTAATATTAACATTATGAATCATACTTATCGGACGACTAAAATTATTAAAGAATTATGAATTATACTTATCGAACGACTACCATCATTAAAAGTTCGACGATTTATCTTCCTCCATATAATTCATCAGAAAATAATCATGACTGCAACTCAAATATTTAGACCTCGCATATCAATCACTCAAACCAAAATTTCCAACAACTACCCATAGATTATGCATCACTCGGTGACTTAATTTAAACTAATTAAACCCAATTAAAGAAGCTCTCGATTGTTTAATCTAGATAACCCGCAAAACTAAAAAAAATAAAATAATAACTGATGTGGTTAATATTAGAAAATTTTAATAACAAGTTTATTAGTTAGTTAAAAGATCGGTTCCATTAATTTAAATTTATTTATTAAAAATTAAAATTGTTAAATAATAGAAAGTACACCAAAAATCTAATTTAAAAAAAGTTAACAACAATACATATAAAAAATACCTATAAATTGATTTATTCTCTATAAAATAAATACTTTTTATTATTACTATTTGAGGTATAATTGTGAATAAATATTCACAGCTAGATCAATTTCTCTTCCATTTTTTCCAATTACATCTGAACAAATATAAAACCATTGGAAGCAATTCAAAACTAAAAACACATTCTTTATATATTATAATCATAACAAGTTTTTAAAGTCAAATAAAGTGAATAAATCATAGAAAATTATTTGAAAATATCAAAATGAAAACCCATAAACCGACAAATCCAAATAGTATTAGCAAGATTAACTTCTTTAGAAACTGCACATGCCCAAAAACACAGGTGACCTATAAGTGACCATAGCCACAACTCTATATTCAAATTTCATCTCTCTTCTGATTTCCCCATCACTTTTATTTCCTAAGATCTCCTTAGGAATAAAGAGTTAAAGGAAACAACAACAATGGAGAATAATAAGAACATAATTTCTTCAAAACCCATGAAGAACAAGATCAAGAAAATTCCTCAAATCTTCAAACATTGTTCAATCCTTCTCTCAATCTTCTCCATTTTCATCTCAACCAGTCAAGCTTTCAACTATTCCGATGCACTCTCAAAATCCCTTCTTTATTTCGAAGCTCAAAGATCCGGCCGATTACCTTATAACCAGAGAGTAACTTGGCGTGACAATTCCGGCGTCACCGACGGCCTTCAAGAAGGGGTAAGTTCAAAATTTTACTTTTTTTTCTGATGGGTCATTGATTAATCTTTAGTTTTTGACATTCTCTTAGGTTGATTTGGTTGGAGGTTATTATGACGCCGGCGATCATGTGAAATTTGGACTTCCGATGGCTTTTACAGTTACAATGTTGTCGTGGGGAGTGATTGAGTACGGCGATCAGATAGCTGCCGCCGGTGAATTGGAACATGCGATGGAGTCGATCAAATGGGGAACTGATTACTTCATTAAGGCACATACAAACCCTAATGTGCTTTGGGCAGAGGTATTTTCCGATCATATTCCATCCCCTGTTTCTGCCGGAGTAAATATTTGTTTAATTAGGTTTATAAGATCATATTAGTAAAGTTTAAGGATTAACGACTATTTGAATGCAATTAGACAATAAGGCGAATGGGCCCGGGAATACAATTATCATCTCTCGCGTCACGTTACGGTTTCAAAAATTCAATGAGAAATCGTTTATACTATGTTTTTTTTTAAAAAATATATTTTTTCTTTATAAAATAATATTTTATATAATATATTAATCGGGAAAGAGTTAAAGCGGTGATACATATATATCAATACCCTATCCCTGGCCAACTATCAGTCAAACCGGAAAAAAATCGTTTTAAACAGAATAATTAAGATCGAAAATTTCAAATGGTAGTTAGTTTTTTACTTTTGTAAATGATTTACTCTCGTATCAATGTTTTAATATATATTATTTTGTTGGAGACTCCTACCTCATGAAGGGAAAGAATTACTGTCTATTTATTTATGTTCACCCAAAACATTACAAAACAGATTTAATTTTTTAAAATTTGAACTTTTATTAGACCTTTTGACCATTATATTATAATATAATGAATTATTTGAAATTTGAAAAAGGTTGGTGATGGAGACACAGATCATTACTGTTGGCAAAGACCGGAGGATATGACAACTTCACGGAGGGCATACAAAGTGGATGAGGAAAATCCAGGATCCGACATCGCCGGAGAGACGGCAGCAGCGATGGCCGCCGCCTCGATAGCTTTTAGGACATTGAATCCTCATTATTCTCATCTACTACTACACCATGCCCAACAGGTAGGTACTTATTGTAGTGGTCCATAACCATATATAAAACATAATTTGAAAATTTGACTAAAATAAGGTTTTATTTGAAATTAATGTTAATTGTGTTTGGTTTGATGAGTATGCAGTTGTTTGAGTTTGGGGACAAGTATCGAGGGAAATACGATGGAAGTATCGGAGTGGTGAAGAGCTATTACGCGTCGGTTAGTGGTTACATGGACGAGCTTTTGTGGGCGGCTTTGTGGCTTTATAAGGCAACCGGAAATCAAATGTATTTGGAATATCTTATTAACCAGGCTCATTCTTTTGGTGGAACCGGTTGGGCGGTTTCCGAGTTTAGTTGGGATGTTAAATACGCCGGAATCCAAGTTCTCGCGACCAAGGTATTTTTCTTTCCTCTCCAATTCGAAATTAGTTACAAAATCAATTAAGGATTGTGATAGATTTGAATTTAGTCATGAAAATGGACAACCTTTTGAGGGGATTTGATATTAAATTATTAATCATGCATGACAAATTTTTAGATCTAGGATTAATGATTAGAAATTTGTCAAGAAATTTTAGAGATGAAGTTCACTTTTAACTTTAGGTAAGAGTATGAGGCAATTAAGGAATATTTGTAAGCACAAAATGCACATGATATGCTTTTTGTGGATACCATAACTTTAGCTTTTAAGTTGTCCCTTTAAATAAAGTTTTTTTTTTTTTTAATGTTATTGTGATTAATATGATTGTCTACTATTGCACAAAAATAAAAAAGTAAATATATTTTTGTTTTAACATACTAAAATAGCTTAAATTTCAAAAGTCATGTATAAAAGACTAAATGTTTTATTTTTATTTATTAAGAATACATTAAATTTAAGTGTATGATATGACTATGAGATCTTAGAGTAATTGTTTGAATTGTTTTGGAGTGATTTAATTGGGTTAACAAATAAAATAATTGGATCAAACATTTTTTAGTTTTGGATATTAGGTTTGATCTATATATTTTCTGTAAATAAATACTACCCATAACCATTGAAAAGTATAAAAGAATAATAAATTTTATAATTGAAAAAACACATCTTCTTATAAGATGTGGACATTAAACAAATTGTCACACATTTATTGAAATTCACATTGATGGGTTAACCAATCACAATGGTCAATTGGCCACATCTATATTTTTTCCATATATGTTTCATGGCATTAAATATATCTTCTTCCATATATAGTATAAATGTTTTTTTTTTAATTGAATGGTTTAGTTATATCTAATTATATTTTTCTTTAATTTTTTTCCGTAGTTACTCATGGAGGAGGATCATAAAAAGCAGCACCAAGAAATTCTCGAACAATACCGAGCGAAAGCTCAGTACTATCTTTGTTCATGTATGAACAAAAATAATGGAAATGATAGCAATGTGTATCGAACCTTAGGCGGGATGTTATTCGTACGAGAATGGAACAACATGCAATACGTCTCCACTGCGTCATTCCTCCTCACAGTGTATTCAGATCTCCTCCAAGATACAAACCAAAAGCTCGAGTGCCCTAAAGGGTCTATCGACCCTGAAGAGCTCACGAGCTTTGCCAAAGCCCAAGTTGATTACATATTGGGCTCAAATCCGATGAATACAAGTTATTTAGTGGGCTTTGGGCCTAAATACCCCGCTAAAGTTCACCATCGAGGCGCATCGATTGTGTCTTATAAGGAGAACAAAGGGTTCATCGGGTGCACTCAAGGCTATGACAATTGGTATGGTAGAGATGATGCGAACCCGAATGTGGTTATCGGGGCGTTAGTGGGCGGGCCAGACCGTGAAGATGATTTTAGGGACCATAGAGGAAATTACATGCAAACCGAGGCGTGCACTTATAATGCGGCCCCATTGGTAGGTGTTTTTGCGAGGTTGAAACAATTGGAGGATAATAGTAAGGATTTAATAGCTTCTTTTTAAATCCTATCATACATATTTTCATTTGCTAAATTGTTTTTTTTTTTCTCTCTTTTATATATATATATATAGTTTTGTTTGTTTGTTTTGGGTTTGGGCTTTTTCTAAGGAAAAATGTAGCAAAATAGTCCAAGTATGGTTTTTTGTTTTCTTATTGGGCCTACTTATATATGCTATGCCCAACCCAATTCATACCCTGATAAATTTGTTGATATGAATAGAATGAGCCTATTTGAAATACATTATTATTGGTCCATCTATTTTTGTTGTAAAATAATTGGACATTGGTAAATTTGTAAAGGAGAGTATATTTCAAATTGTAAAAATTTATTTTAAGAGAATATTAGTTATATATTATTTTATTTATATCTATAATTTAATATAAAATTAATTTAGAAAATAATAATAAATAAATGAAACTAAAATTATTTATTTATTTGATAGTTATTATTTATTTGAATTTAGAAAAGTTATGACTCTCAAATTCAAATAAATAAATAAACACATATAATTTCAAATATATTCAATAATATTTTTTTTTTAATTTCAAATAAATAAATAAACACATGTAAATAATTATTCAATAAAATTATTTATTCGAGAGTTATTTACTTTTTTAAAAATCAATTATAAGTGTTTATTTATTTGAATTTGAAAAAGTAATAACTTTTTATTGATAAATTCATTTTCTCTCTTTAAAATTGAAATAATTTATAATTTATTAAAATATTAAGATCATTAAGATCATTAAATCATAAATTTTTAATAATTAAGAATCCATAAGTGATATTAATTAGAAGAAAAAGTACTAAAATAAAAAATAATGAGAATACAAGCTATAAAATATGATTTTGAATTTATTTAACACAAATTTCACGTGGCATAATTGTCATCTACGTACATTGAATTTGTACCACACAAATATATAACTTTGGATAGGATACGTGTTTAGCCATACAAGAAAGAAGAACAAATATTCTTTTAACAAGCAATCAAGAGATTATATTTTGGAGTCTTTCATATAATATTTTTTTTAATAATCCCCTAGTTTATTAAGTTTTTTTTTATTTGAGGTTTGTAAATGTGGTGCAAGATGATTGCTTGCAAATAAATAAATCATTTGATTATTATTTGGTGTACTATTAGATTGAAACATATATAATTGTACAACTTTTTAAAACAAATTGCATTTTGTATGATTGATTTTATCTTCTCAATTTTGTTAAATTATTATCTCTCTCACTAAGTTTTGTTCGAGCTTTTCGGTGGTTTCTTGAAATAGTTTGAACATTATTTGACGATTTTACATTTGCATCAAGTTTTGTGGGTTTTTTACGCGACTAATATCTATTCTCTAAAATAATCAATATGATAACACACCCCTTAACTTAAATAAGAGTATTTTTTCTATTGTGAATCATTCTGACCTAGGTCTCGGCATTATTTTGTATTTTCTCAATTTGAACTTATATATAATTTGTAAAATACGTCAAAAATCAAGTTAATTTCCTACCTTCAAAATAAATAAAAATATCAAATATTGAAAAAAACCAACTTTCACACTCATGAATCCACTTTCAACCCAACATGAAATATGTAGTCAACTACACTTTCTAATACTTAGGACATTTTGGAAGGAAAAAAAGTAAAAACTATTTCTATTTCTTTGTTATTTTACTTTCATATTTCAAGAAAATAATGTTGATATATTTTAATATAAAAAAACTATATATTTAAACTAGAGTATATCATATTCATATTATAAGAGGAACAACAATAATGAAAGATTGTGATTCTAGAAAGTTGATGAAGATAGGTAAGATTTGGGGAAAAAAAAAAAAAGATGAGCTGTGAGCATATTGATCTTTCCCCCAAACATGTATCCTCCACATGGATTCTTTTGGAATATAATAGACATGATATTTTATAAATCATTGCTAATCTTGAATATTTTATTCATAATAATTCAATTAGTCTAAAAACTATGTCACATATTAAGTGTGAAAAGTTTTTCCATCATTGATTGGTGGTTCATTATTATTATTAATTATGAAAAGTTTCCCATATAATATAAGTGATGGTAGTTCATTATTATTATAATTTTATTTTTGACTCGAGTTTATTCTATGAATGGCTAGGGCCTTGTTTGGATTGAGGTTTTTGAAAAAACTTAGAGAGGGAAAAATGTAATGATTGGTGATGATTTTGAGGAAGTGATGATTATTTTTGGTAAAAAGACTTAAAGGGTATTAATATATATGAATAAAATAAAAAATAATAATTTAAAATAGAGGGTATTTTAGTATTTTGGTTAATGAAATGAGTGATGTGATTGTTGAGAAGTGATTGATTGGAAAATTGTTTTGGGATAGGTTTTTTAAAAAACACAAAGAGAACACGGCCTAGAACGATCATTATTGCTTTTTCTTTTTTATTATCATTGAAGTACTGTATTGGTTTTTCAAATATACCATTCATTGAGTGAAAATAATAAATCAAAATATCTAGAAAAAAGAAAACCATGAGAAGAGAAGAAAAGCAAAGGTTAGAACTTATATAATTGATCATCCATTAGAATCTGTAAAAAGAATATCAATATCAATTATAACTTTAATAATTGTGGTCACAGTAATTAATATTATTGGAATAATAATCTTAAACAATTTTTAAGATAAAGATCCAAATAAATGCAATATATATTACCTTCCAAGAGGCATATCAATTTAAAATGGACAGCAAAGATTTAAGCCACATATATAACAAGACATGAATAAAAACAAAAATCATATCATTTTCCCTTTTTGAATCAGACAACTTAATATTATTAAGAACTTTTCTAGCTAGCTTCTATCCAACAACATGTGGAGCTCATGTGTTTGCTCATCAATCATTACTCACCTTTCCCACTTCATCTATATATCAACACTTTTCTTTTCACAATTTGTAAATCACACCTCCCAATTTCTTCAATCTCTCGTAAGTCATTCATTACTCATAGATAATGGTGAGCACAACCGTCGATGATAACAACGACGACGTTCTGGATTATCGAGGAAATTTGGCTGACAAGACTCGAACCGGAGGATGGCTTGCTGCTGGCCTCATCTTAGGTTCTTCTCCTAGTTCTTCATTTCAATTTCTATTCGAACTTGAGCTATTTTTTATGGATTAAATATATTTTGTAGGAAGTGAATTGTCTGAGAGAATATGTGTAATGGGTATATCGATGAATCTTGTTACTTACTTGGTCGGAAATTTACATCTTTCATCAGCCAAATCCGCAACTGTTGTTACCAATTTCATGGGCACTCTAAATCTTCTTGGCCTACTCGGTGGTTTTGTCGCTGATGCTAAATTCGGACGTTATTTAACCGTCGCTATTTCATCTTCTATCACCGCATTGGTAATAACTTAGTATAAGTCATACATATTTTTTTAATTGTTTTTGAATTATAGAGAACTAGCCAGACGAGCTTGTGACTTTTTTATTTCTTAGGTTGACTCTTTCCATCGAGTCACACTAGTGGATACTTATTACTTAGTGTTATATAAAATTGAAATTTATTAATAACTTTAAAAAATAAATGTTGGAATAAATTAAATGAAATATATTATAGATTTTAGTACTAGATATGTAAGTTGCTTCTAGTTGTTGATTTGAGCTTGTATGATTTTAAATAATTGATATTCAATGAACATAGCCATTTAGATTAAGTAATAAGGTATGTTATTGATTTTCAGGGCGCAATATTGTTAACATTGGCAACAACCATACCTAGCATGAGTCCACCTAGGTGCGACACCTCAAGGCGAGAGCTATGTGTCGAAGCAAATGGGTCTCAACTAGCCATGCTTTATGCAGCTCTATACACAATAGCATTGGGAGGCGGTGGGATAAAATCGAACGTGTCGGGCTTTGGAACGGACCAATTTGATTCGAAGGATCCGAAAGAGGAGAAAGCGATGATATATTTCTTCAATAGGTTTTACTTTTGCATTAGCATCGGTTCTTTGTTCGCGGTTACGGTTTTGGTTTACATACAAGATAACGTTGGAAGGGGATGGGGATATGGGATTTCAGCCGCGACGATGGTGGTGGCCGTCGTGGTTTTGTTATCGGGTGCTCGGTTTTATAGGTATAAGAAGCCTCAAGGAAGTCCATTGACAGTTATTTGGAGGGTGATTTTTTTGGCGTGGAAGAATAGAAGGATTTCTTATCCTTCTGATCCTAGTTTCTTGAATGAATACTACAATGCTAAAGTCCCACACACAAATAAATTCAGGTAAAAAAAAAACATGTTTATCTTTCAAATCTATGTTACAAACAATAGGGCCGGTTGGACTTGTTATAAATTTGGTCCAAGAGTAAAAAAGCGGGAGGCATTTAAAAACACTTTTTGAATTTAGATATGAAATTTAAGTGAAAAAATGTAATATAAATTTGTGTCTCACTAAGTTCTATTTTAAATAGTGTCACAAAAATAAGTGGTTTTAAAGAATTTTTATTTCCCGATTTTCCTAGATCAAATGTGTCGATTTTGTATTGGGGGGACTCGACTTGATACAAGACCGCACAAACTATGTTTTGGACGACGGTCTTGTGAGTCCCCATGTTTGAACCGGTTGACGATCCACGAGCGAGTCTCTCCCGGATGATGGCCCATGCTTGATTGGACGCGGTTAAGTGTCGATGTTTACTCACTACATCTTTGTCTATGTTATTAAACAGGTGTCTAGACAAGGCAGCCATTTTCGAAGACAATACAACCGTCGACACCGAAAACATAAGAAACAAACCATGGATAGTGTCAACCGTAACTCAAGTGGAAGAAGTAAAGATGGTTCTAAAGCTCTTCCCAATATGGTCAACATGTATCCTCTTCTGGACAATCTACTCCCAAATGAACACCTTCTCGGTAGTTCAAGCGACGTTCATGAACCGAAATATCGGCTCATTTGTTGTCCCCGCAGGCTCTTTTTCGGTCTTCCTCTTCATTTCCATCCTCTCTTTTACGTCCTTAAACGAAAGAGTTTTAGTACCTTTTGCGAGAAAGTTCACACACAATATCCAAGGAATAACAAGTCTTCAAAGGGTGGGAATCGGTCTAATTTTCTCGATAGTATCCATGATCGCGGCCGCCTTAATCGAGAAACATAGAAGAGAAACGGAATTGAAACGTGGTATCAAGATAAGTGCTTTTTGGCTAGTTCCTCAATTCTTCCTAGTTGGTGCGGGAGAAGCGTTCGCGTATGTTGGACAACTCGAGTTCTTCATTAGAGAGGCGCCCGAGAGGATGAAATCAATGAGCACCGGTTTTTTTATGACAACGTTGTCTATGGGATTCTTCGTGAGTAGTTTGTTGGTGTCTTTGGTAGATAAGGTGACCAATATGAGATGGCTAAGAAGCGATTTGAACAAAGGAACTCTCGATAAGTTTTATTGGATGCTAGCTGTGTTAGTGGCGATGAATTTTATTGTTTTCGTCGTCTTTGCGATGAGACACGAGTACAAGGTGCAAAGTTATGTTGGTCGAGATGTTGTTGGTAAGGAAGTTGAGTTGAAGAATAAGGAGAAGATTGGAGAGGAAATACTTGAACCTTAGAGTATTCCTAAATTGAAGTATAATTAATAATAGTTACATGCATTTGTATATGTAATTATTTTTATTTAAGAAATCATTATTATAATTAAATATAGTAAGTATATGTCTACAATGTCACAAGTTTCCAAATTTATGACCATTAAAAAAACTCCAACTTTTGACATAGATGTAGATTATTAATAAAAGAAATGAAAATTTTATTTAAAATTTTACCTAATTTGGAACTTAAAGCTGAGTTTGGAGGATTTTTTTTATTTTATATATAAATTATGTTAATAAGTTTCCACATAAAGAACCCGAAATTAGAGTTATGGGCTTAACTTAATATATAAAAAAGAATGCACTTAAATAAAATTAAGCCTGGGCAAGATATTTGTTGTTTATATTACTAACCACAGGAGGACAACTAAATTCATACTTTTAAAAGATTGAGTTATATAAAAATTTGGTAGACAACATTTTTTTTTTCTGGGTTTAAGTTCAAGCTCAAGCTCAAGCTCAGTATTAAAATTCGTGTGCTCAATTCTATTTCCGGGCTTCGCTTTCGTTTATGGTTTTGTTCTCGGGGAATTGACAAAAGCGTTTTGGGAGATCAAACTCATTGTAGATGAAATACACCAATAACCAATTCAACTCAGCTTATTACACTACTACACAACCTATTTAGTGAAATACTTAATTGCATTCAATTAAATTGAAGTGGGAACTAACAAATAAGAATCTGATTTCAATGGCAATTGTAAGTTGAACTATTATGCGACTCTATAATGAATTTGATTTCAATGGAATTTGTAAATTTGAACAATCATAAAATGAAAAAAAATCATTAACTACAAATTTGAACAATACAAAAAAAAAATTATATTTTGAAAACTTTTGGTATAACCCATTAAAATTGTAATAGTTGTTGTAACTGATTTAGCCTATATTGTGATGTTTTTTTTAAAGTAAAAACGGTTGAGGTGTGAATCATACACTTATAATAAAATTTAAGTAAGTTTTTAGATCTAATCAAAAGTTATTTATTCGATTTGGGTTTGGGCTTGAGCTTGGACCTTAATCAAAAGTTATTTATGTTTTATTATCTTAATGTTTACCATATAAATATGTTGTTGTTAATAGTTTTATAGGATAAAATAATTTTAGAGAGATAAATAGTATGAGACAAAACTTTGTATTCCTTCATTTTTATAGTGAAATCTGAATTTAAGTTGGGCTTAACTTAATAATTTTAAAAGAGTCGACCAATCCTCGTGGTAAGAGTGTATATATTATGTTTTTATTCATTTTATGAATGTATTGGTGAAAATTGAGAGAAAATGTGTAGGGGTGAGTAAACGGGTAAACCCAGCTCATATTATTCAACCCATATTCAACCCAAATTAAATTTAACCAACTTATATTGTTTACTAATATGAGTTGGGTATAGGTTGAGTATAAATTAGGTAATCCGAATTAATTTTTTATTTTTTCATTTAACATGTATTTGACTCATTTAACATATTAGAAATGAATATTTTTTTAGAGGAACCCACATACCTAGAAAAGAGACGAAAAGAGAGACTAAGAGAAGAATTATATTTTTTTCTCTTTTTACAAATGTCATATAATTTGTATAAAAAATGCCACGTCATATTAAATAAACGGATAAAGTCCCAAATGACCAAAAATTTGATAGTTCAAGCCCCATATAACTCAAATTAAAGTTCGAGCCCTATATAGTAAAAACGCCCAAAGTTTGAGCCCCATTAGGTAATTGAGCCCATTTTTGATCCATTAACATATTTTTATCTCTGTTAATACGTTTTTAACCCTTAACAAATATTCAAATCGTTATACCTCGTTTAAAATTTCTTTGACAAATTTAACACTTTTTTGACTCGTTTAATCGTATTTGACTCATTTGACACGTTTAACAAATATTTGGTTATACCTTGTTTATTATATCTTAGAAAAATATAACACTTTTGTAATATGTTTAAATAATTTTTTACTTGTAATACCCCATTTAATATTTTTTTGACCAATTAAACATGTTTTTGACTCGTTTAACACAATTTGAGTCAATTTAATAAATATTTGACTTACTTAACCCCGTTTAACACGTCTTTAATATGTTTAATGCATTTTTGATCCGTTTAACACACATTTTTACTCATTCAATATTATTTGACTTTATCACATCAAAATTTTAACACACCAAAAAATTAGGTATATAAACTATAAAATTAGTCATGAATTTGTTTAAAATTTAAAAATTAGACAATCCTTTAAATATCTAAAATAAATTAAACACGATGATTATCAAAATCAACTCTTCTCAAGTATGTTCGAAATTAAAAAAGTTATATAATCTCACAAATGTAAAATAAAGTAAATTGGTTGAGTTTCAAAATGCTAAAGCTAAACAATCTAAAATGAGTATATATAAATCAAACTCTTCTCTAGTGAGAACATGCAATAAAATCGAAATCTTTTCCAACTATCTGTAAAAAAAAAAACACTTTGAAATAAATAAGTGTTACATACAAATAATCCAACAATCAAAATATAATTTAAATATGAATTCAGCTAAATATATACATGTGTTTGACGATCATCATATTTTCATTAATGACTACTCAAAAACTATTTTTGACAAATCTATAAAAGAAAAGTTATATCATACAAATTTAAATTAAAATATGATAAAAACTTATAATTATAATAGTAGATTACTGTTCTCCAATGTTTCCATGTTTTTTTGAAAACGGTTAATACCAATTTCTTCAACAATGTCAATGAGAAGTGAAGGTGACCGAAGCCAATCTTGGGCACATATTAGGCCTTAAACAATCCGTAGGGTAAGTGAACTTCTGAAATTATTTAAAACTCTCCACTAGTACTAAATGCTGACTCTAAAGCAACGACGGAGAGTGAACCTACCAGTAAATCTCAGACCATTTGTGAAAGGATAGGAAATCTATGAACATTTATTTTTCACCATCCCAAAACACTAAATCCATCAACATCTTTTTTTCGGTGTCTTCATTTAAATATTTGTCCAATTCAGATTTTCTTTCTTCACCTAATATTCCCATCTTGTACCTCTTACAGCGTAACAACATTGAGTCTGCCATTGAAGTTCACTGAGATAACAATTCACTTAGTTGAACTCTTTCATTTGTATCACTAAATGAATTCAACTCATTTTTGTATGCATTGTACAATTCACACATATCTTGTTTCACTTGCATGCTCATTCTAGCCCCAACTTCTTTACCGTACATTTCCTTTAAAGCGAAATTGACATAATCCATCTTTTGACGAGGATAAATGATAACTTATATAAATATCAAATTATTCATTTTTCTATATCTCCCCAATACTTGTAATATTTCATTTTCATTATTCTTGCCATGTCACATATACATCGTCACTATTTTCATAATGTTGCAATATGTAGTGAACCGTACAAATCTCATTTAGAAAAGTATTACAAGTCACATATGAAGAAGAACCTGATACTCTTATAGTGAGCTCGTAAAAATGTTTCAACATGAAACAAAACGCACGAGTGTAAGTCTAATCATCATCTTTTGGCATCCTAACTCTGTTATCAAGGTCAAATAAAAGATTAACATCTTCCAATTTATATTTATTGAAAACCCTTTCATTTTTTAGTAGTGTCCAACATTAAATAAGTAGAATTCCAATGAGTTGAGACATCTAAACAAAGTCATCTCTTTGATTGCACCTTTTCTAATTCAGTGAATTGCTTAAATTTTGTAAGTCTTGATGGGGATTAATGCACATAACGAACTGCTCTTCTAATGCGATTAATAGAATCATTAACTTCTTTCAAACCATCAGTAACTATTAAATTCACAATATGGGCAATGCATTGCATGTGCAACAACTTTCCTTTCAAAATGCTAGTCCTCAGTTCATAAAAGTTTGCTTTAAATAGGTGACTACATTTTCATTGGAACTAGCATTATCGACAGTAATAGTGAATATCTTATCAATTTCCCAATCTATCAAACATGTTCCACTATTTTTCTAATTGATTCGCCAGAGTGACTTGAAATCGGATAGAAGCATACTATTCTTTTATTTAATGTACAATCATTATCAACAAAATGACCACTGAGACACAAATAATTTACTCTTTGAACCGAAGTCCAAGTGTATGTGGTAACAAACACCCTTTGATCTCTATTCTTAAAATAAGTCATGAGTTTCAATTTCTCACTAATATATAAATCATAGCAATCCCTAGCTAGTGTCCATCTAGATGGAATGTAAAACTTAGGACACACAGATGACATGAAAATCTTTAATATTTCACCATTCATAAAAGAAAAGGGAAGCTCATCTATTATGAGTATACGTGCCAAACTTTTACGAACATTATCTTGGTCAAATTTCCATATCGAAGAAGAACTTATTTTTCTTGTGTCTAGACATTTCTCTCTCGAATGATTTGCTTGACAACTATTTAAATTTTTTTTCAAGGTGTTTATTTCATATCTCGATAGTGTAATATACACCTTCTTACAATGTATGCACATATCCATCAAATTTCCCTCATTATTTTCAAACCTTTCGAAATGCATCAGCACATCCGACCTTGTTTTTTTTTTGCGTCCTTGAACTTGTAGAAATAGAGGCATTATAACTCCTCTCTATGACATAAACTGACTCTCTTATTTGTGACATATTATTTTTCATAGTTATAAAATCTCAAATTTACAAACTTTCACTATCCCCGCAGTCTTGTCAATAAAATATCATTTGTTAACCTAGAAAAAATAGCAAAACTATCATCGGCTACTCCAATTGGAAAATTGATAAAGAACAAGATGATCAACTCTCTTCAAGTCTAATTTTTTAAAATAATACAAGCTTTAACTAAAATACAAAGCTATAATAACTAAACTGGATCATACTAATGACATTATTTCTTTTTGGAACAATCATGACTCAGTTTCAAATTCAGCTTTATGTTTCAACCCCAATAGTAAAAACCCCATTTAGATAGATAATCCTCTAGATAATTGTTTATTATTTATTGGGTTACTTGAATGAACTACTCAATGTAGAAGATAATGTTTACAATAGAAGCTGTAAAATCAATGATTCAACTAGCAACATGATCTCCAAAGAAACTGTATTGATTTAGATGGGATTATGATCTATAACCAGAAAAAAGAATGAAGACATAGGATTCCTTTCTTAATCTATCATGCTCACAACGTTATCAACTGATATTGGATTAACCCACAAAGAGAAATGAAACAAAGAAAAACAAAATGATCAAAAAAATGATGTAGATCAACCAACCGAAGGAGGCCTACCTATTTAGAGTCTCTTGTATAGCTATGGTAGTGATCTATCTCAACACTCAGACTCTATACATGGTGTTACGATCTCAAGTTTCCTTTTCTTGAATAAACCCACCAAGAAGGGAAGAAGCTGAAGAAATAAATCAATAATATTTCTTATTAAGGCTGCGTTAATCATCACTAACGAGTGAGCTCCTCTTTTATTACGTTTTAGATATCTTTATTCCCAAAGACAAAAGAATGTATATCAATTTAATCTATTGTGATAGGTCTTTCTAATAAGATCATACCAAGATAACTCAACATTGATTAGGATAACATTGATTAGGATGGCAAACGAGATTTCTTTCCTCTATTGGTGTATTGGGTTATAGGAGTGATTACCAAACCTCACATTTTACATCTCTATTGGTGTATTGGGTCTTCCCGAATTTGAGTAAGTTTAACCCAACCCGAATTTGATCAAACTCGAATTTAATCCAACCCAAATTAACTTACCCAAATTAATATTTTGATTTTGGGTTTGGGTTTGGCTCAACCCAAAATATGCTCACCCCTAATAATGTGTATATTTCTCATAAGATCTTCTAACTCATCGTTTTATCATTTGATTAGTTGAGATAAAATTAAATGGTCTAAAGATTGGGGGAATTGGGTATCCAGGATTTTGTTTCTTTTAACGAGAGCAAAGCAAATTTTATTGGTGGGTTGTCTTCCAAACAAGACTCTTCTATTAAAATGGTGTTATAGAATTACTTCATAGTCGATTAGTCTTGAACATCAATTATCATATGTAAGTATGATTAAAATTATTTATGTTTAATTCAATAAAATGTCTAGTCATCTAGCGGATGGTAACATTTAGAGGAGAATATATTAGATGTGAAAGAACTTTCGCGAACAATCCAAATTCATTATAAGGGATGGGTCTTTTGGTTAGTTTTTGGAATAATATTTAATGTAGTGTCAATAGCCTAGTCGACATATCATAAATTTGTTTCAATTACTACATGTATGTACGACATGGTTAAAGAAATTTTTATCATCGATATATTAGTTTTATTAGTCGAATCAGATAAAAATGAGATTGAACATCAAGAAAATTATTTCCATGACATAGTTTTGATTTTGGTATGAAGCAAGCAAGTGTCTCCGTCTGAATTAAATGATATGAATTGTTAAGATACATATAGTTTTCATTTAGAGCAATTTTACAATATGTTTGCTAAACTGGTTTTTGTTCGGAGAAATTTTGGGAGTCAAATATTCTTTAAAAAAATATCGTTCTTTAAATAAAACTATTAATTTTAGAATTTTACTAATGATATGTGCATAAAAAAATTATATTATGGAAAGTCGTTATATATATGCCATATAGAGGCGCGATGAGACACTCACCTATTTTTTTAGCCTATTTTATTTTTTTGTAGGGGTAGGGATGACAAAGGTACCCTATCCGCTGGGTAGTGAATTTTACCCATCCTCAAATCCGATTTTTATTTTACTATCCGATATTGAATCCAACAGGTATATCTATTTGTATCTCCATCTCCGATTTATCGGTACCCAATCCCCGACATATACTTCATTACCTGATTAAATGTGTCTAAGATTTTAGATGTTGAAAAAGAAGAAATATAACTTTATTAAATCATAAATAATTTTAAAACTAATGATATCTAAAAAATATAAATATTATTTACCTACATACTTATGTATTAGTGGTTGAAGATTAAAATTGAAAAAGAAATTAGAGATTGTTGTTATTATAATTGAAAAAGAAATTAGAGAGAATAAACATTGAATAAACTAAAGAGAATAATGATGAAAATAAAGAATGAGCAAGATAAATAATATTTGTTATTAAAAATTGTGAAGATGAATACTAATGAGAGAAAAATATTTGGTTAACTTAAAGTTTGAGTAAGAGTATAATAATGATATTTATTATTGTAATGGTGGTAATGATTAAAAAAATTGAAAAAATCACATCATTAACAAAAATAAAGCATATATATTTTAATATTAATATAGTCGGGTATCGAATTTCGGGTTTGAGTTTTGCACACTCTTCATCATTGAACCCGATCGGGTAACCTTCTATTATTCTTGACCTTGACCTCGATTTAAAATACCCGACCTTGACCCTGATTTAAAATAACCGACCTGGCCATCGGATACTTTAATCACTAAAATTTACCTACCAAATTTATAGATTTTAAAATCATTATTTTGAATAAATAAATTCTATATAATTAAAATTAAGGTCAAAGCATGATTAAATAATTAATTAGAATAATTATTGTGATAATTAAAACTCAATTAATTAAAATAAAGGCCAAGGAAAATAAAATAAAATAATTTGAGATAAAAATTGTATTCATTTTATCCCAAATTAATTTTAAAGACTAAAATAAAATTAAAATAAATAATTTAGGATAAATATTGTATCCATTTAATATGTATATTAAAAATAAAAATAAATAATATGTATATTAAAAATAGTTTGTAGGTTGAAAATTGAGCTAAAAGGAATAGAAAAAAATCAATTTCAAAGAAGCTCCAAGGCTAGAAAAAGGGTCAGGATTTAGTACAGACGAATACAAGAGAAACGACTGTAGCAGACCACAAAGCCTTCGGATGAACACTGAAATCTCATTCAATGCACAAAAATAATCCATGTCGCCTACTTCTAAGGAGGAGAGGCACGTTCGCACAGTAGCAGGTCGACTAACGCGCGCCTCAATGTCGTTAATCAAAACATACATGGAGCGCGCAACGTTGACGTGAGAAGTAATCGATATCATTTCAACTTGGATTTGTCTTCTTCCTTGCTATGAAAGACATGATGATCCGCTTAATTCTTTGATTTTTCAAAGATGGAACTTCGACATTAGTCCACCAAATCCAGTTATTCAAAAACTAAAATGAGCATCCCTAATAGTGTGATCATTTCACCTACGATTATAGGAGCAATCATGCCCTATATAGATCAACTATATGAAGAACATATAAAAGTCATTAATGGTCGTTTGTCTGAAATTCGATCCACTTGATCGATGAACTAACTTAATGAGGCTATAAATAGCTCTTCTTAGGAAAACTGAAGATAATGATTAGGATCATAAACCCTCAATCCACTTCATACGAAATTCTCCATCAAAAATTTCAAGCTTTTTATTGAAAATTTTGAAATTATGTATAAGACCCCAAGGCTCGGTTCTAGGTAATCACAAAGTTTCTAAAAGAGTTCACGAGTGTTCTCCAACTCACTACAAGGTTCCATTCATGTTGTAATTCAACTTTTGAATTCAAATTAAAGTTTATATTTTAGTTCGAACAGTTTTATATAATTTTATATACTGCTTATTTGTTCAATTTCTTGATTAGAAAACAATCATGAGATAATTGACAAGTTTTCTATCGAAACCAATTTAAATCAATCTATCCAAATAAAAGTATCCAAATCTTATTTTGAAAACTTTCAAAATCGAATTTCTGTTATTAAGTTATAACTCAAGAAAAGTGACCCAAAAAATTTCCTAACATGTTTCTAAAGGTGTTAGGAGTATGTTCAGATCAATTTCAAGCAATCCCGATAATATTTGATTAAAAACCAATTTTTTTATAAAAATAAAAATTTCAATTCTTGATTTGGTTAAAATGATCAACTATTGTTCATGTCTTGGTTTTATTTGATCATAATATGTATAAGAAATTTGTTGGTGAACTCCTTATACCCAAGAAAACCTTTAAAATTAAAAACACAATTTTTGCTCAAAAACTGTTTGAATCAAATGGGACATCTTCCTAGTCGAATGATGTTATAAATGATCATTGGGACTAGATAAAGCTCCCCATGCCCTTGGATTAAAGAATAAAGACCCTAGTTAAAATTATCAAACATTCAATTTGATGTTCTTAACGTCCGATCGAGGTTTCTTCATGGGTTTGATTTTCGACCAAGAAATTTGAAACCCTCCCCTACGCTAGACCGAGAAATCTCTCATGTGACCGAAGGGACTTCAGCTTGGATTTGATTTTTGACCGAGAAAACAGCCTGTCATGATAATTTGATCGAGAAACCCTTACACTTGACCGAGGATTCCTAGACATGACCGAGAGTCCCACGCACCCGACCGAGTAATCCTAGCCTTGACCAAGAGTTCTCCACACTCGACCAAGGAATGTTAACCTCGATTGTGGGATCCACTACAACCGACCGAGGAGTCTTAGCCTCGATAGAGGATTCTCCGCATCCAACCGAGAGTACTTCGCCCGCGACCTAAGAGTTTAACACCTCGACCGAATGATCGACACCCGCAACCGAGGAGACCTGTCTTAGGACCTGTTTGTTGGGATTTTAATTTTAAAAATTGTTATTTAAAACTAGATGCCCAAACTATTTTCTAAGAATAAAAAAATAGAAAACGATTTCAAAATATTTTTAGAATATTTCAATCAAAAATATTTTGACAAAGACCTGTTTGAATTTATTTTTTAATTCTAATGCTTTAAAATTGATATTTTTAGGTACCTTCTTCGATATTCATGGACATCAATTGTAGGTACTAGTATTTATATATTATTCTATAAATTTTACTTGCAAGAAAAACCTATGCATAATCGCCCTTCTCAAGGATCTACGAGCTCAATAATCAGTTAGATGACGTGTGTTAAGTTGTGGAGCATTTACTTATAATAAACTTTATAAAAGTTAATTAGAGTTTATTAGGTTCGTGTTTGAGTTTAGGTTTGGACATGACCAAGAGTTATTTATGTTTTATTACCTTAATGTTTACCCTATAAATATGTTATTATTAAGGATTTATATAGAAAGACATAATTCTAGAGAGATAAACAATGTGAGGCAAAAAACTATGTATTCCTTCTTCATCTTCATAGTAAAATTAGGTGGTGGCTGAAGTGGACGTAGCTTTTTTGAGTGAACCACTATAAATATGTGTCTTCTTGTGTTATTATTTTCTTGTATTTTTATAGATCGTTTCAAGTAGATTGGATTTCGGCACCTGAATCCTAACAACTGGTATCGGAGATGCTATGATAGATTGGAGCATTTGAAATGATGACAGGCATGAATAGTTTAGGACATGACATTGGAAGATTCAATGAAACATATTATGCATTCCGGAGGATGCAAAATTTGGAGTATATCTAAAACAAAGAAGCTTCATGTTCATTTGAGTGAGAAAAATTAGAGAAGTTGGATGAAGCTAAAAAGAAACTCTTTGATAAACAGGTTTTGGGAGTTGTCCAACTAACACTAGTCAAGATTAGTGCTCACAACGTAGCAAAAAAGAAGAGCACAATGAGTCTATTGAAAGTACTCTCTGGCATGAGAAACTATCTACTAACAACACAGTATATTTAATGAAAATGCTCCAATGTTTTTTTGGAAAATAGCTTATCGTCATTTTATTAAAAAGCCCAAAAATGAGAGAAATGGTCAAAATCAAAGTTAGACAATCCCTAGGTTTGATTAAAGGATGAAAAACAACGACCCTAGAGTATCTGATTGGAAACAAACAAACAAACATAGATTACAGTAACAAACAACAAAAGCATACAAGACCTACAGTTTTAAAATAATGATTCTATTGTGAGCTTCTTCTTTGACTACTCTTACTCTACGTTAGAATCCCAATCCACATTCCTCAAAACCCAATATGCATTCCTCGAATTCTAGTGATTATATTCACGTTGCATCCTCACGTGTTTGGCTCTAGGCTTTACTATTGATGATTGAACTGTTGCATATGATAATGTTTGTTTGTGAGTTGTGTGCTTACATCTTTCACTCGGGTTATATTTTCTTTAGTTGAGTCAACACTTATTTGATAAAAGGAATTTTGTTTTAGTATTTCAAAAACTTTACAATTACATGTGCATTCATTGACTTCAACTTCATCTGAATTGTTTTGATCTACTTTCATAGTCTCCTCTTCACTTTCTTCTACTATTTTCTGTCAATTTCATCTTCTAATTTTTCATTATTTTCATCCTCTAATTCTTCATATTTTCTTCCACTAATTTTTCTTCATTTCATCCTCTAATTCTTCATCTTCTCCTTGCTCCAATTTTTCATCCTCTTCTTCCTCTAAATCTTCAACAATTTTATCTATTATTTCTCCATCTTTAGTTTCCTCTAGAGCCGAGTTCGAGTAATTATATACCCAGCTCGAGTACTCATCGAGCTACTCGAGTATATAATATATATATTTATTTATTTTTATTTAATATTTTATTTTTATAATATAAAAAAGTAAAATGTGTAAGTCTCTATAAGCTTTAAATTAGTTTTTCATTCTTGATAGTTGAGTCCTCCATTATATTCGACCATCAATAACTCAACATTCAAAATTAGGTTTTCATATATAGTCCTTCATTCGACCGTCAACATTCAAAGTTCATCTTTAAACGTCTGAAGGTTTCGCTTCAAGAAGGTTCTTTCTCTCTTCTTCCTTATGCAATCTCTATTCTCCTTTTTTCTACCTTTACTGATTTCGGCGCGGTGACCGATCGAGATTCCAATTTAGTCTCTCGACTTACTACTTACTCATCGTATATACATCAATAAGAAATATAGTATATAGTATTGTATATGTGTGTGTTGTTGAGTCGTTTGTGTTAAGTAACACTATTGATTGTATAACCAGTTTGGAAATTTCATTTGTACTCCATGTGTTCGATAAAATGTCTCAATACAAATTCTTGTTAGTTTAGGGGTTGGTTGAATGCGAGCTTCTTACTTTCTATATGCGGGATATAGAATTAGGGTTTATTCTTATAGGGTTATAACTATTTTAGTGTCAGCTCACTCGAAGTCATGGTCTTAAGTACATGAGCTATCATCATTAGCTAGATGAAATGCTATTCTTTAATTGTTAGACTAAAGAAATGTAGTATTTTAAAATTTATCCAACAAATTTGTACTATATAAGAGAAGTACAAAATTTATTAAACTTTGAATTGTGTGAAAAGAGTATAGAACAAAATTCAACTTTGAATTGTGTGAAAATTATAAAATAGAATAGGAGTGATCAAATCTATATTATTATATTAGAATAAGACAATACATATGAGCCTCTATCAGTGAATACACTAACTAAATTATTTGAATACCTATTTAGGATTACGAAAAATAAGTTATGCTATTAAAAATCTTTGTACATCTTTTTAACTCATCATATATTGTGTATTTTCAGATTAATTATGTCCAGACAAGATACATATACTTCACCTAATGTAGATAGTGGTATAACTGCAATTGAAAGTAATGAAGTTGGTGATGAACTTCAACATGATGAAACACTAGAAAGGGTGGAGTTAAATTCTACTAGTATTTGTGAGGAAGAAGCACAACAAAATCAAAATCCAGAAGAATAAAAGAAAGGAAGGTTTTTATATCAATAAAAGAAGAAAATTGTCAAGTGTTTAGAATGATTTTGAAATTGTTACAGTGGATGAAAGTAAAAAAGCAAAATGCAATCATTGCTCATCTCTTTTATCTTTGTATAAATCTGGGTGTACAACAAGTCTTTTGAGACACAGTACAACATGCATAAAAAAAGATAAATTTTAGAGCAGCCGAACAACAAATGAGGTTAAACTTTTTTGTCAAATGATTCAAGTTCAAATTCTCTTCCCTCTTTGCATACTAGAAAAGTTGATATGGAACAAATGAGAGAGACAGCTGCTAACTGAGTTATGATGCATGAACATCCATTCACCATTTTGAATGAGGAAGGATTTAATTTGATGATGAAACGGGTATGCCTGAATGGAAAAAAAAATAGTAGAGTTACATGTTGCAAGGCAAATTGAGTTAAGAATTTTGAGATTGAGAAAAGGAAGTTAAAAAAGAATTTAGAAAGTGTTCTAACAATTAGTTTTACAACTCATTGTTGGAAATCAAAAAAATAAATACATGGTTATTATGGGCCATTAAATTGATTTCTCTTAGAGGTTACAAAAAAAGGTTATAAGTTTTGCCAATATTCCACCACCAAGAGGAGATCTTTAGATTTCTGATGCTATCTTCAAATGTATGAAAGAGTGGGGGTATTTATAATAAAGTTGTAACAACTACTATTGATAATGCTTCGAATAATGATGTAGATATTCAGTATATGAAAGATACCATTCGAAGGTCCACATCATTTCCATGTGATGGAAATCTATTCCATATGCGTTGTTGTGCACATATATTGAACTTATGTGTTCAAGATGGATTAGGAGTGATTGAAGATATCATTGGTGATATTCGAGAAGGTGTTAATCACTTAGAGGCAAGGCGTGTACAATTTGTTGAGTGTGTGCAATAATTGTAGTTAAAAGATCAAAACTTTGTTTGTGATTGCAAAATAAGATGGAACTATACATTTGAGATGCTAAGTTGTGCACTCATAAAAAAAGCTTTCAAAATGTTCAACGAACGCGATCCTTTCTACGATTATTGCCCTTCAAAAGAAGGTTGGGAGAAGGCACGAAATATTTGTTCATTGCTAAAAGAATTTTGGACATCAACACACATCATTTCAGGTAGTGAATATCCCACTTCTAATTTGTTTCTTCAAGAAGTTCAAAAAATAAAATCAACCTTGGATGGGCATGTGAATGATGATGATTATTTTATTAAAGAATTGACTTTGAAAATGAAGACAAAATTTGGCAAGTATTGGTGTGATTGCAATTTGTTGATGGCTTTAGCTGTAGTGCTAGATCCAACCAAAAAATGTTCACAATTGAGTTTTGTTTTCCAAAACTTTGTTCCCATGGTGATGCCCAAAAAATATTTTTAAGGTTAAAGATGCTCTTACTAACCTTTATGATGTTTATGTTGCTGAAAATGCTTGTGAAATGATTTCTCATTCATTGCATTTGGAAAATCTTGGCTCTTCCAACTCTATTGCGACTCAACGTGATTCTTCATCCAATTGGGAAGACTTTGATGCTTATTGTGTAGAAATTGAGACTTTGGAGCCTTCAAAATCTGAATTACTAGACTATCTTGAAAAGGTAAGACTGAAATTCCCAAAGATTTTTCATGTTTAGATTGGTGGAAAATGAATAGACTACAATATCAGTGTTATAAAAAAATGGCAGCTGGTATTTGAGTTATTCCTGTAAGTTCGGTAGCTTCCGAAGCAATATTTAGTTCTGGGATGAGGGTAATTGATTCTTACTGTTCATCACTTTTCCTAGAGATAGTGCAAGTTCTTCTATGTGGAGGAGATTGGCTACGACATTTGCATTGAGTGAAAAAAAATACGATGGTAAGTTTAATTTCAATATTATTTATTTTACGTTAAAATATATTATTATTTGACATTAATTTATCTATTTATTGTTTTTATAGAGAATAAAACTTATCAGGAAATTTTTCTTCTGGTATCCAAATAAGGTATTATTTTGTGTTTGACCGATTTAATATGTTATATGTTTGAACTTTGAACTTTGGAATTTGATTCCGGAATCTAAGTAAGTTGGTTGTTTTATGTTGGATTAATTCAATATGTTGTATGTTTGGACTTTGGATTTTGGATATTTTAGTTGGAATGGTTATGTTTTAAGTGGAATGATTTTAAGGTGTAATGTTTAATATATTCTATTTGATGGAATGATTATGTTTTAGGTGAAATGAATGATTATATATATGTTTGTTAACTTTGTTATGAACTTGTGATATATTGAAACTATTTTTAGTTGAGATGATTTGACATTTTTAAATTTTGTATGTTTCGAGTTGAGTTGAGTTCGACGTTTAAATCAAGCTAATCGAATCGAGCTCGAGCCGAGCTCTTGAGCTCGGTTAAACCCAAGATAATTGAGTCAAGCTCAAGTCGAGTTCGAACACTTGTTTTGAGTTCGAGTTCGAGCTCAAGTTCGAGCAGTTGTAATTTTTTCAAGCTCGAGCTTGACTCGACTCGACTCGTTTATAGTGTCCTAAACCGAACAAGGTTTCCATATTTATCCTAATTATGAATTTGTAAAAAGATTGGTCTAAAACTTTAGTACTTTAATCATTTTTCTTTGTTTAAGAGAAATGTGAAATAAAAAAAAACTATGTTTAATTTTAATTATATATTTATTAAATTAAATATTTATTTAAAAAATAAATAAATAATCATCTATAAAAAGAAGTATAAAACACAATCCAATATTTGTAAGCAACACATAAAAATTTTGGTATACAAATATTTTTAAAAGAATATTTCAAAACCTAACATAAACAACTACTCCGGTTTGACCATTAGTTGACCGAAAATGAAATAAAAATAATATTTGTATCTTTAGTTATGATTTTATCCCTATTTTATCTCAACTATTAATAAACACAATTAAATATATTGTTAGGATCTAGGTAGCCGCTGGAGGACCGGGGGTTGGACCGGTTAGCGATTCTCACTCGAAGGGTGGTGGTTAATCCGGTTAGAGATTAACACCGGGGTTTCAATACTACACAACCTGTCACAAACCCTTGAACTAGGTTCAAGCGCGGAAGAGGTTTGCTTTCAGGTTGAAGCAGCACACTTGTTTGATGGACAAGGCCGGTTTCGGATGATGGAGATTTGAAAATGGTGGGTCGGTTTCGGTAATCTGGAAATTCGGTATGGATAGTATAGAGTCGGTTTAGAGCGGTGTAGTTGAGTTAGTTGGTTAGACAATGGAGCCGGCAGAAAGTAAATGACAAGACAGATTTTATGGATGTTCGGAGATAAAACTCCTACGTCACCCCTTCCTCTCGAAACCGCGAGAAGGATATTCACTAAGGAATACAAGTACAATCCGATCGAGACTTATTTCCTGCTCGATAATACTCTTACAATTTACACCGAGATTGTAATACACACTTTTACTTTAGCACTTAGGCTTTCTTAGAATAACACAATTTTATCACTTGTAGTAAATGCTCTTAACGCTTCACTTGTCTCACTGAGTGTCCCGCATTTACTCTTCTTCAACTGCCCCTTTTATAGGTGAAATATGCCAACGGTCATATTTCACCGCCTTGAATCTGATTGGTTGAGCATAGCTGCAGTGATTCAGTGTTTCAGAGATTCAGACCTGCGGTCGTTTCCTCAGACCTGATGGTCAAGCTCAGACCTGGTGTTCTGTCTCAGACCTGGCGGTCTGTTCTTCCGGTATGTAAGACAAACCTGCCGGGTTTGTCTTTTACTTGATGTAGGCACTGTCTGTTGGACAGTTGTCTGTACTTAGAAGATTTCCTTTCTGGCTTATCCCGAAGTGGAAGGATCCGGTAGTACTGTCTTCTGCAGCCTACAGTCTTTCCTCAGACTTGCATGAATATGAAAGTATTCAGTCTGTTCCTTTGGTATCATTCTCAACAGATACCCAAGTTGTCTTCTTGTACTGGTCGGCCGCTTGACTTAGCCGAAAGGCTTTTGGTATGAGTGATGTAACCAGACTTCTTCCGGTTATTCCTCTGCCTTGTGGCTGATCGGCTTGTTTGATGATTCCGGTTTTAGGCTTTGGCCGATCCTTTCTTTGTGCGGTTACGTTCTGAATACTCTTGGTCGGTTTACTAGCTTGACCGGTTAGTTTTCTTTAGCCGGTTCCGGTTCGGTTCCTTGTTCCTACATGGAAAGTTTATTTAAGTTAGGTATGTTTGAACCGGTCTGATTTATCTAACAATTTCTCCCTTTTTGATTATTTTATTTAAAATTATCAAAACAAAGTAAGTTTGCAACCGTAGGCCGGTTGTTTTGTTTGGCCGGATTTTGGAAACTGACTTAGGAGAATTTTTCGAAAAATTTTGAGAAAAGTTTTGGAAGAGTCTTTATCTTTTATCTAATCAATTTCTCACTTTTTGATTATTTTATTTAAAATTATCAAAACAAAGTAGAAATGCAAGAGATGGCCGGTTTCAAAAATAACTTTATATATAGATAACCGAAAGAGACAAAATATATAAAAACACTAAGGCAAAGAAAGATAGTCCCTATTCAGAGTCCGAGAAGTCGTATATGCTCTTTTTCTTCTTCGGTTGCTGTCGACTGGTCGGTTCGGAAGGTCGTCGTTTTGTAGACCGGGACTGCAATTGTTCTTCGACTTCCTCTTCGACTTGGTCGGCCTGCTGCGATGCACTCGTGATGACCGGTTCAGAGACCTCATTGAGCAGCTCGGCTATTTGAACTTTCTTAGGGGCCTCCTACTTAAGAGCCTCCCTCTTCCGCTTTTTCGGCGCTGAGGCGGAGGCGGCCGCCTTCTTCTTCTTGTTTTCGGTGGCGAATTCTTCCAGCTTCTGTTTTTGCCTTTCCAACCGCTCGGCATCCTCCGCTGCTTGAGCGGCTGCTTTCTTTGTAAGTCCTGGGAAGATGGCCTCTGCCCTTTTGATCCGCGCGGCTTCCTCTTCCTCTTCGGTAAGCTGTGAAGAACGCGGTGCCTCTTTATCTTTGCCTTCTTCGGCATCCAGCGCATCCTGGACCCTTTTAGCCACTTGAGCATCAGCCGCTACAGCCGCGGCGTCCGCGTTCACCTTCACTCTTAGCAATTCGGCAACCTGTTCAGAGTGCGCCTTTATTTCGGCCACGAGACCCACATTTGTCTTCTCGAGTTCGGAGACCCGATCGAGTGTTGTGCCCACCAGGTCATCATTCATTGATGTCAACCGTTGATCGGTTTCTCTTTCAAGCCGGTCGAAGTCTTTCTTTAAATCGGAGGTCAAGTCCTCCAGAATTGCAGTTCGCTGAACACATTTACTGCGCAGAACCGCCTCTTCCCGCAGATCTTCGCCGATTTCTGAGAACCGTTCCAGATTTCTTTCCAGAAGACACCTTGTGGCGTCGGTGAACTTGAGGGCCGAATCAAATATTCTGTTGGATCTATCCTTGAACGGCTGAACCGCGGAGTCTTCAAACTCCTGAATGCGGTTATCAATCAGTTCTGATGTGGATACTTCAATCTTTTGAAGACGGTCCTCAACCCATTCTTTCATGAAGTCTGAAGCGGGGACTTCCGGTTTTGGAGGAGGGGATTGCCTGGTGAGGTTGGGGTCGACTTTTTCATCGGAATCTTTGGATGCCGCATTCTCCTGTGGAGGTGTTGGGCAGTGTTCCGGAAACGTATCGATCTGGGGAGGAGTATAGACCGGTATTTTCATCCGGCTGCATATGGCCTCTAGCCGTTCGATTTCTTGAGTAAGTTCCCCTTTGGCCTTTTCAAGCCTTGCTAACACCCGCTGCGCTACGGTGTCTTCCTGTCCCAACCCTTCGAGCTCCTCCGTAATTTTCTGGATGCGTGTTGCTAGCTTCCGTAGTTGGACCTTCGGTTTTAAGAGGCAGGTTCGGTGTAATACCTCTTGAAGTGTGTTGGAGTTTGTAAGATTCATGATTAAGTCATCCACTTCCTCCAATCTGTGAAGGCACTCCAAGTTTGTGTGGCCCAGTAGGATTTCTCTATACGGTGTGCCGTACCGGTGGTCGTGCCATTCCAGGTATAATTCTTCAATTGACTCGGCTCGCTTTTTGACGCCTTAAAGGAGTTTTAGAGATATCCTATCGGCCTCTGCTTCTTCGGCCTCCTCCTTCTCTTTGTCGCCGCCTTCATCATCGGCTTCTTTATCAACCTCTTCTCCACCCTCTTCTCCACCTTCGGTTGTCTCAGGGTTGGTGTTTGGTTCGGCATCATTGGGGCTCTGGGCCGGATTGTCGGCTTCATTGACCGTTCTATCATCCTCGGTCTTCTCCGTATCGGTTCTCTCAGAAAAGGAAGCCGACTCCTCATCTTCTGTTTGCTGCGGCGGTTCCGAGGAGGTTTTCTCCTTTCCTTTGCTTTCAGCCTTTGCTTTGGCTGGGGCAGCTTTCTTGGCGGCTTTCTTCTTTTGGCCACCTGTGGAACTGGGGGCCGGCTGCTTCCTTTCTAGGAATTGCCTCGATCTGATGAGGCATCGTTCTACGACAGCGACGCCGGGACCGATGTCGAGATTGAGGTGAAGGAAGATCTTACCTAGAGGAACGGCGTATCCCCACGACCGGTTTGAATCCGGTTCCACCATATCTATTAGGTTGCTGAACACCGCCTTTGCCTAGTTAACCTTTCGTCCCTCCAACAGACCGATCAACATCTTGATTTTGTCTTTGGTGAGGTTGCTGAAGTTTCCTCCCCTTGCCAGAATCGCCCTTGCGAAGATGTCACATACTGGGATATACTCCGGCTTCAACATTTGTTTGCTGCCGGATGCTTTGATCGGCTCTTTAGTTGCCGATAGAATCTGGCAAGCCGCCTCAAAGGTGTCCTGCTCTATTTCTGCCGTTGCATCCTGGCCGGTTGTCGGAAGACGCAGGCTTTCTGCCACCAATGCCTCGGTGAGCTCTATTTCAGAACCGTATACAGTCGTGGTGATTTTGTCGTTGGAGACGGTTGCGGTTTTGAAGAATTCTTCGACCGCATCTTTGTAGATCACATGAGGACCGCCGAGGAAAAATTCCAGACCGGTTTTGACTACCCGGTCAAGAACCACCTTTGCCTCGGACGTACCATTCAGCCGGATTTCCTCGAAATCCACCTGAGATAGGAGTCTGAACAAAGCCGAATCACGTCCCATGTTAGAGATTTTGAGAGAGTATGAGAGATAACCGCTTCAGAAAGTGAGAGAGCTTAGAGAGAGAAAGCAGATTCTCGTGAGAATAAAATAAAATGACCGAGAGTCCCTTTTATAGATGCGGTTTGGAAGCCCAACCGTCCCATCAATATTGGGCGGGAATTTTCCCTCCAATTTGAAAGAGGCGGCAAACGGTGGGCGCCAAACCATGGGCGGCAAACCAAAGGATGGGCGGCAGCTTTGGGCGGGAGATTTCCCTCCAAATTTTTTTTTTTGCTTATGCCATTGATGACGCATTCTTGAAACCGATTGATGGTACGGTTTCCAGGTCGAACCGGTTATTTTGAGTGATCAGAGTGTTTGCAATTTATTTTGAGCAAATTTATGTGGCCGAATAAGAACGCGGTTTGAGGATGTTAACCGGTCACTTAGATGAGTGTTCAAAGGATTAAGAAGGCACGGTCATTTAAACTAAAATGATATTGAATTCAAGAAATATTGCAGAAAGAAAACCGACAGAAAATTCGGTATTGAGATAGACATACATAAATAATGGAAAGTACAGCCTATGAAAAAGACATTCTAGAAATTCGGTCTATTGCTGAATCCTTGTCTAGGATGTTGGAGAAAGAGGCCGGTGTACCCGGTCCGAACTCTGGCCGGTACCCAAGAATCAGCCTGCTGATATGCAGTGCATATCCGAGACCTCTCTTAGTCAGCACCATATTCTTGAGGTTTTCGAATATGACCGTTGACCAGTTGATGGCCGATTCGCAAAGGATGTGGGTCATGATGTTGTAGGTATTTCTAGAATACCGTTGATTCGGCGATTGACATAGAATCGAACGAGTCACGATTTCGAGAAGTAGTTGACCGTGACTAGCAAGTTGGGTTTTCGGCCCATAGTGTTCCACCGGAGAGGGGGTGGCCGATAGGTATTGGGCGAGTTCAAATCCCGCAAGGTCCTCTATGGTCGGAAAGTCAGAGAACCCTTCAGTAGGTAGATCGAATAGTGAAGCAAATTCAACTTCATCGATCCAGAATGCGTGGTCTCTGACGGTAGAGACGATATATTTCCCCCTGATGCAGGCGCTTCGAAAGAAGGCCTTGACATCGTCTAGAAGGATTGGACCGGCTTCTTCAAGAAAAGGTTGAAGACCGGTTTCAGTGAGAGAGTGGAACATTAACTTTTGTTCAGGACTTTCGTCTTCCATGCAAGAGTTGAAGTCAATGCTTAAGAAGTTACCCAAAGTTCGGCTCGGCATGATTTCGATGTGGAGAGAAATGGAATTCAAAGGATTTCAGAAGTATTTTAATGCTTTCGAATGTGGTAATTTGATTAGAGGATGGCTCCTTATATAGGATCGGTTTTGGAGGGAAAATCTAAGCATTGATTGTCAGTTTTTGTTTTATTAAGGAAAAGAATCTTTACCTTTTCAAGGCGCATGGGGAAGCGGCAGATTGCGAAGCCCAAGGTAGGTGTTAGTTGGGAAGTAACTAGGTTAGTTGGATATTAAATGTTCAGGTGGTTGGGGATTATCTCATTAATTAGGGATGCACTTAAACATAACCGAGATTAATTAGATGAGACCGAAAATAACATAGAACAATGCCGAAATGGCATGAATAACAATGAGGGGAACATGAAATCAAAAGAAACATAAATGAAACCGAAGGAAACACGGATGAAGCCGAAACGATCAAACATGAGTTGGATAAAGATGCACCCGGTGCATGAAGCAAAACGACCGGGTGCAAGAAGGAGTGACTTAGTGTGCATAGGAGTTGACGACACCGTTGTGGCGGTTTCTCCTCCTCCAAGCTCTCTCGAACCGCTCATAAAAGGAGTCGGTTACTTCTTTAGTTAGTACCTGGGCTTGGTTCAAACCTTCTCCGGGACAGGTTAGGACACCAAGCTCCACAAGGAGACAACTTAGTTGGGGAATGAAACCGACTGATCGAATGCCACCCATCCAGATAAGGATGTTAAACAGAACTCTGGACCAGTTCATCGGTGTGCCGGTGATTATAGCCGCCATCATGTTAAAGTTCGAGGTGCAGTAGGTGTTTGTGACATCCTTTCCGAAGATGCTCTTACCGATCACATCATTTAGGAGCTGATATTCGGCTCTCAAGCGTGATTTCGAACCGTGATCCTCAACCGGATCGTTAGAACGTGCGAAAGCGATGGAGATCTCGGCTTTTATGTCGGCTGGAACTTCTAGGTCAGTTATCCCGTGCTTTGGCAGGCTGAAGCACCGTGCAAAGTCCCTTTCGGTGAAATCAAAGACAACACCTCCCACTTTAGATTGAATGTGAGTTTCAAAGTGGGGGGAGCCTCTAAACACCCTGGCGTGATAGAAGAAATCCAGAATAGATTCATGATAGATGGTATGTTTGTCGTCTAGGAAGTTCTGAAGACCGGTTTCCTCTAGAGATTTGATTATCTTGTATATCTCATATTGTTCGGTGTTTGAACAGGATTGAAAGTCGATCTGAAGGATGTTGGGAAACTGAGACATTTTTGTCTTAGTGAGAGGATAATCTTGTCTTGTGAGTGTTGTGGTGAATTGTTCCTTCACTTAAATACTAGTTTAGGGGCTATCCTATTGTCCAGGTATTAAATGAGATGATATCTATTAACTGCAGGGTAAGAGATATTGCATGAAATATGCAGGTTTGCAGTTTAGGATGTTGGTCATAGGCCTGGACTGTGAAAGATATCAGAAGATCTTTACGTCTTTTTAGGCGCGACCAAATTTACTTTGAAAAGGCAATGTTGCAGAACAGACATCTATAAACACTGATAATTATTCCACTTCTATTTGAATTTCAAATAATCTAAGATGACCTGCTTCCGAACCGGTCAGTCATTAGTTGTTCATCCCGATGCGGTTATTTGATGCATGCACCAAGTAGCCGGTCGATTTACTCAGTCTGATGAACTGGGCGGTTCTTCCATAGGTAGCTCGAAAATTTGAAGTTCAACAGTTTAGGAGGAACTACCGGTTTTGTCTGTCTGAACCGGTTTCCCTTTAAGCATCCTTTGGAAGGATTTGGCTAATGTCGGTTAAGCCGAGAGTAAGTCTAAATTGAGAGAACTTAGCTTCCTGAAGCGGTTTTGTGAAGATATCGGCTACTTGTTGATCGGTCGATACGTACTCCAGCCGGATATGCTTCAGCGTGACATGCTCCCGAATGAAGTGATGCCTTATGTCGATATGCTTGGTTCTGGAGTGGAGAATCGGGTTGTAGGTGATTGTAATGGCACTCGTGTTGTCACAGAAGATCGGGGACTCTTCGGCTATAATACCGAAGTCCTTCAGCTGTTGTTGAATCCAGAGGAGTTGTGAACAGTAACTTCCGGCCGCTAAGTATTCAGCCTCCGCGGTTGATGTGGCCACCGATGTCTGTTTCTTGCTGTGCCATGACACCAGTCGGTCACCTAGGAATTGGCATGTGCCGCTTGTGCTTTTCCTGTCAATCTTACACCCTACATAGTCTGCATCTGAGTAGCTTGTTAGATTAAAGGATGAGTCCTTTGGGTACCACAGACCGACGTCAGGTGTGCCCTTTAGATACTTCAATATCCTCTTTGCGGCTGTGTAGTGAGATTGCTTTGGATTTGCTTGGAATCTCCCACACACACCGACCGCAAACAGAATGTCCGGTCTACTCGCAGTTAGGTATAGAAGAGAGCCGATCATCCCCCGGTATGCAATCTGGTCTACTGATTGGCCATCATCATCCCTGTCCAGTTTGATTGATGAGCTCATTGGAGTAGCCGCTGAGGAGCAAGTATCCATCCCGAACTTCTTTAGCAGCTCCTTGGTGTATTTAGGTTGGCTAATGAATGTTCCTTCTTTGAGTTGTTTAACCTGAAGACCTAGGAAGAAACTTAATTCTCCCATCATACTCATTTCAAACTTGTCAGTCATCATTTTTGAAAACTTATCGCATAGCTTAGGATCGGTTGAGCCAAAAATAATATCATCTACATAGATCTGAACAAGTAGGATATGTTCCTTCTTTTCAAATTTAAACAAAGTTTTATCCACCGAACCGATGGTGAAATCATGCTTTAATAGAAATGCGGTTAGTGTATCATACCAGGCTCTAGGTGCTTGCTTTAGACCGTATAAAGCTTTATTTAGCCGGTATACATGGTTTGGAAATGCAGCGCTTTTGAAACCGGGTGGTTGTTCAACGTACACTTCTTCACGTAGGTCACCGTTCAGAAATGCACTTTTAACATCCATTTGAAAAACCTTAAAGTTTTTGAAAGCCGCAAAAGCTAGAAAAATCCTAATGGCTTCAATCCTAGCTACAGGGGCAAATGACTCTTCAAAATCAATGCCTTCTTCCTGTTTGTAGCCTTGAGCCACTAATCTGGCTTTGTTCCTCGTGACCAAACCGTCCTCATTGAGTTTATTTCTGAATACCCATCTTGTTCCTATGACCGATTGATCTTTCGGTCTGGGAACTAGGTACCAGACTTTACTACTCTCGAACTGGTTTAGCTCTTCTTGCATTCCCAAGATCCAATCCGGATCTGACAATGCTTCATCTATTCTTTTCGGTTCAATCTGGGATATGAAAGCGGAATTAAAATATCCTTCTAGAAGTTGACCCCTAGTTCGAACAGGTTCTGAAGGGTCACCTATAATTTGCTCAGGTGGATGTTTACTGTTTCTTCTGAGATTCAGTTCAGGAGTGTCTACCAAGTTACCGTTTATTTGATCAAGGCTAGACATGTCGGTAGGCTGAACAGGATTGTCAGACCGACCGACTTCCTCGGATTGGACCGAGGTGTCAGCTTCCTGTTGTGGAACAGCTTGATCCGGCTGGGTTTCAATATTACCCATTTGGTCATGGACAAACCGCCTGAAGACTGGAGTCTCATCTTCACTATCAGAATGAATATCGTTATTTTCCAATCTGTTGTGTAAATCAAAGCATGAGGCAGTATTGCTTTCAACCGATTCATCGAAAACAACGTGAATTGTTTCCTCCATGGTTGCAGTTCTATTATTATATACTCTATATGCTTTACTTACTGCTGAGTATCCTAGCATGATCCCGGTATCGGTTTTTGCATCAAAAGCGGTGAGTTGGGTTTTACCATTTATGTGTATATAACACTTACAACCGAAAATTCTGAGGTCTTTAAGTTTGGGAACCCTGTTAAAATAAACCTCATACGGTGTTTTGTTGTGAAATTTGTTTATTAGAGACCGGTTTTGTGTATAACATGCAGTGTTGATAGCCTCAGCCCAAAATTTCTGAGCAATACCGGAATCGGCTATCATGGACCGTGCGGCTTCCTTGAGAGTCCGGTTTCTTCTCTCGGCCAGGCCATTTTGTTGAGGAGTCCTAGCACTAGACAACTCGTGTCTGATGTCGGATTCATCAAGATATGCAGTTAATGTACTATTGGTAAATTCGGTTCCTCGATCACTTCGAATGCTATTAATGCGAGTTGATTTTTCATTTTGCAGGCGCTTAAAAAGTGTAATCAGGTTTGATATGTTTCACGTTTAGATGGTAGAAATATTACCCATGTAAATCTAGAATAATCATCAATAACTACCATGGTATAAAGCATGCCTCCTAGGCTGACGACCTGAATTGGCCCAAATAAGTCCATATGAAGAAGGTCTAAGCATCGGCTAGATTGAATGTTTCCTTTACTCTTAAAAGATGACCTAGTCTGTTTACCCATTTGACATGCTGAGCAAACTTTATCCTGGTTAAATACTATATCAGGAATGCCTTCAACTAGCTTTTTACCACGAATGTAGTTTAAAGTTTTCATGTTTAGATGGTTTAGTCTCTTATGCCATAGCCAGGTTTGATCAGTCTTAGCTATCATGCATATAGGATATTCTACTTTAGTTTTCCAGTCTACCTTGTAGATGTTACCTATCCTATTTCCGGTTAGTAGTACAATGCCTTGAGAGTTCTTGACTAAGCATGCATGTTTAAGAAATTCTACAGTATATCCAGCATCACACATCTAACTAATGCTTAGCAAATTAAAACGTAGGTTTTCAACTAAAAGTACATTATCAATGGTTAGGTTACCATGGACAATCTTACCCTTGCCCACAGTTCTACCTTTTGAGTTATCACCGAAGGTGATTAGAGCACCGGTTGCTGTTCTGATATCGGTTAACAAATTGCTGTTTCCGGTCATGTGCCTGGAGCAACCGCTGTCCAAGAACCATTCAAAGTTTCCTAGCCGTTTCTTTAGATCCTGCAAAATGTACATATTTACAACTATTTGGTATCCACATTTACTTGGGTCCACATGCGATTAGTCCCTTAGGTATCCAAACCTTGATAAACCGGACCGTTTTCTTTGCTAGGGTTTTAACTGTCTTTTTGACACTTGGTCTCGTGTATCTCGGTTTTTTCTACAAAGTTCTTAAATGATGATGGTCTTCGGTTTGATGATCTATGGTTTGACCTACGCGGTTCAGGAAAGTCTTTCATATGTTTGAGGATTTCGGCTTTTCTTTTCACAGGGTCAAGTCATGATTCGGTTGGACCAACATAGTCGTATTTTAGCTTTTCTTCCCTATAGTATGCGGTCTCCTCTTCTTCAGCGGTCCAGGAGCTTTTAAGAAATTTTATGAAGGGAAGGTTTCCTCTTGTAAGCCTTGCTTTCTCTATGGATTTTCGGTCTTTGGAGCTATTCTCCGTGTATCCTAGGCCAAACTTGCAACGAGGATGTCTGTAATGTCTATTCATGTTCTTTACTATATCACTAAACCTCTTATATGCGGCCATTTTATATTGAAGTCGGGCATTTTCTTCCTCGGTTAATTCTCTAGTCGGTTCACTGGATTGTTCGGACTTAGGATCTAATTCGGTTTCTAAAGTGTGGGTATCATCAGGTTGTACGACTTCCGGTTCGGTTATAATGAGTACCTCTGGTTCTGTCGGAATGGGTACTATGGGATCGGTTCTAATGTGGAGGTGCTTAGGTAACATGGCTAGTAGGTTCCTATATTCTTCTACCATGTCATTTAATGCATCGTATAGTTCATCTTTAGTAAATTCGTCGCAAGGAGAGTCAAATACTTGTTCCTCATTTGCCATGAGGCAGGTGAGTTCATCATCACTATCGCTGCGAGCCCACAGACTTCCTCCATCGTCGGCTATTAGTGCTTTCGGTACCTCACTTCCTTCACCGGTTTGTTGATAATTGTTTCGGTCATTTTGATAATCCGGTTTCTGGGTATCCCTCCTCGGTTTCCTGCATTCCCACTTAAAATGTCCCATGCAGTTACAGTTATAGCATCTTACATTGGATTTATCACCATAGTAGTTGTTTGTCGGTTGGTTTCTTTTCATGAACCTCCCGAACTTCTGTGCAAGCATATCCATGGCATCCTTAGTAAACTGTTCGGCTGTTCTGATAGGTGCTGGTGCAGGGGCCGGTGCAGGTGCAGGTACAAGTGCAGCCGGTTCCGTAGATGTAATTAGTGCTCTGGTTGATGTCGAAGCCGAGACTTCTTCTTCAGTCCTAGATCTCATTTCGAACTCGTATGCCTTAAGATCTTCGAATACATCGTATAGTTTCATCTTACGTAGGCTCTTTGATTCCCTCATTACCATTGTTTTTATGTCCTAAGCACTTGGAAGAGATCTCAAAACCTTCATAATGACCTCTTTGTTGTCATACTTCTTGCCTAGAGTTGCTAACTCATCTAACACACCAGTGAACCGGTCACTGTATTCCTTCATAGTTTCTCCTGGTTTCATCTTGATGCTCTCAAACTTCTGTGTGGCTACCATTATCTTGTTCTCCTTTGTTCTTTCATTTCCCTCAAAGATCTGGATAACCGTGTTCCATGTCTCCTTCGCGGTTTGGCAGTCTCTGATCTTGCAGTATGTGTTTCTGTCCACACTGTTGGAGATCCGGTTTCTAGCATGATTATCCAGGTTGTTTCTTCTCCTATCTACAGCCGTCCATTCCTTTCTGTCCTTATCAATGAATATTGGTCCTTCGGTCAGAATGGACTCCATTTCATCATCCAAAGTGACTAGGTGCAGGTGCATGCGTGCCTTCCAGTTGGCAAAGTCATCACCTTCTAGCATTGGGGGCCTATCCTGATACATGCTTGCTTGAGTATTGAAACTAACTGCTCTGATACCAATTGTTAGGATCTAGGTAGCCGCTGGAGGACCGGGGGTTGGACCGGTTAGCGGTTCTCACTCGAAGGGTGGCGGTTAATCCGGTTAGAGATTAACACCGGGGTTTCAATACTACACAACCTGTCACAAACCCTTGAACTAGGTTCAAGCGCGGAAGAGGTTTGCTTTCAGGTTGAAGCAGCACACTTGTTTGATGGACAAGGCCGGTTTCGGATGATGGAGATTTGAAAATGGTGGGTCGGTTTCGGTAATCTGGAAATTCGGTATGGATAGTATAGAGTCGGTTTAGAGCGGTGTAGTTGAGTTAGTTGGTTAGACAATGGAGCCGGCAGAAAGTAAATGACAAGACAGATTTTATGGATGTTCGGAGATAAAACTCCTACGTCACCCCTTCCTCTCGAAACCGCGAGAAGGATATTCACTAAGGAATACAAGTACAATCCGATCGAGACTTATTTCCTGCTCGATAATACTCTTACAATTTACACCGAGATTGTAATACACACTTTTACTTTAGCACTTAGGCTTTCTAAGAATAACACAATTTTATCACTTGTAGTAAATGCTCTTAACGCTTCACTTGTCTCACTGAGTGTCCCGCATTTACTCTTCTTCAACTGCCCCTTTTATAGGTGAAATATGCCAACGGTCATATTTCACCGCCTTGAATCTGATTGGTTGAGCATAGGTGCAGTGATTCAGTGATTCAGTGTTTCAGAGATTCAGACCTGCGGTCGTTTCCTCAGACCTGATGGTCAAGCTCAGACCTGGTGTTCTGTCTCAGACCTGGCGGTCTGTTCTTCCGGTATGTAAGACAAACCTGCCGGGTTTGTCTTTTACTTGATGTAGGCACTGTCTGTTGGACAGTTGTCTGTACTTGGAAGATTTCCTTTCTGGCTTATCCCGAAGTGGAAGGATCCGGTAGTACTGTCTTCTGCAGCCTACAGTCTTTCCTCAGACTTGCATGAATATGGAAGTATTCAGTATGTTCCTTTGGTATCATTCTCAACAGATACCCAAGTTGTCTTCTTGTACTGGTCGGCCGCTTGACTTAGCCGAAAGGCTTTTGGTATGAGTGATGTAACCGGACTTCTTCCGGTTATTCCTCTGCCTTGTGGCTGATCGGCTTGTTTGATGATTCCGGTTTTAGGCTTTGGCCGATCCTTTCTTTGTGCGGTTACGTTCCGAATACTCTTGGTCGGTTTACTAGCTTGACCGGTTAGTTTTCTTTAGTCGGTTCCGGTTCGGTTCCTTGTTCCTGCATGGAAAGTTTATTTAAGTTAGGTATGTTTGAACCGGTCTGATTTATCTAACATATATAATATCACTAATATATTTATTTATTCTTTTCTATCTTATCAAGTTTTAAGTTTATTTTTTTATAATCAAAATAATAAAAACAAAATTTCTGAAATAGAATGAGACTTTGATGATAAACTTTCTCCCCTCCCTAGAACACTAAAGTTGGGATAACATATGAATTAAAATAATAATTAAGAAAAGAATTAATGAATAATTAATTAAAAAAATGTTTGTTATAGGTTAGTGATTATCCCAACAAGCTTTCACTGTCATCGTGACAATAATAGACTTGTTTCTGTCTTATCTTCTTTTTTTTCTCTGGACAATCAACGAAGCTGCCTCCACAAATTCAAATTTAGGGTTCACAATCCACAAACCTACCACTCTTCTGCTCTTTGTAAGTACTTTCTCAACTCCATTTTCATACCATTCAAATCCCAACTTCTAATCTTCAATTCCCCCGTTCGATTCTAGATCAATCATCCTCTCTCTCACGATCTAAATGAGGATCATAAACATGTAACAAGGTACGACCTTCTATTTTGATGTTTAGTAGCTGTCTGATGTCGATGCTGATGCTTCTGGGAATAGGGTTTTAGTTTTGTTGGAAAAAAAATATGATCAAACAGATCCTCGGCAAGCTTCCTAAGAAGCCTTTGTCGAAATCTGCAAACTCGAACGATGAAGGTGATTTTCAAATCATCTTGAACGGATCTCATTCTACTATCAATGATACTAAATCGGATGTATACGAAGCTTTGCCTAGTTTCAGAGATGTTCCGAACTCAGAGAAGCAGAATCTGTTCTTCAAGAAGTTGAAAATGTGTTGCGTAGTGTTTGATTTCAATTTTACGACTAAGAATCTCAAGGAGAAGGATATAAAGAGACAGACTTTGCTTGAGCTTGTTGATTATGTATCTTCTGTGAATACTAAGTTTAATGAGATAGCTATGCAGGAAATCACAAAAATGGTATCATCTAATTTGTTTAGAACATTGCCATCTTCTCATCATGATCATAAATTACCTGAAATATATGATGTTGATGAAGATGATCTTAAAATGGAGTCATCTTGGCCTCATCTTCAGATTGTTTACGAATTTCTACTTAGATTCGTTTCTTCCCCAGAAACAGAAGCTAAGCTTGCTAAGAGATATATTGACCATTCCTTTCTCCTTCATTTTCTCGATCTTTTCGATTCTGAGGATCCCAGAGAAAGAGAATACCTGAAGACAATTCTCCATCGTATTTATGGGAAATTCATGGTTCATCGTCCTTTTATTAGAAAAACGATCAACAATGTGTTCTACCGATACATATTTGAAACAGAGAGGCACAACGGAATTGCAGAGCTGCTCGAGATTTTGGGAAGTATTGTTAACGGTTTCGCATTGCCATTAAAGGAAGAGCACAAGCTTTTCCTTGTTCGAGCGTTGATTCCGCTTCACAAGCCCAAGGGCGTTTCGATTTATCATCAACAGCTTTCTTACTGCATCACTCAGTTTGTTGAGAAGGATTTCAAGTTAGCTGATACGGTTATTCGAGGTCTGTTGAAGTATTGGCCCGTAACTAACAGTTCGAAACAGGTTTTGTTTCTCGGAGAGTTAGAAGAAGTTTTGGAAGCTACTCAGATGGCTGAGTTTCAACGTTGTGTTGTCCCCCTTTTTCGACAGATTGGACGTTGTCTCAGTAGCTCACATTTTCAGGTAAAAGATTTCTGTCCTTTTTTATGTTTGTCTTCACCATTTACTTATCATATCCTCTGTTGTTTCATCAAGACTTAAAATCTAGGGTGGGTTGGCAATGATACCATTAACTTGATACTCACCCGTACCCAGTGTAGCTTAAGTGATAAGATTCTTGAACGAAAGATGTTAAAAGTCTCAAGTTTGATTTCCCCTTAAAGGATATCGATTGAAGTGGGAGTAATGGTGGTGGGATGTGATTCAACTAAATCATTTTCATACTACACTTAACGACAAATGTTTTATTTATTTCTATTAATAATCGTCGCTTTATTTCTGCCACTTATCCTAACGGCTAGGCTTCCCAACTGTACACTTCTACCATAGGCCTTTCCCCTTGTATAAGGATGTTGTGTTAGTCTACTCCAGATAAAAAAATCGGTTCTAAAAAAGAAAATTGACTCCCGCATTAGGTTCTTATGATTCTTGTCGGGCATTGGGTATCCGGTTAGTCATGGATGTGGTTAAGAGATGGGATATCCAGTCATTTAGCTGAGTTGGTAGTGCGCAAAGATCATGACCATACAGTTTTGGGTTAGAGTTTTTATGACCATTATTAAAAAAAAAAAAATACATGTGGGTTAGGGAATCATAAGCTTAGTTGGGCTGAGGTACAAATTGAGCTGGAATCTCACCCGGATCAAACACAATTTGGCATACCATGGGTCCATATGAGAACACTTTCTCGATATGGATCTGAATCCAGATGAGATCATGTTTGGTTAGACCCAATTTAAAAAAATTGTTGGTTGTTTCTCATCTAGATTCGAATCTGGATCTTGACCAAGACCCAAAATGTGTTTACAAAATAGGCCTATGTTTCTCAAACTGTAGCCAACCCAGATATGTTTAAAGTCTTGTGCTTTCTAATTGGACTCATGAATGCTCAGAGAATTGTCTTGAGCTCTACAAACTGTTCAAACGATTAGATCGCGGATAGGAGCCATTTGAAGGTTATGTGTTTTCCATATTGAAATACTTACCTGTTTTTTTTTAAATGGTCATGAAGTCTCGAGACCATGAGCTTTTTGTTCTACCACTAAGCTAAATGAGGCTTCCCAATAAAAAACGACCTCCTCTAATATTCTCTTTTATGTAAACAGGTCGCAGAACGGACATTGCTCTTATGGAACAACGACCACATAAGAAACCTGATTACACAAAACCGCAGTGTAATATTGCCCATAATCTTTCCACCTTTGGAAAGGAACGCCCGACATTGGAATCAAGCTGTTCAAACCCTAACGATAAATGTGAGGAAGATATTTTCAGAAGCAGACCAGTCGCTATTCGATGAATGCCTTGAGAAATTGAAAGGAGATGAAAGTAATGGAAAGTTAGCACAAGAGAAGTCAGAACTAGCTTGGAAACGTTTGGAAGATGTTTATGTAGCCGATGAAGCAGTGTCGCTTCATTCTAGGTTTGAATCGTTGGTTGTCATTCCTAGCGACAACAATTGAGATTCTTGATTTGAAGAATCTAATACCTCTATGGGAAACACCTTAAGGTTTCTTAGTCGATAATTTCTTCGAGAATGTAATTGCATCTTGTTTGGAGCTTTCGATTTCGATTTCGTTTTTTTTTTTCTTTTCTTCGATGCTCTTTTAAGCATGGCATCGCAGTTTGTCTGTATGATAATTTTTTTTTTTATTCATGTTCTGAAAGAATTGATTTAGTCAATGTTATGAATTCTTACATTTATATTGGATTAGTCAATTTGCACTGTGATTTCTATATTATGGCTATGGTTGTAAACTTGTAATTGAAATAAGAATTGTATTTGGCTTGGGTGTTCAATTTATTTGACTTATTAAAATAAGGAATTACAAATTGGTTTATAATTAGATTTTTTTAATGCTGGTTATTTTTAATCTTCACTCTAACCTTTTGAATTGGAAATTATAATTATAATTTTTGAGTTTAACATTCTTTTTTAATAGAAACATTCTTATTACAAATAATTAATTAAATATATATATATATTTTATTTTTTTATTTATCTTTTATTACATTAATTCTTATAATTTGTGAGAAAGGTTGAATATAGAATGTTTTTGTTTAATAAAATAAACTAATTTCAAAATGTTATTATGTCATTGTTTTTAAGTTGATTTTTTTTTTAAAGGTTTAATATAAGTCATTAAACATATAAGATTGATTTTATAAAGTTAACATAATCTCACCGTTGGAATACCTGTAGTGAGTATACAAAGAAGTGAGATAGAGAACTATCCGCCTTACTTAAGCCATGATGCCCTTACTCATTTCTAAGACAGACTCTCTTTGGATTGAGCATAAGGTCCATCTATCTGCCTAAGGAAGGTGTTGAAAAACCATACACCCTCGAAAAGGTCCTATTTCTTCCTTTCGCTACTGTTTATCGCGTTAAGGTCTTTGTTTATTATTCTATTACAGACCGAGACCTCGACTTACGTCCATTGACACTCACTTCAACTTAAAATGTTTTAAATAGAAATTAAACATGTGATCTTTAGTCTTTTAAGAATCACTATTATCACTTAACTACCTTAGTGAGTTTATAAATTTAAATATTTAAAATTATTAAACCATCAAATATCTTTATATAAGGATGACAATATAACCAACCATTGGGTAGTATTATATCCAACCCATACACGATTTCAATATAGTTATTCATTCCTCGTCCCGACGCCCATACCTAATTTCAATATAGTTTATATTCCTAATCCTGATAGTACCTCATGTTCAATCCATCTCGATCCTCGAGAGTACAACCAATGAAGAGGAGAGTACAACCAATGAAGAGGCAATAGAATTTTGAACTATTTTTAGTTAAGAGAAAGTATAGAGAGCGAAAAATATTTTGACAAGAAAGTGTAGAAAATGATGTCTCATCCCTTATTGAATTGAAAATTTAAATATTCCCTCAACTATTAGATTTTTAATCAAATTCATTCCCTATACTTTCCTGTATTGAACATGGTTTAGGGTTTTTATCAATCACTATCCAAACCCGATTTGATTTTACTCACTATTCCCACGCATTTCTGCCTCGCCCCCAAAACATCGAAACAAAGTTTTCCATCTGCATAAAGTAGACAATTTGCTAAACCCTAATTACCACAAATGAGACATTTTCAAAGAGAAACAGAGAATAAATCCCCAAATATAACACACACACACATAAACATGAAATTCCTTTTCAATCCCAAAGAATTTGAAATCAAAATTCCAATTCCATGAATCCAAACACAATCCCATTTGTAAACATTTTGATCTGATCTTAGCATAAGTTTCTAATCATCACCATAAGCACGAAAACTATAACGTTCTTGATAAAAATCATTGAAGAATAGATCAGCTTCAAACCATTTAGGGTATCGAACAAGATCACCAGCAACAAACCTCAAGAACTTTTCACTCCCTTCAGGAACAACTCTTACCTCTCCTTCTTCAATGTAAACCAACTGATCTACATGCCAATCCCATGGCAATTGACACTTGCCAGTTTTCCAGATTGACCATTTGTTAACACCAAGCTCTGCTAATCGTTCAGCCGACACTTTTCGTTCAACTCTCACGTTGTAAAGTTCCTCCAATGGCTTCTTCGTCTTATCTGTTGTACTACTCATCGCCTTTATAACATTACATCGTAACTGTTTCTTTGGAATGATAATCGATTTTGCACTGTTGGAGTATCCATGGACAAAGATAGGATTCATCGCCATACTCGCCATTTCTTTCGATCTATACCTTTAACTGTCGAACACACAAATAACACTCTAATTGAATCAAACATACAGAGCGCAATGAATCGATGTAGGAATTAGGTAAACAACGAGTCGTTTTCTCAAATTAGAGAAAAGAAGAAACAAATTAAAATTGGATGTGAAATGCTTACCTTTACCTTTTAGATTTGCTAGCGATGCAACGGAAATGAAAGTTCCTCTTTCAACTTTCAAGCATAAGCTTGAGAGACGGAGAATCAATGGCTGAAGCTAAAACCCTAGAGAGAAGAAGAAGAGAAGATTGGTTTGGGGGTTTATCTCTTCCCTAAGAAATCTTATCCCATTTGCAGAGTTTAAAAGTTGTAAAACTACCCTCGGAAATGTTCTTTATTTACAAAATTTAACCATTGATATTATGTTTTTTTAAGAGGAATGAGTCGAGAATTAATGATATGACGCAATCTAATTGACTAGTTTGATACTAAAAAATGCGGAGAAAAAAAAAATCATTATAAAGTGACGCTTCACTTTTGTGTATTATTTATCATTAAATAATGAGTGAAATAAAGAAAATAACTATATTGATAGAATTAAGTAACTCTTCCTTCTCAATTTTTTTTTCTAACTAATGACATTCTCTCATTCTTTAACCCCAATTCATCTTCTCTATTATAAAATTGGGCTAGTTTAGCTGTTATGATATTTTTGGATAGATATTATTCCGATAACTCGAATATGAATCGGAGAATTGGGACGCCCGTTTCATTCTATTTTAGGAATTTATTTTACTATTATTTCTGTTTTGTTTGTTTATGGGAATTTTTAGACAACTTTATAACATATTCTCAAAAAAAAAATACTTAAACAAAAATTTAAAATATATATACATATATGGGTAGTATATTTAAAATTTATATTATTATAAATTAAAACTCTTATAAAATATCATCCGATCAAACCGTTAATAATGGCCGTTTCGAATCGAAAACGCGGACAAATTATAATTATAATCCCCAATCATGCATAAAAAATATCATAAATATATTTATTTGATCAAATTAGGACAAAGTTACAAACTACAAAACTCCATAATCATATTTTTCATGACAATAAAAGATAGTTAAAAATGATAGAAAAAATATTACATGATAAATATATTTTATTCAATTAAATTGTGTAACTAAATTATAAACATTAAAAATGTGTATAAATAATGATTTTAGAAACACAATATAATATCAGCTCTTGTACATATATACATACTAACATGTAAATGTAAGCATTTAACCATAGGAACTTTATAAATACTAAATTTGAAAGCATAACATATCATACATTACAATTTACATACATAACAATCACAATTATAACAACATTTATCTATGCAATAACAAGTGTATGATCACTCATCAATATTGGAATGGATTCAATTCTTCGCCCCCAAAACCTTGGAAAGTTCTTTTATGATTTTTTTTTCTTTAACACTTTCTACTCGTTCCAATTGCCATTTCTTCGACATTTGTTCAGTCTGAAAAATGCCAAAAACTTGTTCACTATACAAACTACTCTCAAGCTTTCTTGGATCACATATGAAAAAAATAATTTAAACATACCCATATCTTGATGGGGACTAGCTGTTCCTTCATTGATTCGAGTTTGGGCTGCAAAAGGCTTTTGCTTTTTGTCTTTATGTCGTCGGTCTGTCCTCAAAAACACAAAACATAGCATTAGCAAACAATTGTTTTTGGTTAATGGGTGAAAGTTCTAACCAAAATAACCGAAGACAAGAAAGAAAACAAAGTAACAAACGGAACGGTTATAAAATTTTAGTGACAAAATAACGTCGGTTTAACCATCCAATTATATATTTATTTGTTTTAGGCCTTTTTAAACTAGAACAAACTCTTAAGTCTTAACAATAGCTCTAATTGTGGGGAGACTTCTACCTAATTTTATGCTCTTGGATCAAATTCTTATAACTAACATCTTACTTTCTATTTTAGTTTTGACAAAACTTTAATTTTTTAAATAATTAATCTTAATATATGTATATATTTTATTATTAGTATTCAATTCTTTCCATTTTTCTAAACCAAATTTATAATTTATTCAATAAAAAAAGCTATCATCACTTTAACTACAAGTCTAGCTTTGAAAGCAGCAAGGAATGATTGCCAATAATACATCAAGTGTTCCAACTTGTAAAAAGTTCATTTTGATTACTTTTTATTTCATCATTTTATTTAAATATGTTTATGATAAATAACTTTGTTATTGTTCAATAATATTCACAGAAATAAATCTAACTATTAAAACCAACTAACCCGATCGAGCCAACCATTTAACAGACTAATTTCGACAGATTATGAGTTAGGAGAGTCAACACCAAACAGTTCGAGTTTTCAGGTTAAAGACTAACTGACCTGAACCAAACCAATTACGTCCTAGATATTGATTTCTTCAACACCAAACAATTCGAGTTCTCAAGTTAAAATCTAACCGACCCGAACCAAACCAATTACGTCCCTAATTGTATTGATTTCTTCAACACCAAACAGTTCGAGTTCTCAAGATAAAAACTAACCAACCCGAACTAAATTAAACCAACCAAACCAATTATGCCCTTAATTGTATTGATTTCTTCAACACCAAACAGTTTGAGTTCTCATGTTAAAGACTCGAACCGAACCAATTATGCCCCTCATTGTATTGATTCTCCAACACCAAACAGTTCAAGTTCTCAAGTTAAAGACTAACCCACCCGAACCAAACCGATTACGCCCATAATTCAATTGATTTTTTGAATTTTAAAAGATTAAAAAAATGGGTAAAAGAAGCAGGGCAATAGATGTGAAAATGGAAATGTTGAGTAAAAAAATGTAACTCACATTATGGATGTCAAGGTGGGAAGTTACCAATCCAAATGTTACTGTTCCACCTCCAAACACAATAACAGTGGCCGCAGCAAAACCCTTGGCCACTACAAAGACAATTAAGAATCAATCAATGAATCAATCAAACATAGAAAATTGAATAATTGAAGATGAAGATTTGCCCTACTCTGAGAAAACCCTAAAGTAGCAGCCTTCAATTTCTCTGGATTAACAGGTGTAATCCTTAAATCATTGGCCGTCGACGCTACAAAACCAAATTCCGAATTAGGGATCACCCATCTGCAATTAACACAAACAGAGCATGATCATGAATCATAGATCAATTCTTAAACAAACAAACAAAAACCCAGAAATAATCAGACCTTTTGGGACCAAAGGTGACCTGAGGTAGAGAAACGTAAGCACGAAGAGGATCTAGAACGTCAGGGGAAATCGAAGAAACAGCGTTGGGATCGGAGTGAAGAGCCCATTTAGATGCTTTGGAAAGTGAAGATTCCGATGGAGGTTGAAAGATTTTTGAAGGGAGTGAGTGGCGTAAGATTTCTGGAAGTACGTCGGCTTGGATTCCTCCATCGATTGGATTGTTAGACTGCGATTGCGATTGAGAAGGAGAAGGAGGAGGTTTTGTGGCGTTTTTCTGGATAAGACGGCCGACCGCAAGCTTTGATTCTTGAAGAAAATAGGCGCCTTCTGTGCCCGCCAATCTCCCTGCTAAAAAGCTCATTTCTTATGTTGCTATAAAATCATTCATATCTTCTTCATCTTATATAGAGATAGACATTAGGAAATTTATATAGTTTTTTTAATTTGTTTTTGTTTCTTAATTTTTTTTTTATTAGAATGTAATATTATGTAACCATCAAATTTATTTTTACAAATTATAAAGTAAAATATAAAAATAATTTTATTTGTATTTGATATAAAATGTGTAATTGTATTTTTTTTCATGCAAGGCAAGTTAAAATTTGAGTTAATAAAGAGTAAAACTTAAAAAAAAAAAAAAAACTAGTTAAAATTTTATGTTTATAAGATTTATAATTTTAACCATGTATAAATAATTTTAATTTTATAATTTTAAATATTTATAAATCAAAAAAAAAAATATATATATATATATATATATATTTTGAAATGTTAAACTTTTCATTAAACAATTTCACGATAAAATCTTGACGTGAATAAAATGAAGAGAGTTACTCAACAATACAAATACATCTTAATACAATCACAAACTATGAATTACAATATACAACCATAAATCAAGCTTAAAATCTAGATGCTTTATTAAAGAAATTTAGTTTCACAAACTAACTAAAACGATAGTTAATACTCCAAGTCAAATATTTCCTATATAATTTTAGCAATAAACTCAACACCTTACTACAAAATTGTGGTGAATTCAACACATCTACAAAAATGTTCAAGAAATAAGACAACAATCCAACAAAGTGTCATATTTGTCCAAAATTATCTCAACCCGTCCTCTTTTATATATATAAAAAAAATTAGATTACTTTACCACTTCTAATGTTGTAGTAAACTCGTGAATGTTTCCATTTTTTTTAGTTTGCATATTTCTCACATTTCCTTGCTTCTTTCTTGTCTTGTATTTTGAGGGTTAATTTTCTTAATATTATTTATTCTAGTAAATAAATTTATATAATTATTTTATAAACATATATATATTTTTAATATTATCTATTTATAATTAATTTTATATTTAATTATATATATAAACAAACTTTTACCATAAGTTAACTCTATTTTTTTTTTAGTTTATACCTACTTAGCCATTTTAAATAAATTTTCAATTTTATTTATCATGTTTTCATTATAATATATATATATATATATATATATAATTTTACTACATTACAAACCATTTTCAAATGATTTATTTATTATTATTGTCATTTTTGTTAAAATATAAATAAATATAAAAGGCCCAATTAGTCAAATTGAAAGGTGTGAATTATGGAATACAATTGGCAAGTAAAATTAATTTTCTTTTACTCGTCTTAGAATTAAATTCAAGTTATGAAACATGATATTCTCATAGTTGATACATTAAATTTGTGGACGAAAAATATTAGAAATGTTCATTCAGTCATGACACTCACTTCAACTTAAGACATTTTAAGTGAGAATTAAATCCGTGATATTTGTTTCATTTAAATTACTTATTTTATAAATTAATAAAAAAATTATTTTTATGAAATTATGAAATATTTAAACTTCCAAATCAAAATTATCTCCTTGTTTTTTTGCTTTTTAAAACATTGTTTTTGAAAGTCCACAGTTTAGAAAGAAAAGAAAATTGTGAACTATGACTGTGTCATATCTCCCAAGATTAGGTGAATAAAATTAGTAAAATGATTAATATGAATATATAGATAATAAAATTTCAACTTTTTTTTTGCTAAAAGATTTTCAACTTGGTTTTACTTGAGGGCCAAGTAGTCTTATTTTTTAATTTTCTAAAAAAAAGTGTCTCTCATTCTCCTTGTCAACAATTTGTATAATGGTGGGGGTTGCCAGCATAAATTTTCCATAAAGTCAAAAACTACTCATTAAAAAATTAAAGAAAATGAGAGAATACTTCAATTAGGTAATATATATTATATGCAATTGTTATTTTCTACTTAATTACTTGTCTTGCAAGAGTAAAACAGCTCCTATTAAATTTAGATTTTATACAATAACATATCAAGCTCTATCGATTTTATTTAGATAATTTATTAAATCAACATATTGTCATAAGAATTAATAGAAATACACACAAAATAACATAAACCCATATAAATATTTACTAAGGTTATAAGCGATTCGATTTAATCGTTTTGTACACCAAAATGTGCAATAGAATTGTTGAATTGTTGACATCGGATTAAGAAAATCTCAAACTAAACCAGTTTAATTGATTTTTTCATAAAAAGACTGGTCTTAAAAATTGATATAATTTTGAAAAAAGAACTATCAAGAGTTCGAATTGCATAAAAGAAGCACTTAATACTCACCACCGGTTAAATAATATGAATACATCTAAAATTTAGATAAAAAATTACATATAATTGTTTTAGTATAATTTTTTTTACGAAAAATACAAAAACTTGTGCTATTATTATTTAAAATTTTAAGCATCTATTCTAGCTAGTTCAATTATGAAAATTTTAAATATTAAGAATTGCTTAAGTTTATAAAACTCTTAGTTGCAAATGAATTAGACATTATCATTAATTTTAATTATTGATTAAGCAATACTAAATTGACCAACTAAAATGTTGAGTTCGATTGAAAGATATGTAAAACTGTCAATTATTTATTTTGACTTATTCGATTCAGTTAATTCTTTTTCACACCATTAATATTTACTTGTATATTTTGATCTTTATTAATCTGAAAAAATTAACATGAAGCCCTTATTATAAATATATACTCTATTTACTGGTATTTATAATACAGAGTGACAATATTAATTAAGATTGTGAGATTTGTGGGACCAAAATATGACAAACAAAATATTAATTTCAATGCACCATATATAGGGATCCATCCAATTAGTTCCATTTTGATCTCTTTGACATTTATTAGACCTGTTTATTATTATATTGATAAAATTTAATATTAATTAAAAAAACAACTTTCAAATTCACGCTACCTAATAAATTAGACTTTTAATATAGAAATAGAACTAAAATGGGTTTGATTTTTGTTTTTGTTGTTTAATTTATTAAACTTAAAAAAATTAGAATATTAAAGTGTTTAAGCTGGAGCCCTTAAACCCATAATCAAACATGCCCTTATATTTTATTTAATTAGAATTTGCGTCGGTCACATAGAATAAAAAGTAAAAAAAAAACAATAATAAAAAAATCCATCATATTAATTATAATGGGTAATGAGGATTGAGAAGCAATGGGAGTGGGGTCCATTTTACCATCTTGACTTAAATTTATTAATTCAACCTATCAATAATTCAATCTTACTATTCACTAGCCAAAGACTAGTAATAGCAATGCTATGTTAAAATTTTTTTTTTTTTTTTTTTTTTAATTTGAGAATACAATTATTTTTATAATTTCCAAAAACCTCATATTATTTTTCAAAAGTCAATAAACAATACATTCTTCTATAATTTATATGCTTAGCCCAACATAATGTATTATTGACAATGTGTTACACAATAAAAAAGGGACCAAATTGAATATTTCATTCACTATCATTGAGAGAAAATGGGATAGTAATTTGGCTAAGAGATCAAAGATAGAGTTTAAAAATATTTATTTTAATATTAAAACACTCCAATTGATATTAAAAACAAGTAAATCTATATAAATAAAATTTACAATTATTTAATTAAATGAATTGACAGTTATATTGTTTTTTTGAATTTCACTTTTCAAAATTTTATCATTTGATATTATTTTATTTATTTTTTTAGATACTTTACTTATATTCACCATTTATATAATTCCTCCCCAATTTTTATAACATCAACTATTAAGGATTCTAAGATTGTAAGATTAAGCTAGTCACATACAAAGTAATCATTTTGGGTCTAAAAAAGAATGTATCTATTGATGTCATTTAACTTTAATATGGCGATTTTTACTATTTGAATCATGTTGCACTTTGCAATAATCTTTTACACAAATCTTAACTTAAATATTCAACTAAAAATAGTGATATGTTGCTAATATTATTAATTTTGTGTTTTTTAGGAAAAAAAAATTATTTACTATTTTGTGTGCGTGTGATATTAAATGAACCTCTAAGTGTGTTAGTTGGGAAGAGAAGAGTGGCCACTCTTTTATGGACTTTTGTACCTTCTTTTAATCTTGTTTTGTATTGATGACTAATGAGAATATTTTTCCAAATTTTTATATTTATTTTAAAATTATTTGTAACTTTTTTTCACTGATCATCAAAGTTATTCTAATATAATGCTTGTGTTTCTTATATATAAATAAAAGATAGTTTTTCTATAGGTGATGTTTCAAAAGAAAAAGATTATACAAAATTTACAGTTTAATGTTCAACTAGAAACAAATTTACCTGAAAACCGAATTGATGATCATTATAAATTTCTCATTATTTATTAAACCATATCTATATTTTTTTAAACCCAATAAAATCCCAAATAAACCAAAATCAAACAAGTATATATACACAAACCTAGAGAATTTTAGTTAGAGCAGTAATTAATTAGGATAAGTAAAAAAATGACATTTTCAAATAACCCTAATAGTATATGCACAATTGATTTGTCGGACCCATGTGAATTCCTCTGTAAATGTTTTAAATTTAATTCAACCTTGACTTCTTTGGCAGTTATAAACTAGGCCTTGTTTGGTTGGATTAAAAAAAAATCATAATATAATCAATCATACATCATTTCATCAATTCACTCATAATCACATCATTCAATTCATTAATCAAAAATACTAAAATATCTTATATTTCTTTTTAAAAAAACTATTTTATCATTATATATCTTATATATCAATGCATTTTAAACAATTTTTTTTTTAAAAAATGATTTTTTACACCAATCAAGATCAACCAGCCCTTAATCAATATTTTATATTTAAACAACTAACTAAACTAAATATTTTAAAAAAAGAAATTATCACTCACTTTATAGTGTTTTTATTGAAAATGAACATCTTTAATCACTTAGACAAAACTAATTTCTTTGAAAAACATTGCAATTTACTATTAACACATTGACAAAATATCAATTCAAATCTCGCTAACACAAAACGCGTACGAAAGAGTCTCTCATTCTTAACCACGTTAGAATATAAATTAAGTAGTCCAAAAATGAAAGTTTAGTTATAGACAACCAAACATGGCCTAATAACTATATGAACACAAAATAATGAAAGCATATTAAATCTAAAAAAAACAAAAAATTAGAATACCTTCTCTACAACAATTCTCCATATATAATTAATTTTTAGTCTATTTAGAAGCAATTTCATTAATTATCAGTTTAAATCATATGAAAAAAAGCTTCAAAACAAGCTAAAAACAAACTATATAATATATAAATATAAATATAAATATATTACTCACTGTGTGTATTATATATATATATATATAATTGTGTTTGATCATCGTTTGTTGTGAAGTGGATTAGGTCCTGTGGGTACTCTTCGTTTCTCGTCGGAAAAGAATTCGCCGGTGGTGGTCGCCGGAGGATGGTGTTTCACGGCGGAGATGCTGCCGGAGCTGGAAGAGAAGTCTCTGATAGCTTGAATTGAACCGGAAGATAGCAAAAGAACCGAGAGAAGGATGAAGCAAAAACGGGTCATGGCCGGTTTTTTATTTTTGGTCTCTTTGAGTAATGTGTGTGAGTGTGTGAGAGAGATAGAGAGAGAAAGAAGAATGAGATTATGTAGGTTGTAGGCATATGAGCTGGTTAATTATATACATGTTGTTTTGTTATGTGTAGGTAGGTACATGAATAATAAACTTTTTTTTTATATATTTTATTTTGGTAACTTACTGATAAATTTAAGTAAAATAGTTTTACTTACAAGAATAAATATATTATGTTATATTCTTATTTGAAATTTCTCATGATGTAAAATTTATTGTCTAAAATATCAAAGTTCACCGTTCTAGTTATGAGTTAAATATATGACGATTTTAGATAAAATAGAATAAACCCTTTTCATTTGTAATATTTAGTTGTTCGGTTGGGTGAGTTTTTAATGTTTTTTTACTCATTTTTTTTCTTCTAAATTTTATCTTTCTAATATCATTATCATTCTAACTATAAATCATTAATTTAATTTATTTTATTTTAATGTAAGAAGTTAGCATGACTTTTATTTTCATTTAAGGTGTTCTATTTAAGAATTAAATCCATGACATTTATTTTATTAAGCATTAGTTATCATTAAACCACTAATTTAATTAACTAAAATATTAAAATATCTTTATTTAATTTTTCACCATACACTCATTTTTTTTACAAAACTAAAACAAAACACTCAAATAACTAATATGGAATAAGTCCTTAATAATCTAAACAAAAAGAAAATTAAGATTTAAAAGAAAAAACATTAGTAACTTATTATAATATTAACAACTAAATAACTTCAATTTTTATGTTAATTAAAACCTTTCAATTTTATAGTATCATATTTAACTTGAGTGCAAATAGTTAGTTCAATTCGATCAATTTTATATTTTATTTAGGTTAGAATATAAGATAATATATAATGTAAGATATTATCACAATATTATAAATTGTGATAATATCATTAGTATATTATATTATATCAATATTATATTATATTATTAGTTTCTTTATAAACTCAATGTAATGTCTATATAATAGACATAACTTATGTAATTCAATATATAACATTCAATACAATTTTTCTTTATTCTAACAATTTAAATGAAATTTTTTTATCGGGTTTTTTAAATCTAAAACTGCGAATTACGGTTTATTGTTTGATCGGTTTGGTTTAGTATTTTAAAAGTTCGGTTAATCTTGAATTATAAAACATATTAAACATTCTTAATTCAATTTTATAGCCTAACTAATTAAATAATATACAACATAAAATTGATCATTAAAGTATATAGACAAAGATAGGGAAGACCATAAACGTTTGCTTAATTACATTCTTATTAATGTCAGTGCCACAGTAATAAAAAGATTAGAGTTAAGTGTTCGTTCAAATATAATTAATTAAGATGAAAACTAAGTTCAAAAACAAGTTTCCATGATGCTAATATATCCTCACAAAGTTAATTTGTGAAAATTTATTGAAAATCTAATACACTTATAAATTATTAAGATACGATAATTAAGTTCAAATAAAACTAATTTTGTTGTTCAAGTCGAAGTGGTGAGCCATAACTATTTCGGATGATGCACGGTTATTGAATTAAAATAAAAAAATCTTTGGATTAACTGATTAATTTGTCTTCAAACTAACTGCATGATTTGCTCAAATGATTTTTTTTTTATAGAATCAAACTAGGCACATTGTTTTTTTTTGCTGTATTTTGTAAATTGGATTTTCTTTTTCATTATTGATGTAGACAACGGAATAATGATTTTTTTAAAGTACATTTATTTCATTTCTTGGGACAAAATTATTGACTAAAAATTGTCCCCTATCACTCATAATTAGTGTGAATAGATGAGACGAATCCTAAAACTAATATATATATATATATATATATATATATATATATATATATATATATATATATATATATATATATATATATATATATATATATTAAAATATTATTTAATAAGTAATTTGATTGGGATTTTTTTCAATTCAAATAAATATTTCGTGCACTTTAAGTTGTGAAATGATAAAAAGGATAACGAATATGAAGACTTACTACGATTGTGATTGAGAATGCATGTATATCTTATACCAAAAATTTAGGTCAGAATTAGTGGCAAAGAATAGTGGCCAAGTCATATCGTATTAATTATGATTCTTTAATTTATAGGGAATTGGTATACATTCGATTATTAATTATTAATGTATATTTTTATTTAAGTAGAAAGGGTTAATTCTAAGTAAATTTGTCTATCGAGAAAAATATTTTTGTGATAACTCATTATTTATATTATTATTATTATATATAGATAGATCAAAATAATGAAAACTTGTTCAAATTAAAAGAGAATATCTATAAGAAGCATACAAATGAAAGATCAGTTTTTGTGATTTATAAAATAAAAATAATATATATAATTTTGTTAAATGGTTTAATTGTGAAAAGACTCGTACCATTATCTTATAAAATTTTATTCAATTTTAATACGATTTCATTTAGTCAAATATCTTAATTATTATTAATAATATATCAATTGTCTTCTAAATCAAAGTATTTTATCAGACCATCTTTCTAATCAACTTTTCAATAACAGATAATGGAATATATATATATATATATATATATATATATATATATATAATATGTGTGGGTGTGTGTTTTTTTTCTTTAAATTAGTATTAGATATTTTTTAATACTACTAACCAATATTATATAGAATTTTTTTAGGAATAATGTGTCATTCATTATATTAAAAATCGAAAAGGAGATATAATTTTCAAATTTTCATAATTTTTAAATTTTCATTTCAACCATAAATTTTAAGTCATTCTGTAAAATACGTTTTTCATGATAAAAGACTTTTCACCAGTCAATACTAATAATGTCATATTTTAGAACCATTTGTAATGGATTGTGTTTTAATATGTTTCTTAAAATAATTTTAGCAGATTGAAAATGTTAAAATAAAGAAAATAAATTGTATTTAGTATTATTTTTTTTATTTGGGAAAAATTAGTATTATTTATTAAATTATATAAATTAAGTCTGTTTATATCGACATTACATTATAATTATAAACAAATTAATACAATAATAATATTATTAATATTTTATTAAGATATTATTATATATTATAACATTCCTCAAACTTAAAGATAGAAATAACTTGAACAGTTTGAGACAAAGAAAAGACTTGTAAAATGTTGATATTAGTTTCTCAAGCTTCAGAAACTCGTGAGTGTTGAAATTTATCCAATTACAAGAAAACGATGTGTTTGATAAACCAGCGAAAAATATAAAATCCTATAAGTATAGAATGTTGGGGTAAAACAACACATTAAAAGAAAATTCATCGTAATGTCAAAAGGATGACAATGTGTTTAGCTAAAAAGAAAACCAACGAAGAATGTGAAATCTCACGGACATAAAATGCTGGGGTGAAACAACACTTTGAAAGAAAATCCATCATAACTAGTGGAGAAACCTACTGATTCGATCCGATATTTTGGATCGGATATCCGACTCTATTTTTAAAAAAATTTGCGATCCGTATCTGACCCGAAAACATCGGATCGGATCGACCAGTCGGATATCTGTCAATCTGATTGTTTTTATATTTCTAATTTTTTGTTTCATAATTAATTATTTAATAATATTTTGTTTGGGTAAATAGAGAATTATTTTAATTGACGGATGTTGTTTGTTGAAAATTATCAAAATATTATTTCAGACAAATAATAAAAATAGACTAACTATTGTTTACGTCCTCAGGGTTTCTAATTTTTAAAAATATGTTATTTTATTAAATTTTAAAACTCACCGGATCGGCTATGAGTATCTGATCTAGAAATTCGACAAAAATATCGGATCGGATTGATATCCGAATCGGATTCAGATTTTTTCGGATCGAATCGAGCGGATCAACGGATTAGATCTTTCGGATCAGATTTTTTGGCCACCCCTAATAATTATTAGAATATATTATATTATATTATTGATAAAATATAATGTATTATTATATATTCCGTAAATATATTTGTTATATATAGCTAGTTAGACTCTTGAGTTATGCAAAGAATAAATCTCTTTTATGATACATGAGTCTTGTATCGTTCTTGAGCACAAAGTTATAGTCTTACACTGTCTTCATCAATGATAACCTTAGTTATTGATGGAGAGCTCTAATAATTTATTATTATATATTTTTTAGAGAAATCCTTCACCATAGTTATTTTGTTTTCTCTTCCACACATTAGTGTCGCATCCTAGCATTGCACACATCTTCTCCCTTTATTAGTTACATTTTTTCAACCTTAATGACTACCGTCTTGTCTTGTCGTGCCCTTACCATTTATTTGGACTTCTTCCTCCTCCTAACAATTATGTTGTTGTTGTGGCGGTAGGAACCAACGTCATGAACGGGGCATTGGTCCTCATGACCCACTTGTTTATCCCCTCAAGTAAACACCCAACATCTAGCTAATGATGGTCTGCCTCGTCTCCATCATCTTGCTACTTCCTCTATTCCCAAGAGGAACGACCTGCTATAGGTCTTTGGACTTGTAGCCTGTAGGTGTTGAACTTCAACCACTCCTGAACGTGGAATATATTTACTATGAGTGTGAGATGTTGCCACAACCCATCTCTATCATACACACTTCATATACATTGGCTTCGGTCAGGTATTTCAAAAGAATTTCCGAGTCATTTTTGGTGTACTACTTTGTTGTGTGTACTCAATACATGTTAATGGCTCTCCAACAACTCAATTCTCTCTCTCTAACTCACAATGATGTTCAATTTTCGAACCAAGTTGAAATTCTATAGTTGGAGGCAGGGGCGGAGCCAGGATGAAAAATTACATGGGGCTGACTCCAACTTGCATCTCAGATGTAACTTTCTATGCTCCGCTTTTTTTTCAATAAAATTTCCACGATTATTAGAAGATGGAGACGATCGTCATGCCCTCTCAATGCACACGCTTGCAAAGTGAGTCACCGAGTACTTTCAATAGTTGATGTAAGCCGTAATCTGTTATTTTGTTTTTCATCTGAAGACTATCATTCAGTACTTTGTCAATATGACAAGAATATTCATTAGATTATCAAGATATATTCAACTGCCCTATTATTTGGTGAAATATTACATCCTATATGCATAACAAAAGAGCATCTATCTCCATCATTAACTCGCTTTCAATATTTGAATCCATCTATTGTAAATGTAGGCTTTTGGGGTTGTTTATGTTCAAACAAGAAACATGGAAAACAAAAGCAACATCTTTCAAAGGAGAGTATTCTAACCAAGTAAATTTCTTAAACCAATAACTTTGGAACCGTCGATTTTGATTTCCAAATTTGGTCGGCGGGTACTCCTCCTTAATAGGTTGATATGACCACATCTTGATATAAGCTCGTCTAATTTCATCCTTTGATTAAAAGGATATTTCCATATCGAAATACGTAATGCTGGATCAAGTTTAAGAGAACTTACATCAACATCAATTCTAGGAGATTTGTTATGTTCTTGAGCAGGAATATCAAATTCTTTATTTAAATACCGAATCAAACCAATGTAACTATTTTAACTTGTTTATTAATATTAATTTATATTTTCTTATAAATTTTTGAAATAGTTTAAAATTAAGAAATATAAAAACACTATTATTATTTTAATTTTTATATTTTACCCTTATAAACAATTTGTATTATTAATTATATTGAAATAAATAAAAAATAATGTATAATTATTATATAAATATAATTTTTTATACTTTATTTATATAAATAAATCTTATTTATATATTAAATAAAATTTATGTATTATTATAAATATTTGTATATTAGAAAACATTAATAATAGTTATTTTAATAAAATTAAAATAATATAAAGGTGAGGCCAGGATTTAATCACCTAACCTTATTTTCAAAGTTTAGTTACATAACCGACTGGGCTAAGAGTCACATGTGAAATATATATATAAAATGTTTTATTTTAAGATTTTAATTTAGGTGGGGCTGGAGCCCCATGCGTGGCTCCGCCCCTGGTTGGAGGTCCCATTGATGTTGGTTCATTATCTCTTGGGCCTCAACAATACCCGGATAACAACTGAACGGAATATAACGTTCTGAATGTTTGACTGTCCCACTTATACCACTGTCGGTAATATCCGCAAGAAAAAAACTAACAAAAAATTCTATATTATTGAATTAAGACTAATAAAAGTATAGTAATTGACTACCGAAATAAAACAACTGAAAAAATAATTCAGAGGATATATTAGTCAAAAAAAAAATATCAAGGAAAAAAATATTATTAAAAATATAAAAATAAATTATTAAAGTTTTCCATCAATGACTAGACTCTAGAGTGACCATTGATGAAGACATCAACAGACTAAGATTTTGTATACTAAAAAACGAAAACAATCTCTGATACCATGTTAGAAAAGAGATAAAATTATATTGAATAATAGTTATAACATGTTCACTAATCTAAATTTTCAAATTAATAATTTTACAAATATAATATTTTACACCAATATGTTATAATTTTCACTATTTTTAAGGACGATTATTACTATTAAATATCATTTTAGTAATAAGGACTAAAATAAAATATTTAGTATTAAGGAGCTAAAATTTGTAAGTACACAAAATATCATATAAAAACACAAAAACAGAGAAAACAGAAGATCGAACCAAACAAGGGTATTAAAATGAAATTCATAAAAAATATTTTAAGGAGACAAGTCTTGTTCTATTTAAGGTTTTAATATGCAATGTTAATAATATATATAGTCAACTCTTCTTAAATTCAAGTTAATTAAAACACTAGCATACAATTTTAATATTATAAGAGAATTATAAACCATTTAACTTCAAATATAGCAAATAAAAAATATTTAAATACAACAAAAAAGGAAAAAAAAACTTTAATTTTAGTATTCTCTTATTCAAATGTATTTATTAACCTAATTTATATTAAATTTATAAATATTGATATGAAATTAAATGAAGGGACAATGGCAACTAAACCTTTAATTATTAGGTTAGGAAATTAGTTGTAAAATGATTATTTTGTTAATGAATAATAAGAGTGTGGTCAAATTTGGATTTGATTAATCTCCTAACTCAAGTCTATGCTTAATCATTAAACCATCAATTTCTTGAAGAAATATTTTAGTACTATTTGTCGGTCCTATATATTTATGATACAACATTTAATATGTAATATTACTATTTCACTTTTGAAGAACTTCCAAACAAGTCAATGCTTCTACCGTCAATATATTAATTTATAATTGAATCATAATAATATAAAAAAAATTCAACTTCAAATCTATATGGAGAATACCCAAAATAGTATGGAATAATTTGTATAAATTAACAAATGGTAGCTAGTAATAAATGATGGTTGAAATAAAATTCACAATAATTGAAAAATAAGTTTATCACAATTTTGGTGGGAAATGTTAATAATTATTTATTTTGCAAGTCATGTTTAACCAACCTTCTTTCATTCTTAGCTAGTTACATCAATTCAAATATTTTTAGTTTTGTATTTTAATAAATCATTTGAAAAAAATGTTTGTAATTTACTAACTTTTCTTAAAATAAAAATAAAAAATTGAATTTTTTTCAGATATTTTTATTTGAGTAATTTTGTTGATAAGGGGAATATAATTGTGATTTTTTTTTTATTAAATCAAATAAGTAGATAAAAATAGAACATTAATTTGCAACAACCAGCCTACTACTAGGATTAACCCAACTAAATAATAAAAAATAACAAAACGTTAAATAATAAAGATTTAAAAACATTAAAATTACAATGAATATCATCAAAACAATCATGTGATGCGGTGACATGTGATTTGAGTTCAATAACAATGAGTGATGAAAGAGAGTAATACGAACAAATTAATTAATGAAACGGTGTTGGGAGAATCTGTACCCAAAATTCTGAGCGACAATGAAATTTGTTTAGTCCGAAGGTTGGTAAACAACATCGGGAAAAGTTTTGTCAAATAATAACTCATATATAAATATAGTTAAAATAGTGAAAAACTCGTACTACTTATTAGAGAATACATATAAAAAATGCTTTTAGATGAAAGATAAATTCAATTTTTTTTATTTTAGAAATAAAAAATAATTCAAAATCCGACATCTTCATCTTCTTTATTGCAAAGAATGAGATGTACACAGACTCAATAAATGATTAGCAACACGATTGAAAAGTATAAGAAATAGACGATCCACTAAATATTGCGAGTATTATTTGAATTACAAAAATTCGAGACCATAAATGTAAAATAAAATGTTGTAACGAACAAAAACACAACACTAACTTAAATCTGAGCGATAGAAAGAGAATCGACACACCATTTAATGCTAAAAAATATATGCAAAAGCCACAAAGATATGATAATATATGCAAAAGCCACAAAGATATGATTTTTCAACCTCTCTAAGTTTGCTATCCTACTCGACGTTATTTATTTGAATTCTCTATTTATATATATATATATTTATATATATTGTATTATATTATATTATTAAGTTATATAAAAGAACATTGAAAATAAAATATATATATATATATATATATATATATATATATATATATATATATATATATATATATATATATATATATATGGTAAATAAAAATGATCAAATTTGTACAATTCAATCAAATCAGTGTAAACTGAATTGAAAATCAAGAACATTGACTGAATCGAATGATCGACTTTTGAAACAGCTGAACTAATTCAACAATTTGATTCGTGGATTTAGTGTTAAACCACTAAAGGATCGACCAATCATAATTACAATTTAAAAAATATAAATAATTTAATTATAAACAAATAATTATAATTCAATACTTCAATATAAATATTCATATTTAATTTCTCTAATCATTAAAATACAAAATACATCTAATTTGGAATCTCAGCTACTTTTTAATTTACTTAAATATGATTTGTGTTTCAAATATTTTATTGATATTAATTTAAATAAAATAATATTTTAAAATCCATTTTAATTATGTATTAAATAATTTAATAACATTTATCAAACCGGTCCAATAAATAAATAAATATATCTCTTAATGCAGTTGATTATCCCACCTCAATTTAACATACTAAAAATAATTTGGACAAAAATATCAAATATGATAAGAATAGTCTTTTTACACAAATTTTAGTACCCTTATATTATTTAACAAATTTTTTTTTATGAAGAATAAAATCAACATTTACCCTCTTAGCAAACACTAAAACTAATGTATGTAAATTATAAGTTCAAATATTTATATTCCTATTATTTAAACAAAAATATTGAGTCACTTAAATATATATATATATATAAATAAAGTGTCTAAATCTACTTTTGTTTTCATAAGTGGGGACATATTTAAGATCTAATTAACTCAATTTAGACATACCATTTTGCAGAATTAATTCCCCTTTCCTATATTTTGTCAAGATCATTAAAATTTTATTAACAATATATAATTGTGTTTTATATTAATTTTCTTCACTAATCATCATAACTAATATAAGAATTAAATGCCCTCCCAACTGCCCTTTTAATGACACTAATGACATCTCCGTATAATATTACTAAATGTGAATGAACTATTAATTCATTGATACAACTGTCAAAATGGCTGAAAATTAATACTTGATTTGATTTGAAAACAACAAGTCTACTAATGCAACTTGATCACAAATTCAACCAAATAAATGTTAATTACTTTCTAAGTTATAAATCAATTCACACCAAAATCGAGCATCCAAAGAACAAGCCGCGACTTAAAATTAAACCGGTTCATGCAAGTGCAGAATCGTGTCGTTGACCTATCAATTATCTCAAACTCGTAAATGATTCTGCAAAAAAAAAAAAAAAAACACAACCCACAAAAAAACAATACAACAAAAAAAAACTAAAACAAAAAGGGTTAGAAGTTAGGAAAATAGAATGTTGAAATTTTGGTGTCAAAAATAGATATTAATATTCACTATTTTTATTTTAATATTTATGTTCACTATTCTTGGGAATTGCCATGGATCAATCACAAATATTCTTTGAAATCCATGAAAGATCAAAGTTGAAAGCAACTACCCACCCTTAGGATCAACACTTAATGATTTTTACTTGTAAATTTATCTCAAATTAAAATCATGAATCTTATACCATATTGAGGTAGAACTTCAGCTTGACTTTTTCTCTTATATTTTCCTTTTTATTTAATTTGGCAACTAGTTTTTGCCCATTGGCCGAATTGACAAAGTGTGACTATTTATTGGGGTCTAATTTAGATTTTGGACTCTTTTTTTCAAACTTTACAACTTTAAGGGTCTTTATTGTTAAATTATACCAAACAAAGTTTTATCTCGACGGTTTAAACGCCGTTAACTTATTATCTAGGTGTCATTTATAAATAAATAAAAGATTAACTTCACTAATTTAACTACTTCATTTATGTGAATGAAAGTTTTGACTATCAATTTTTTAAAATTCGATAGAAAAATTAGTGACATGAATATTTTATTATTTATAACTACACTATAAATAATAAGTTATCAACGTTTGAAACGTGTAAGTACTAAAATTTCACTTACCCATTTTATAAATTATTTTGAATAAATAAAATTAAAATAATTAAAATTAAGGCCAAAACATTATTAATAATTAATTAATTATTGTAATAATTAAATACTAATTAATTAGGATAATGATCAAGAAAAATAAATAAAATAATTTAGGATAAATGTTATATTCATTTTATCTGAAATTAATTTAAGAAAATTAAAGGGATTTAAAATAAATAATATATGATAAATATTCTATCTATTTTATCCTAAACAAATTATTTATTAAACCTCAAAAATAAAAAATAAATTAATAATAAAATAAATGGATAAAATAAATGTCATATTTATTAAAAATAATTTATATTTTGTAGGTTAAAAATGAAGGAAAAAGGGATTAAAAAAATCAATTTCAAACAAACTCCAAGGATAGAAAAATACCGAAATCTACTCCAGCCGAAACCAAGAAGAATTAGTGTAACATACCTCACAACCATCAGATGAGTGCTGGATTGTCATCCATTGCCCAACAATTAGTCGTGTCGCTCGTTGCAACGGAAGAGACGCGCGTTAGCATAGTAGCGGATCGATTAACGCGCACCTTAGTGCCCTTAGCCTGGACGCAACCGAACGCCCAAACACCAACGGAACGCGGACAGAACGCAGACAAAGCATCCCACGTTCGATTTTTCGCCGAAATGACGTCATTTCGCCTGATTTATCTTCTTCATCCTAATGACGAACAAGATAAGAAAAAAAAACCATCATTGATTTGTCACAAATGGAACTCCGTCGATAGTCCACCAAATTAGCTAATTCGAAAGTTGAAATGATCACCCTACCACGGTGATCATTTCTCATACGATCAAAGGCTTCATCATGGCCTATACCAAAAATTGGCAGAAGATCAACAAAAGACCATCAATGGCCTTTTGACTCAATCCGATCCACTTGATCGATGAATCAACCTTAGAAGGCTATAAATAACTTCCTTTTGGTAAACTGAAGGCAAGATATTCACTCTCCACCTCTCAATCAAGCCCAAACATAAATTCGCCATTGTAGCTCTTAAGACTTTTTCTGAAATTTTGAAAATTTTGTACAAGGCTGTAAGATTCTGATTCAAACATTTATGAAGCTTCTATAAGAGTTAATGAGTGTTCTCCAATTTATGTAAACTTTCAATTGCACTGTAATTCGAATTACTAATTTGAATTGCAATTTTTATATTTCAGTTTAGCTAGTTTTATATATTTCATAGTTATTTGATTTCTTGATTGGAAAACGATCATATGATCATTTATAACTTTTTTGTTGAAACAAAACAAAATTAATCAACTTAAATCAGAAAACCCCAAATTTAATTTTGAAAATGTTCAAATATCGGGTTTCTATTATTGAGTTATTGCTCAAGAACAATAACCTAAAAAGCTTTCCCATATGTTTATTAGTATGTTGGGAACATATTTGAACCAATTTCAAGTCATCCCGATCAACTAATGTTCATGTTTTGGTTTCATTTAACCATATGAAGCATAAGGAAGATATTGACAAGCTCCTTACACTTCCTTAAATCTTAAAAACTAAAAACCCATGTTTACCTCAAAACTATTAAGTTAAATGGGACATCATCCTAATCGAATGACACATTGGGATGATGTTATAAATGACCCTGAGAATTACATGAAGATTCTCATGACCTTGAATCAACGGATTAAGGTCCTAGTCAAAAACATCAAACAAGTAGTTTGATATTCTTAACGACCGATGAAGGTTAGTCCAAGGCTAATCTAGGACCAAAAGTCATTCGCACCTAGGACCGAGTGTTCTTCGCACCCAAGACCGAGGAAAGTTAGCCCAAGGCTAACCCATGACCGATGAAAATCGCACCCAAGATCGAGAACACCGGTCCTAGGGAATGTTTGGTTCAATTTTTAAAATTTTAGAATTATTTTTAAAATTTTGGAACCTTAAACCATTTTCTAAAAATCTACAAAAATAGAAAAATAATTTCAAAATACTTTTAGAATATTTCATAAAAATTATTTTGACAAAGTCATGTTTGAGATTTATTTTTATATCCTAATACCCTAAAACTGATATGTTTCAAGTACATCCTCTACTAATGATTGACATTAGGCTTATGTACCAACATTTAAATATTGATTTTATAATTTTAAATACAAGAAAAACATGTGCATGTTTAGGTTCTAAAGAATAATTGGTTAAATAAAATATAATAAAATCAATTTTCAAAAGCCAAAACTTTATAAAGTAGAGATTGTTTTAAACGAGTACAAATGATATAATGCAAAAGTTCTTTCCCGAGTATCACCAAACATCGAACCAAAAGAGACTCTAGTCAAAAATACGTCTATAGACGTATAATTTTATTGATTTAAAAAGTTAATTAACGACTCTTATCAATTAAATAATCTTTTGAATTAATTAATTTAAATACAAATTTCTTTAATCAAATTCTATTTTGATTATTTTATCTAAAATGTTATTTGAAATTTGATCAAAAATTAATTATTGTTATAATTAATTTCAAAATGTCAAGACATATTTCTATAAATATTTTAAAATTAATATTTTATTAAAAATGATTCCTAACACACAAATCCAGGTTGAAATTTCTCAAATCTCGAGTTTTTTCCGAGGGTTACAACTCTCTAACAACTCTGTTGGGAATTAAATTATTTAACTTGAAAACATAAACTTGGCTTTTGAAAAACGTTTTTATTACATTTTCAACTTAATAGACACATCTTTAAAGGTATATCACCTGACAGATCCATAGTCTTTTATCCTAATAAATGCCTAGGCCTATAAAGGGTACATAAATTACTTTTAGAAGTACACGTCATGGGGTACTTATACAAATTATGTGCAAAGATTATTGATGAAGAATGACAACTTGTTGCAAATCAAATGATGTTGCGAGAGGAAAAAATAGAATGCATGGGATCGACCCCTCTCTTTGGCAATGAGTCGTTCAATAGGACGTAGACATTGTGGATATGGGGGAAAATTCCCGATTGAGTTGATATTCATGGTTTATGACGGTGGTAATCCCCTCCACTATTGGTGAATGATACTCTTTTATAATTCCTTTAGCACAAAAATCATGGTTACATTATCCAAACCCGTTTGCTTGACGTGCCTAAGCAACAAAACCACTTAAAAAACTATGTTACGTAACTACTATATTTATAAATATGTCTTTACATTATAGTCAAAGTGACACCTCTAAGTATATATTAACTTTAAAAAACAACAACAAAGAAAATCATAATTCTTAAAATTAAGGACAATTTCCCATATTAAAAGAAGAATGGGAAAAAGGTATTCACTTATTTAAGAATGTGTTTGTATATTTATTACGTGCATGTTATGCGAGACATTAAATCTCTATAATATCCAGACCTCTAAATACGGCTACTCGAGAACGTGATCCCAAAACCATAAGGTTCACAAATTCATGAATGGCTAAAGAAGGATGTTACGTACAAAAGGAGACATGATCATCTTCTGAAATAGATGAAATGAAAGTCATGATGGCTCAAATGACTGCACAAATAGCGACATTATCTTCAAAGTTCGAAAATAGCCTAAAAAACGAGTCATTGATTCCAAACCTATTATGCCAATCACTCATACACAAACCATACCTACGCCTCTAGTACCTCCAAATCTAATGTCTATGTACGAAGATTCCAATACTGAAATGTGTCAACTAACTTTGCAACAAACATGGCCAAAGAAATTAAAGTAACTTGTGGCAAAGAAAATAATCCACAATGCTCCAATTTCCCATGACTTAAAAATATCGTCACTCGATAAATTTGACAGGAAAATGGTCCCTCAAGTGTACATGAAAATGTATGTAGGTACCCTTGGTCACCTTCAACTCAGAAGGGAAACCATGCGTCAAATGCTTATGAGATACCTCAATGATTCGAGTCTTCGTTGGTACCACCAACAAGATATAACCATATCGAAATCTTCAAAAAAACCGCTGAAGTATTCATCGACATGTTTGTTATGTACATCACATTAGAGAAATATGAAAGGAATCTGAAAGACGTTAAAACAGATGCACGATGAGAAATTTTCTCAACGTTCATCACAAGATGAAAAGATGCCGCTTCAGATATGGATGCACTCTCGTGTGAGGTAAAGAAAATTAAAATGGTCATGAAAGTATCAACCATGCACATAGTGTTGGAATGGACAATAATAAGTACAAAACCTTGGAAAGCCTAATGATAGCTGAAATCGAAATGGATCAGGTTATGTCCAAAGAAGATCCTACTTATGAAACCCAGAATAAACATGGCAAGAAAACGAAAATTGATATCTATTATGTGCATAATGTTTACGTTGTAGAGATGGCTAACAAAAAGTCTAGTCCAATACGTCAAGAATTGAGTCGTGAAAAGCCCAATCAGACGTACGAAAAAAACCCTTAACCTCATGACAAAAATCTTCAAACATAAGACAAAGCCCGTTGGGTATATGATGATTTGGTAATAATAGTGGAATAATCATTTGAAAGACTGCTCGAAGAAAAGGTAATCTAGCTAGAAACTCTAAGAGCTGATAAACTAGTAATGGATAGGTGGCCAAACTTATTTTATAAGTACCACAAGTGCAAATAAGATGAAATTAATTATTGTTTCACCCTAAATGACAAGATCCAAAACTTGATCGACAAACAAGTCATTGAGAAACTCTAGGTGAAATGAAACTCATTGCCAAAACACGAGTAAGGGGCACGATAACTAACAAAATGCTCCCCTGGTAAAAAAGGAAATCAAACATCCCTCTTTGTTTAAAAGATGTAAATTAAATTCTTTATCGCTTTCATTGTAAAATTGTTTTAAGTTCCACCTGAAGGAACTACGTACCGACTTGATTCTTTAGTATTGGAAGATACGTAGGCAACCCGTTCTTAGGTTTAGTCGAATGTTTATAAAAAATTTAAGTTTTGAAAGAATGAATAAGGCTTTGACCCCTCTCACAAAACATATAATAATAAAATAAGAATTTTAGAAAACAAGTAAGAGTAGAGTCAATATCATTATTTAAAGTATTATTTTTAAAAGAAACTCGATTGTTTCACTAAAATTCGGTTAAGAGGCATCATATTGAATTCCTTTTTATGTTTAACGAATTTGGAAAAAGAGTTAATTCTCGAAAGAAATTTCATAAAAAAAAATTAAGGTCGAACTGAAAGCCACAAATTGAGAAATGTCATTTCATCTTTCAAAAAAACAAAAGAGAAAAGTACTTTTGTTGGTTGAGATATTAAAATCACCATATATCTCTCACTCAGACTCCAGTCATGATTGTTACGGTAAGAGCATGAATGTACTAATACTATCAGATATATCCGAAGTACTAAAAAATTAAAAAGGCTTATGTTTTGATTGAGGTATTGAAATCACCATTTATTTCAAACTCGGACTTTAGTCCTAATTGCTATGACAATAGAATAAATGTATGGATTCTACCAAATACACTATAATTGCTAAAATGACTCATTGAGGTTGAGGTTTTGAAATCATCACTTGATGTTCATCTAAAAAAAATGATGAAGTCAAGCGTACTGATTCTATCATATATACCCCGAGTCAATAAAGCTCTATTAAAATCCAAAAATTGTAAAACATCCTATAAAAGTAAAGGTGAAATAAACATTCAAAAAAATGTGGCTTGAAAAAGGCATATAATAAAAAATTATCATCATCAAAGTTAAATACTTTGATCAAACTCCTTTGAGAAATTAAAAATTCAAAAATAATTGTTTATACACGAAATTGAATTCAAAAGTTATGACTTTCAAGTTAAATAAAAGAAAGGAAAATGGACTTCTTTTGAGACAATCCAACAAAATTGGTGTTGAAGACTAAACTTTGAAAATATTTAATATCCTAAAACAAATCTTGATACCTAAATCAAAACTTGTTAGAGGGTTCATTGTTTTATTCAACTTCCAAAACAAAACCAAAATAAGAAGCGATGACGAAACCTTGTATAAAGAGAATTTTGTAAAAAAAATGCATCATTATTTTAAATAAAATCCATTCCATAAAAACGAGGGGTAAAAGAAAAGAGGGATTAACCCTAAAATTAAAACAAATGTGTTAATAAAAATTCGACAAGGGCATCATTTCGTCAACTCTCCCTGATAATACAATGTTGTCGTTCTGTGAATCTTAACTTGAGGAAACAATTAAGAAAGGAACTCAACAGAATAAATGTTAACAAGATATTTTGACAAACAAAAAACAATAATGATTTAATTGACTTAACAATCACTAATTAGAAAATATCTTGACAAATCAAAAATCATCAAGATTTGATTGACATAACAATAATTAATTAAGAAATATCTTGACAAACCAAAAGAAACATCAATATTTGATTGACATAACAATCATCAATTATGATATATCTTAACAAACCAAAAACCATCAAGATTTGATTGACATAATAATCGTCAATTATGAAATATATTGACAAACCTAAAACTATCAAAATTTGATTGACATAAAAATCATCGATTATTAATATCTTGACAAATAAAAAACTATCAAGACTTGATTGACATAACAATAGTTAATTAAAAAATAAATGGACACACCAAAAACCATCAAAATTTGATTGACATAACAATCGTCAATTAGAAAATATCTTGACACATTAAAAATCATTAAAATTTGATTGACAAAACAATCGTCAATTAGAAAATATTTTGACAAATAAAAAACTATCAAGATTTGATTGACAAACCAATCGTTAATTAAGAAATACCTTGATAAACCAAAGACCGTCGAGAAATGATTGACAAAGAAAGCGCCAATTAAGAAAAATTTTGACTTATAAAAAAATGTCAAGAATTGATTGACGTAAAATTCGTCAATTAGGAAAAATCTTACGTTGATTAAACAAATAAGATAATTATCATAAAAAATTTAATTAAAAACGAAAAAGAGATAAGAACTCACATCTCATGATAAAATATAATATCAAAATATTTGCAAAATTAAAGGTTAGCCCAAAACCTAGATGACGTAAAATATTACCCTAAGCCCTAATGGAGTAAACAGATATCCTAGAAATCTGAATGGGGTAAAAAGATACCATAAACTCTAAAAGGAGTGAAGAATACCAAAATCATGACAATATAAAATGTTACCCCCTAACCCTAACAAAACAAGCCTCCCGTGAGGCTTGTTCGATTTGATCTCTATCCTTTCAACCGCTTTTAAAATAAAATAAGTCTGAATAAATCAGAGTATGTAATAAAGTATCTATTAATCAAACATTGACGTTGGTTTTCCAAAATAAAAACGTTTTTCAAACTCTGTCAAAGAGTGGCTATAGACACATAATATTTACATACCCCAATTTAAATAAAAAATATAATAATAATAATTCCGGAATATTTTAAAAATTAAATAAAAAGGCTAACAATGTAAAATAAATAATTATATATTTATATACTAAATATGATATATATATATATATATATATAACCATAATTGTAATTGTTTTACAAAGATAAAATAATCAAATGGACTTAAGTCAATTTGATTTAAGCCTAAAACTTAAATCAAACTAGCCTAAGTCGTGAGCTCAGCCAAGCCGCCAGCCACGTTAGCCAGCCATCCACGATGTTGTCAAGTGACTTGCCTTATTCTTCAACAAATCAAATCATCAATGATGATCCAAATTATCATCTTTATTCACACTCGATCAACTCAAGTAAATCAAAAGTCAAAATGATCACCAAGAGAAGGTGATCATTTCACCCAGTTGCTAGAAGTCTCTCGAAGCTTGTAAAGAAGATTTAAAAGATAAAAAGGTCACATATTCGATTTCATCTAGAGCGCTTTGAGTTTAAGCGGGGATACGATTGTGAGGTGTCAAACTAGTTCACCATTAATTCCAAAAAAGAATCAGCCAAAGAATACAAAATATATTAATGAAACTCAGCCGAAATTAGAGGCATTAAAGACATCTCCAAGACTTTTTTGTTTTTGTTTTTTTGAGAACGCTGGGTTTCGATGCTCATATGGAGTGCGACTAATCCCCGTGGGTTAAGCACATAGCCCGTAAACACACTTAACCATTTAACTAGGCATAGAACTTGTCGCCTAACGGGCTCGAACCTAGGACCTTAGGGAGACCTGCGGGATATCCACATCTCCAAGACTTGAGTTGCCTATAAATAGGACATCCAAGTGATAAGCACTAAAATTTTATATACCCAATTTATAATTTTAAAATAATTATTTTGATTTATTTTCAAATAAATGAAATCAAAATAATTAACCTCGAGGCCAAAGCCTAATTAAGTAATTAATTAGATTAATTATTATGATAATTAAAACCTAATTAATTAAGGATAATGGCTATATAAAATAAATAAAATAATTTAGGATAAATGTTGTACTCATTTTATCTCAAAATAATTTTAGAAATATCAAAGAGATTAAAATAAATAATTTAGGATAAAATGTGGTACCCATTTTATCCTCAAAAATTATTTATTTAACCCAAAAATATAAAAAAAAAATAGAAAAATATTTATTTTAAATATTTTGTGTATTTTAAAGATTTAAAAATAAAGCCAAAAGAGTGAAAGAAAAATAAATTTTAAATAAACCCTTAAGATTTTAAAATAAAAATTAAATCTACAATCCGTTGTAACCAAAATTCGAGAGAATGACTACAACTAAAACCGCATCCATCGGATGGGAACTGTATTTAATCCAACGCTCCAACACTGCCAGCATAGCCCACTGCAACGAAAGAAGTGCGCCTCCTCAAAACACATGATCAATTAACTCGTGTTCCAGCATCGTTAGTTGAAATGCGATGGAACCTATATGGAACGCTAACGGACAGCTCCGCATCCGCATCTCGCCCGACACGACATTGTTTCATCCCTGGATCTTCTTCTTCGTCGCGACGTAGGATGGATAACCATCCGTAGCCAACTTTGATATTTCAAAATTGGAATTTCTTCGTTTCTGGATAGATTGACTACGTTCAAAAGCTGGAATGATTACTCTACTTCATTGATCAATTCCCCTACATCTAGGTGCATCATTGATGCTTATTCGGCAACTAGCTAGAAGAATAGCTATAACCCTCGGAAAAAACCATGTTTCGGTTTCCGTGGAAAAGCTCGAGATTCGAAAATTTCAACATGGTTTGTGTGTTAGGAATCTTTTAAAAATAAAAATTATTTTAAAGATTTTAAATAATCTCTGACAACTTTTAAAATTAATTAAACATAATTAATTTCGGTTATATTTTAAATTATCTAGAGATTTGCAGTAATAAAATTATAATTTGATTTTTTAGAAATACGTTGTTTAAGTTAATTAAAAATAAATAAATTAAAAGATTATTTATTTTAATAGAGTCGCCAATTGATTTTTTTTGAAAATCAATAAAATGGGTATACGTATACAAACGTATTGACCAGAGTTTATTTTAGTTCGTAGTTTGGTGATACTCGGGAAAAGGCTTTCGCGCTTCATCATCCATACCCGTTTTAAAAACGTTTTAAAAACGGTCTCTACTTATAACGTTTTATTTTTACCGATTATTCTTCCGGTCCTAAAGATGCGTAGGTTTTAGAATTATTTAACTTAATATAAGTGGTCAACGATTACAAGGTTGTAAATATTTAGTTTAAATAATAAAAAAGGGAGAAATTGTCCGAATAAATTTGCTAATTAACTTAGGATAATTAACCAATAATTATAAAAGTACAATATTTTGAATATTTAGTTTAAATAATCAAAAAGGGAGAAATTGTTAGAATATAATTTATAAAAAAGTTTTTAACAATGAATTGATAAAACTAAGTTTAATTAAATATATAAGTTAAATTATATATATATATATATATATATATATAACTGCTAAGTCATATCAAGTATATTAATTGTTTTAAAGATAAGTAGATATTGTTTTTAAACGAGTACGGAGAATGAAGCGCGAAAGCCCTTTCCCAAATATCACCAAACTACGAACTTAAAGAAACTCTAGTTAAAATATGTTTGTACACGTATACCAATTTATTGACTTTCAAATCAATTGGCGACTCTGTTTTCAAATGAATAATCTTTTTAATTAATTTAAACAATAGATTTATAAAAAAAAATTAAATTGTAATTTGATTACTGCAAATCCAAAGATTATTTAAATTTGAAACAAAAATATTATTTTATAGTTAATTTTAAATTGTCAGGATTTATTTAAAATCTTTTAAAATAATATTTTATTTTAAAAATATTCCTAACACGCAAACTGATGTTAAAATTTCTTAAATCTCGAGCCTTTCTAGGACAAGGGTTTTCTGGGGGTTACACCAGTCATTCTGAGTGAAAAAAAAAATGGAAGAGAAAAAGGAAGACAGAGAAGAACATAAACATTGGAAAGAGAAACCATCATTAAAGCTAAATCTTGAAGTTTTAATTTTTTATGAAGAAATTTGCTAAAGAATAAATCAAAACCAGTTTCATTTCATCCAAAGGTTATATTAACTTTATACAAATCATCTTCAATCAACGTTAAGTTTCTAATTACAATTGTAATTCAAGTTTTAAATGATTCTCCTTAAGACAAAAAAAAACAAAATAATGAAGTTTAGAGGAACAACACGAACCTATCTTGGTCGAAACCCATCTTCTTATAACTGAGTCTTTATCTCGCGTTTGCCTTCCATCACTCGCGCACCAGCACCTAATCTACAACCGACCATTGAAGCAAACAGAAGAAACCCTCACGCTGCCTCCCTAAGCATAATGTTTTTCTAATTAAGGTATAGTTAACCAAGGCGGTTAAAATCTCGAGTTGACTCTTAAAATCTTACGATTTCACGTGAAATTAACGAATCTGATTTTAAGTAAACTCTTAAATTGATAAACTCTTACGATTTTAAATTTACGAGAATAATATTTTATGATTTTACGAGTTTATAAATAATTTCGATTTTACATTATATACGATTTTACATTTAAACACCAAATTTATATTTAAAAATTAAAAAATAATTTCTTTTTTAAAAATAAATTAATTAATATAATTAATTTTGTAAGTATAATTTTTTATAGTGTTATTTACTTATTATTGTTTTTTAATTAATTTCATATTTAAATATATAAATTTTTAAAATTGGTTAGTTATAAAATAAATAATTATATATATAAATAATAATAATACAGAAACTCTATAAAATAATACACTTGGGACGACCAAAATTTATTAATTAAAAGAGTTATTAATTAATCGATACATTAATAATTATTAATTTATATATTAATTAATATTTTATTAATTTATAGTAAAATATTTAGTTTACAAACACATTTAAGCTTCCACTTAATTATTGTATACAATGCATGTATTGTATATCAAATGAATGGCCCAATTTGAAAGAAACCTTCAATCTCCCACCTTATTATGCTTCTTGTGTTCAATGTATCACTGTATGGACATTAAAAATATTTTCTATATAAACAAGATCAAAATATTGTAAGTTAACACAAACAAATCATACACACAACATGGCTTCCCATCTTAAAGGTGTGAAAAAAACAACAATGACAGACGAGATTCGAAGAGCATTATGCAAGCACAACAAGGATAATCCAAGTCTCACTCAAAAAAATTGCAAGAATGGGTTCATAGTAACTATGTTTGCAGGTGAGTCAAGCGAATATATCGAATATAGTTAAGCGGTCTTTAGAGTATCTCTCACTTGCTCCCGAAAGAGGCGATGTTAAGCGACACAACCCGACAAAATTTCCTAACCTAGAAAAATCTCTCTATGAATGGATTCTTCAATATCAAGAACATGTGAATATGACAGGTGAACTAATCATCGAGAAGGCAAAAAAGTTCATGAAAGATATGTATCTAGTGGATGCTCTAGACTTTACTTTTTCTATTGGTTGGCTTGGAAAGTTCAAAGCAAGATATTAAATTACAAATTTCGGGCGTTTCGGAGAGAGTGGATCTTTTGAAATGGAGGGCATGGAGGATAAATTAAAATCCATAAGAGACAAAGTTGATCAGTTTGAAATGAAAGACATCTTTAATATGGATGAAACATGTTTGTTTTTTTATTAACGAAATCAGCCTTGTATTTTATTTTATATTTTGTACTTTAGTGATGTAATTATTTACATGTTTTGATCTTAAACAAGTTTGTTTTTTAGACTTCAACCGTATCATTCCCTTGCAACAATGCAGCTTGAAGGGAAAAACAAGACAAGGAAAGACTAATTGTTGCTATTTGATGTAATGAGGACGGTTCGAAAAAACTTCCTTTATGGATTATTGTAAAATATACTAAACCAAGGTGCTTGAAGAATGTAAACTTGAACAGTCTAAATTGTGAGTACCGTGCTAACAAATAGACCTTGGATGACTAGTGTGTTATTTGAAGAATATGTTCGCCAACTTGATAAAAAAATGGTTAGAAGAAAAATTCTCTTGATTGTGGATAATTACCCTGCTCATTCAAAAATTATTGAAGGATTACGAAATATTGAATTATTTTTTTGCCACCAAACACAACTTTAAAAATTCAACCTTGTGACACGGGGATCATACGAGCTTTTAAGATGCATTATCGTCGTCGATTTTATAGAAGTCTTTTGGAGGGTTATGAATTAGGGGTTCCAAATCCAGCAAAAATAAATGTGTTAGATGCAATGAATATTGCAATTTCAGCATGGACTATGGATGTTCGTGCAAATACAATTGCGAACTGCTTTCGTCATTGTAAACTTCGATCAACAGATAACGTGACTTTTCAAGAACTCTAGAATTTGATCAAAGAGTTGGGTTATCGCAATGCAATGGATGTCAAAGATGTTCTGACTTGCCCAGAAGAAAATGTAGTTGCACAGTTGTTGACTGATGAAGAAATTATTGAAAGCGTTATTGGAATTCTTACCATGCTAAGGAAAATTAGAGACGACATTCAAGGGGAAATTGATTTCAACAAAAAATAAAAGACAATTGAGTCATTTTTCAAGAAACCTTCATAAATCATTCATGTAATATGCTATATATAAGGAATTATTAATCTATATTTTATATGGGATCTAAAGAAATTATCAAAAATGTATTATCTTATAATTTTAGCGAATTATTAATTTAGCACCCTATCCCCGAGTCGGGACCGACCTAAAATATTATCTTAGAGATTTTATTAAATAATCAAGTATTAATTTATCGAGTTTCTACTATTATAATAATAATAATATATGGCTATTATTTTTTCAAATTAAACTTTTACGATTTTAAGTAAACTCTAAATTTTACGAGTTTACAACTAAGCTACGATTTTACGTAAACTCTCAATTTTGACAGTCTTAAAGTCAATCATTTAATTACTAAACCTAGATAAATCCATCTAAAAGTTAATAAATTAAAAAAAAAAAGAGATGACTCCAATCCAATCAATTTTGGGCCTATTTTAATATTAAATAAATAATAATACAGAATAAAAGAAATATATAATAATATAAAACATATATAATAAATAATTGTGCGTATGCATGTAATAAATAATAATATAAATATAATATATGTGAGTAAAATTAAAAGTGTAAACAATACAATTTTAAAATTTACCAAACATTTAAAGCAAAGACCATCAGAAGATGGACATAAAGCAAAGACCATCAGAAGATGGACATAGAGGAGTAAGTGCAAAGCCCTCGAAATAACCAAGTTCTGAACAAAAATAGTATCTCTACAGCGCGTTTAATTACGCAAAATATTTTCCTAATATTAGAGTAATTAGGTGGCGACTCTATACTCAAAAAGTTAATTCCCGATTTATTTATCCAAAAATAATCTTTAAAACAAATCCAAAAATAAAAAGACTAAATAATATAGAGAGTCGAGAGATTTCGAGACGTTACAATAATACATTACCCTATTTTGATTTTGAAATTATGAATACTATTAATTAGACAACCCGTCTAACTTTCAATTAATTAGACAACCCGTCTAATTCTAATAACCATTAGACCGGCACGTCTAACTCCACTGAGTTAGACTGCCACGTCTAATTCCGGTTCTACCTCAGACTAATCTGAAGGAGTTAGACCCACGTCTAACTTTCAATTAATTAGACAACCCGTCTAATTATAATAACCATTAGACTGACACGTCTAATTCCGGTTCTACCTCAGACTAATCTGAAGGAGTTAGACCCACGTCTAACTTTCAATTAATTAGACAACCCGTCTAATTATAATAACCATTAGACCGGCACGTCTAACTTCACTGAGTTAGACTGCCACGTCTAATTCCGGTTCTACCTCAGACTAATTTGAAGGAGTTAGACCCACGTCTAACTTTCAATTAATTAGACAACCCGTCTAATTATAATAACCATTAGACCGGCACGTCTAACTCCACTGAGTTAGACTGCCACGTCTAATTCCGGTTCTACCTCAGACTAATCTGAAGGAGTTAGACCCACGTCTAACTTTTAATTAATTAGACAACCCGTCTAATTATAATAACCATTAGACCGGCATGTCTAACTCCACTGAGTTAGACTACCACGTCTAATTCCGGTTCTACCTCAGACTTGTCTGAAGGAGTTAGACCCACGTCTAACTTTCACTAATTAGACAACTCGTCTAATTATTTACGTCTATTAGACTTACACGTCTAACTCCGATGAGTTAGACTGTACGTCTAATTCCATTAGACTCACGTCTAATTCTATGTATTCATTAGACTACTCGTCTAATTCTTTACACGTCTATTAGACTTACACGTCTAACTCCGATGAGTTAGACTGTACGTCTAATTCTATTAGACTTACGTCTAATTCCGTGTATTCATTAGACTATCCATCTAATTCTTTACACATCTATTAGACTTACACGTCTAACTCCGATGAGTTAGACTGTACGTCTAATTCCATTAGACTTGCGTCTAATTCCGTGTATTCATTAGACTATCCGTCTAATTCTTTACACATCTATTAGACTTACACGTCTAACTCCGATGAGTTAGACTGTACGTCTAATTCCATTAGACTTGCGTCTAATTTACACGTCTATTAGACTGCACGTTTAACTCCGATGAGTTAGACTGTGCGTCTAATTTTATGCGAATGAAAATCATCATCGGTCTAATGGCCCTCATTAGATCCAAGTCTGATAATATGTTGTTTCAATACACCTGTATCAAAACTCATAAATTATTTCATCATCAAAAAATCAGGGGATAAATTATTTCAACACTTAGTCAAAATAATTTGACCCAACAATTTCCCCCTTTTTGATGAAGAAATTGCAAACCTGCATACATATAACACGACATGCATTCATCCAATAAATAAACAAACAGACAGCATGCAAGTAATCATTTCAAAAACATCCATGTTAATCACATATGAGTGTTTTCAGAGGAAACACTCAAAACGTTGTTCAATGTAACCATGATAAGTTTACCAAAAACATAATAAAAACATTCAAAATAGATACAAAAAGGCGTTTTAATCATTAGTCTTCTTCTTCTTCCTAGTCATAACTTCTGGACGGGATACACTTCAACCTAAGATGCCTCTAAAACAGTAGTTAGAGGGGAGTTGGAGTCTTCACTTTTTCGTTTCTTAGACTTGAACGTTTCCACCCTTTGGATATAATCTACCACTTTCTGGTAGTTCAGGATCTTAGAAGGGAGGGGGAAACTCTTACCAAGTTCGTTCAGACGATGACAGAGAAAGGAACTGAGAGGACCATCAAAGCCGAAGATCTTCTTTCTAGCTACAACCATTCTGACAAGATTCCCGAAGAGGAAGCTTGTCCAGTTCACAGGAACACCCCTGGTGATAGCCACCATTATCTGAAAGTCTTTCGTACAATACTTGTAAAAGGTTTCTTTAGACAAAAGGGATTTAGAAATGATATCACTAAGAAGAGCATATTCAACCTTCAGAAGGTTTTTCTTTCCATGAATATCTACTTCAGGGGAATCGGAGAAGACTTTTATCATCGAAATCATGAGGTTAGGGTGAGTGGAAGAGAAATCATCAATACCTTCTGTTGGGAGATGGAAAAACTCACCAAAAGATTCTTCTGTGAGCCATACCATCTGGCCCATTACAGCACCATCAATAACATTATCTTGATAGAAGCTAGCGGTTTGGAAGAATTCGTTGACAAGCTGTTCATGATAGGTTTCATGAGGGGTGAGGAATCTTCTCAGCCCTGAAGCTTTCAGAGAATCGAACATCCTTTGCATGCCCGAAGATTCAAGAGTAGAAACAGATTGAAAGTCCACCTGAATCGATTTTGGTCGGAAGGGCAGCATTTTGATTTGATGAACAAGGGATTGAGAGATTCAAAGGATTCGATTTCTAAAGAGAGAAAGAGAGATTTCAAGGATCTTCTAACCTTTTAGAGAGAATGAACCTATTAATACCGGGGTTTTAATCATGAAGAAGAAAACTAATGATTACTCCTACCGTCAAGAATTTCAAAAGACAGTTCCCAATAAACAGCATTTAATGTTAGCATAAAATAGAACGTCTAATACTAAATGTACAAGTAAAAGATGTCAGAAATATTAGTCATTTCTTGCATATTGAGAGACACGTGTCTTCAATTCTTTTGAGGAATGACTGATTTATTTTTCGGCGGGAAAAAGCACTTAAACATACATCATTAAAGGACAGCTGTCCTAAGTGCCAGCAGATGAAGAGTCTAATTACACCAGTAGTTAGACGTATTATTCTCCTTTTCACATTTTTCAACTTCTTTTTGAAAATCAGTCTATTAGACGTGTGCGTCTAATTGTGCTATAACAACACGTGAGACACATGTGTTTGATTAGACGTGAGCATCCTCTTGCTCATGACGTAAAAACGTCTAACGTCTATTAGACGTGTCCGTCTAATAGATGCATCCGTCTAACCAAGCAGGTTAAAATAACCAAGACAATGATTTCATATAAAGATGAAACTGCTAAGGGAGATGTTCGTCTAAGTAGTTGTGTTTCTCAAACTCTGAATCCTTAGGACAAGTTAAGACCCCCGTCTTTCATATCTCTTCAGTTTCATTTTGAACAATACGTTCCCCCTCAATTTATGCACATAATTACGTCAATCTAGATCAATAAGACCTAAAATGTTTCTAAAATGAGAAAACTTAGCTTCCGGAAGAGGTTTCGTGAAAATGTCTGCAGTTTGTTGATCTGTAGGAACATGTTCAAGACGGATTTGCTTCTGATTGACGTGTTCTCGGATGAAATGATGCCTGATTTCAATATGCTTTGTCCGAGAATGCAGAACATGATTATAGGATATTGCGATGGCACTTGTGTTGTCGTAGAAAATTGGAGATTCTTCAGCCTCAATCCCATAGTCTCTGAGCTGTTGTTGAATCCACAAAACTTGAGAGCAGCAACTACCAGCTGCAAGATACTCTGCTTCAGCTGTAGAAGTTGCCACAGAAGTCTGCTTCTTGCTGAACCATGTGATTAGACGATCTCTAAGGAACTGGCAAGTTTCACTTGTGCTTTTTCTATCAATTTTGCATCCTGCATAATCTGCATCTGAGAAACTAATTAAATTGAAACTGGAATCTTTCGGATACCACAGTCCCACATTTTGAGTTCCTTTCAAGTATTTAAGAATACGTTTAGCAGCAGTAAAATGAGAGAGTTTAGGATTAGCCAGAAATCTGCCACAGACACCAATAGAAAATTGAATGTCTGGCCTGCTAGCTATTACATATAGTAAGGAACCGATGAGTCCTCTATATGCTGTAACATCTACACTTTGGCCAATTTCATCTTTGTCCAATTTGACTGAGGAGCTCATAGGAGTAGCTGCTGCAGAACAATTCTCCAAACCAAATTTCTTTAGCAATTCTTTGGTGTATTTGGCCTGGTTGATGAGAGTTCCGTTTTCTAGCTGACGGATTTGAAGTCCAAGGAAGAATGTAAGTTCTCCCATCATGCTCATTTCAAACATATCCTGCATCAGCTTGGCAAATTTCTCACACAGTTTGGGGTTAGTTGACCCAAAGATAATGTCATCAACATATATTTGAACAAGTAATATATGGGAATCTTTAGCAAATCTAAACAGGGTTTTATCCACTGTTCCAACAACAAAATCATGATGAAATAAGAAATTTCTTAAGGTGTCATACCAAGCTCTATGAGCTTGTTTTAGACCATACAATGCTTTGTTAAGCCTATAAACATGATTAGGTAAAACATGATCTACGAAACCAGGGGGTTGCTCAACATATACTTCTTCACTTAATTTTCCATTTAAAAATGCACTTTTCACATCCATTTGAAAAACTTTAAAATTCTTAAATGATGCATATGCTAAGAAGATTCTGATTGCTTCTAGTCTTGCAACCGGTGCAAAAGACTCATCAAAATCAATACCTTCCTCCTGTTTGTATCCTTGAGCAACTAAACGAACTTTGTTTCTAATGACTAAGCCATCTTCACTAAGCTTGTTTCTAAAGACCCATCTTGTTCCCATAACTAACTTGTCAGTTGGTCTAGGAGTAAGATACCACACTTTATTTCTATCAAATTGGTTTAACTCCTCTTGCATAGCATTGATCCAGTCTGGATCAACTATAGCTTCACCAATTTTCTTTGGTTCAATTTGAGAAATAAATGCAGAATTGGCCATTTCATCCATCAACTGACGTCTTGTCCTTCGAGGAGAAAAAAGGTTACCAATTATCAGTTCTGGTGGATGATTTCTGTTCCATCTGAAGTTGGAACCAAGGGGATTGGTCATCTGAACCGGTGATACCGCGACATCCAAACTCTCAACATCTTGTTGAACAGGAGTTTGTACATCTGGTTGAGCTTCAACCGGATCAGCCACATGATCAGATAAAGCCATCCGCTTGTCCAAGGTTTATTCTTCTTCACTTACAGACTCAAGACTAACCGCTTGTAGTCTGTCAGTAAGATCAATGGATTCTTTGGATTTGCTCTCAACAGGCTCATCAAAAATTACATGAAGGGATTCTTCAACACTTTTTGTTCTTTTGTTGTATACTCTGTAAGCCTTGCTTACTGATGAGTATCCCAACATGAATCCTTCATCTGCTTTAGCGTCAAAGGCAGTCAAATAAACCTTTCCATTGTTATGGATAAAACATTTACACCCAAAAATCTTAAAGTAAGAAACTGTGGGAATTCTCCCATAATACAGTTCATAGGGAGTTTTATCAAAACGTTTGTTGATTATTGACCGGTTTTGAGTATAACAAGCAGTACTAATGGCTTCCGCCCAGAACCTCTAAGGAACATTTGATTCAGCAAGCATAGATCTCGCTGCTTCCTTCAGAGTTCTCACTCTTCTCTCAGCAATGCCGTTTTGCTGTGGAGTTCTGGCACTAGACAACTCGTGCCTAATCCCGGTCTCCTCAAGATAAGATGATAGATATTTGTTAGTGAATTCAGTTCCCTGATCACTTCTGATACATGTGATATTTAGAGATTTCTAATTCTGAATTCCTCTAAATATTCTAATCAAATTTTCAGCAGTTTTATCTTTTGATGGTAAAAACGCAACCCATGTAAAACGTGAAAAGTCATCAATAATAATTAAGGCAAATCTCATTCCTCCTACACTTTTTACAGGAATTTGACCAAAAAGATCCATATGTAAAAGTTCTAGGATACGACTGGAGTGTGATTTCCCTTTGCTTTTGAACGATGATCTGCCATGTTTGTCTAACTGGCAAGCAGTGCAAATCTTGTCCTTTGAAAACTGAAGGTTGGGTAAACCAATAACTAAATTGTTTGAACAAATGTTGTTGATGGTTTTAAAATTCAAGTGGTTCAGATGTTTATGCCATAACCATTTCTGATCATTTTTGGCAATCATGCACATAGGATTAGATGTTTCTTTTTGTCAATTCATTTTATATGAGTTTCCTACTCTACTTCCAGTTAATAAGATGTTTCCCTCTTGGTCTTTAACTAAACATGCATGAGTTTGAAAATCTACTGACAGACCGTTATCACATAGTTGACTAATACTGATTAGATTATAACACAAGTTGTCAACTAACAGCACATCATTAATGGTTAGGTTACCATGGATAATCTTACCCTTACCCATGATATTACTCTTCTTGTTGTCACCAAATGTGATCTTAGGTCCAGAGCAGTCTGATATATCAATGAGAAGCCGTCTGTTTCCAGTCATATGCCTAGAGCATTCGCTATCAAGATACCATACAGATTCCTCCAGTCCTTCATTTATTTGTACCTACATAAATAAATATTTACAATCTTTTGGTACCCACCTTTAATTGGGTCCTTGATCAATCAGTCCCTTAGGAATCCATATTTGAGTTATTCTGATGGATTTCCCATTCTGTGTTGTAATTAATGCATAGGTTTTTGACTTAGTAGATGACTTCCTGCTAGTCACTGATCCTTTAGTTTTTGAAGAAGATTTTCTTTTAAAACTCCTTGACATTGAGTCGGGTTTTAATTTACCAGACTTATTAGCCTTTTCAAGCTTATTCTTAAGCCAACTAACAGTTGGTGGAACATAAACTATTTCATTTTTAAAAGCCACTTCTTCATTAATAGGATTAGATTCAATGTCAGTCATACTTCCTTTGACAAAAGTTATTGGCTTAAATTTGTCATTTGGCTTTGACTTTTTGCAGGACAGGTTAGGATCATTACTATCAAATCCCAATCCGGACCTAGATCCAGCAGGTTTCAACATGCTGATCTGATATTTGACAGCATCACCAGACCTTGTCCATGCACTGACTATGTAGTTCAGTCTCTTGTTTTCAGATGAAAGAGTTTGAATCTGTTCCTTGAGCATCTCATTCTCAGATGAGATCTCTGTTAAGTTTTCATCAAAAACATTTGATTCGGGTTCTTGCTTTGAAAAGGGAACAGTTGATTCATATTTAACTTTCATTTCATAAAAAGAGTCAGCTAACTTTTTGTACTCAATAGCTATTTCATTGAGTGCATTAGTTAGCTCCTCGTTTGTAAATTCTGGTGCAGAGATATTATTTACCTTAGATTGGTTATCTACCATTAGGCATGTTACAGCTTCATTCTCTTTTTCGGTGGGAGACTCCTCAGTATCACTGTCAGCCCATTTGGATTTGTTCTGACTACAAATGAATGCATTCTGGTTGTTCTTTGCTTGAGAGTTCACTCCGTGGATCTGGCTGAGTTTGTCCCATATTTCTTTTGCATTGGAACAGGACTTAATCTCACAGAATATCTTTGTGTTGAGAGACTAGAACAGAATGTTCTTAGCAACATTGTCCAGGTTGTTGGTCACTTTATCTTCAGTGGTCCACTCACTTCTTGGCTTTGAAATCTTAATGGGACCATCGGTGATGACATTCCACATATCATAGTCAATAGCAGCCAGGTGAGCTTGCATTCTTACCATCCACACATCATAGTTGTCCTTTGACAGAAGAGGGATTTCATTGATGAAAGACATGCTTTGGGAACTTGATGCTTGAGAATTGAAACAAGGCTCTGATACCAATTGATAGGATCGGCTTTATTAGTAGAGACGGGGGTCTGGCTAATGATGAAGGCTTATGAAAAACGGTTTGATAGAAATCCTGTTAGGGATTAATATCTATTTCTATTCTACGCAAACTTGTGTAAACACTTGAAACAGATTCAAGGCGGAATTGTTTACTTGGGTTTGAAGCACAAGATGAAATATGAAAAGATGACAGAAAAATGAAGAACACAACAGTTTGTTTATGGATGTTCGGAGAAACTCTCCTACGTCACCCCTTCTTCCAACCACCGGAAGGATTCACTATATGATGAGAATCAAATACAGTTTACACACACACTTAGCTCACTATTGAACAGAACGCTTTCTATTCAATTACAAGAAGATGAAGAATATCACTCAGCTAATGGTGTTTTGATTCTAGTTTTCTCTCTCTCGATTCACACATAGTACAATCAGAAAGAAGCTTCACAAAATAACTTCAGTAAGCAAGATGATTGAGTAGTCTCTCTCTCTCTGCAAAATCAGAATGCTTGTTTTTAAGATTGGTTAAGGCAAGATCCCATGCTTCGTCCGTTGCTCTAAGGATTGATTAAATACTGAGCAGGAGCTAACGGTCGAATCTTCAAGAATGATATGTGGCGCTCTTCCATTGGAAAGCCTCCATTGTACACAGCAGGTTCTGAGCACAAGGATCGTGGCCGTACCGAACTGGTAGTGCGCCGAATATTCCATCAAAGATGTACCTACAAAACGGGTAATGTGAGGAAAATTCTCTTACGTGGCATTCCTTGATTGGATGCATATAGATGTTGTACTAATCTTCACAGGAAAGTGGAGCAGGAGTAGGGTACAGCTATAGCACGTGGGTAGGAGAAATGTTAGATTCAAGCGTACTGCTTGAACAGAGCATTATACGTATTTCAGTTAGACGAATTTGGAAAAATCAGTCTAATGAAATAAGTCAACTCCTTCTAATGAAAAGCGTCTATTAGACCGCCTGGTCTAATATAATTAGACTCGCGTCTAATTTACATAACCATTAGACGGGTACGTCTAACTCCACTAAGTTAGACTACACGTCTAATTCCGGTTCTACCTCAGACTAATCTGAAGGAGTTAGACCCACGTCTAACTTTCAATTAATTAGACAACCCGTCTAATTATAATAACCATTAGACCGGCACGTCTAACTCCACTAAGTTAGACTGCCACGTCTAATTCCGGTTCTACCTCAGCCTAATCTGAAGGAGTTAGACCCACGTCTAACTTTCAATTAATTAGACAACCCGTCTAATTATAATAACCATTAGACCGGCCCGTCTAACTCCACTGAGTTAGACTGCCACGTCTAATTCCGGTTCTACCTCAGACTAATCTGAAGGAGTTAGACCCACGTCTAACTTTCAATTAATTAGACAACCCGTCTAATTATAATAACCATTAGACCGGCACGTCTAACTCCACTGAGTTAGACTGCCACGTCTAATTCCGGTTCTACCTCAGACTAATCTGAAGGAGTTAGACCCACGTCTAACTTTCAGTTAATTAGACAATCCGTCTAATTATAATAACCATTAGACCGGCACGTCTAACTCCACTGAGTTAGACTGCCACGTCTAATTCCGTTTCTACCTCAGACTAATATGAAGGAGTTAGACCCACGTCTAACTTTCAATTACTTAGACAACCCGTCTAATTATAATAACCATTAGACCGGCACGTCTAACTCCATTGAGTTAGACTGCCACGTCTAATTCCGGTTATACCTCAGACTAATCTGAAGGAGTTAGACCCACGTCTAACTTTCAATTAATTAGACAACCCGTCTAATTATAATAACCATTAGACGGGCACGTCTAAATCCACTGAGTTAGACTGCCACGTCTAATTCCGGTTCTACCTCAGACTTATCTGAAGGAGTTAGACCCACGTCTAACTTTCACTAATTAGACAACCCGTCTAATTATTTACGTCTATTAGACTTACACGTCTAACTCCGATGAGTTAGACTGTACGTCTAATTCCATTAGACTCACGTCTAATTCCGTGTACTCATTAGACTACCCGTCTAATTCTTTACACGTCTATTAGACTTACACGTCTAACTCTGATGAGTTAGACTGTACGTCTAATTCTATTAGACTTACGTCTAATTCCGTGTATTCATTAGACTATCCTTCTAATTCTTTACACATCTATTAGACTTACACGTCTAACTCCGATGAGTTAGACTGTACGTCTAATTCCATTAGACTTGCGTCTAATTCCGTGTATTCATTAGACTATCTGTCTAATTCTTTACACATCTATTAGACTTACACGTCTAACTCCGATGAGTTAGACTGTACGTCTAATTCCATTAGACTTACGTCTAATTTACACGTCTATTAGACTGCACGTTTAACTCTGATGAGTTAGACTGTGCGTCTAATTTATGCGAATGAAAATCATCATCGGTCTAATGGCCCTCATTAGATCTAAGTCTGATAATATGTTGTCTCAATACACTTGTATCAAAACTCATAAATTATTTCATCATCAAAAAATCAGGGGATAAATTATTTCAACACTTACTCAAAATAATTTGACCCAAGAATATAGTTATATTTCAGCTAATTATAAAATTAAGAGGACATATACTTACTATATATATCATTAATTACATTTAAGAAACTATTCAACAAAATAGTTATATATATATATATATATATAATAACACTTATGCGTAGGTACATGTAGTTATAAATTTTGCAAAATTATAATATAATAAATAATTAAAATTGTATAATTTGTTTTGAAACAAAAATGTTATGTTATCGACATCAAGAAGATGGTGTGCATGATTATTTTTTACAAGACTTTGCATTTATATTATAATTAATATTTTGACTTTTGATAAACAATAAATTGTTTATAAAAACTTTAAGAGAATGAAGTAAAAGCTGAAACAATTATGTATAAGAGAGGAAAGACACAAATATATATTTTGTTCAAATATTATTTTCTCCATGTGAAAGAAAATAGAAAAATGAAATTGAATCAATAGAAACAAATATTTAATGAAATATTTGTAAAATTTATTTTAGTTGTCCCAATCTCAAAAGTTTTTCTATAAAATAAAATTTGATAAAAAATGTGAGATTATATTACTTCACACAATATTAAAAAAATTGAAATAGATACACATTATTAAAAAATTTCAAACTTATATATAAAAGTGTCTAACAATTATGATATTATGAGATTAATGCACTCAAGCACAATATAGTAGTAATTTATGTAATAAAATTTTAATAAATATTAATTTTTTATAATTAATGTGTGAAGTTATAAATAAAAAAAAAAAAAATTAAATGTGTGATTTTTTAATATAATAAAATTTAATCATGTCTATGTTTATTTTATTTGATTAAAAAATTTAAAACTATTAAATATAACAACCATTAATATATTATATATTCTGATTCAATTCTGTTATTATAGAAATTTTAATTTTTTTTAAAAATCTTATGTCTAAATTATTTTGTTTATATATTTGTTTATGTGCATTCCATGAGAATTCTCCTAATTTATTATAATTTTATATTAATACTTATTGAATTAGACATTCAATTAAAAAAAATAATCCAAATATATCAATTTATTTTTATATCAATTAAATGTACTTATCAAATATTCCAAGTACATGAAAAACTAATAGCAAAAATAATATTGTATATGATACATGTATTATAAACATAGTATATTTTGTTATTTTTCTAATCTATGAATGACAAACCAAGTACTTCAATTTTATTATTCCAAATTCAAACATAATGTTCATTGTGGGATGTTTGTTTTGGTTGAGACTTACATAAAATAATGTTTTTTCAATATCTTTATTTATATCTTTAGATCGTGTAAATTGATGGCTTTAAAAATGAAATGAGACAGATGATTCATCACTATTATCTTTCACTTGTTTATTAATTACTTTGAGTTTCTTGTATGCTGAGAAATAAAAAAAAAATTAAGGGTAATACATATATTATAATGTTATTAAATTATGAACGACGTTATTTTCTCTCACGGTTACATTTTATCATCTGATTTTCACATGGAAATTGCTAGTAAATGACTCTCACAAGCAAATTAATTACTATCATGTTTAATTTTCACATCAAACTCAATTTTGATTGAAGTGAAATATCAAGTAATAGAAAAAAAAAAAAAAAAAAAAAAACCCATAATCTTAAACAAATAATAAAAGTATATACATTATTATTTATGTATTTTATAACTAACGAATGCATGGTGTGACATGAAAAAATTGACATTCTGTCTACTGGATATAAAGAATACAATTAACCCACCACCACAACATAACAAATTATTATCGTATTTTATGTCGGCCATTAAGCTCTTATAACTTACAATATGTATATTTTCAATGCTGCAATTCATTACCCCCAAGGACCAAATTTTCATTCAAATCCTTTTTTTTCTTGGAATTAAGCTAAAAAGAGTAAGGACTATTAGTACCTACTGGTTAATTCATATATTATATATGCAATTATATTATAAAATGGATATTCGTTTAATACAACACTCAACAACAAAAGTATAACACTTGTGTTCAGAAAATCAATATTCGAGCAAGTCTGCCGACCAGATCGAACCTCATATAATTTCAAAATGATAGCATTGTAAAAACCTTCAACGATCGTTTAAGTTTTTTAAAGGTTTTACGATCCTCTCCAACCAAATTATCCATCAAAAAATAATAAAGGTATAACTCCATTGTCTCAGACCCACAAATTTAGTCGTCCCAATCCACATTTTTCAACTCACATCAATGTTTCCTTGCGTAACCAAATGAATATGCTCCAAAAAAAGACTTTGTACATATGTTTTTTGTTTTTTTTAAATAAATACTTTATATAACCCAAATATTTTTATTTTAAAGGTTAAAGCAAAAGAAGAAGAAAATTGTATCAAAACTTAAAATTACTAAAGCAGTTAACACAAATGTTTTATTTTGCCATTCATTAACATAAATACACATTTAACTGATTTGTATACATATGTTAAATGGAAAGCATCTTAATTACCTACAAAAATCAAACATTTCTAATTCGATTATCACTGAAAATACCCTAAGTTAGCTTCCTATAATAATAATAATAATTACAGGTTTGTTATGTTCCTAATTAAAGTTACAGTTATTGAGAAGAGGCTAAACACAAGGAGTGCAGAAGATTAGGGAAGGAGAATAAATACTTTTTCTTGTGAAGCCATATATTGATGTAAAGCTAGTTTTGTGTATTTTTTTTAGTTATGTTGTTAAATTTATTTGGTTTATTTTTTGAATTATGTCACTTCTTTTTTTTAAACTATTCTTGCTTTATTGTTATTATAAATAAAACAACAATCCATTAGATGAGTTACATTCTTAAAAAGAATTGACAAAAATAAGGTAACCAGCGTCCAAAGTTTGATCGTGGCTAATGCTTCCCAAATGATCCGAGAATTTGTGCCTTCTTGAAAATGCACATGTTACGTTAATTTTAAATAGGTCAATTGATATAAGCGAACAATATTGTTGTGTGTAGTTTATTGTGGTCGACCCGAAGTTCTTATTTGCGACGAAATTCTTTGATGTAAAAACTTTATAATAAAGAAAACTAAAATTATAGGTAGTTTTTAGACTATAAACATGTAATTTTAGTATAAATTATCCTTGTTTGCAAACACCTGGAATTGGAGTGGAACTAAAGTTGAACGAACAATTATTATTATATTGGTTAATTATACATAATTAAAAAATATTTCAGAACATTATTTCATCTAAATAAACACCCCGATAAGATATATTGTAAAAAAAAATATAGTTTTTAAGTAAATTATAAATAATATTCTTTTAGAGTAATATCATGATTAATCGTCACCAACAAACTTCTCAATTGCGATCAAATATGACATTTGTCTTGAGATCTTATGAGTTACATCGTGTTATTCTCATGAGGTGTTTGTAATATATTATTGGCATCAACTGAGTTATGGCTCCCTCGTCGAATATAGATTTATAAAGGCTGGTCTAAGGGGGGTTTGTATTACAAAGGATTGGATCTCAATTTAAGTCAATATTTGTTGGTTTATTTGATAGAATAGAACTATATAACTTAATGGCCTGGGTCATACGGGTCAAAACAATCGAGGTACATCTAGGCTAATTTAAATGAGCTTAAGCTTTTTATTTCTTCCTAAGTTCGTCAATTCAATATCACTTTTTGCATTGTTTTGCCTTATTCTTTGCTGTCATGTTCTCTCTTTGTTTCTATGCCTTACATGCATCTTTATTTGATTTGGGTATTATTATAGTTTGTTCAACAACTTTTTATTTATTATATATAATATTTAATTTTAAATGACAAAGTTATAACAAGTAAAAAAAAATAAGTCGGGCAAAGATTTATTTGAAGGGATGTTGTAAGTGTTTTTAGTTGGTATTTACACAGATCTTGTTCCTTCATAGGAGGGGTAAAACAGTTAAATATATATATATATATATATATATATATATATATATATATATATATATATATATATATATAACTTGAATCATTTCTGGTAAATTAACTTGAATCATTTCTGGTATTTACGTGTATTTACTCATGACAATAACTTACACTTAAGGCCCAGTTGAATTGGGTTTTAAAAAAAAAATAAACAATAATCCACTTATTTTGTTCCTTTTCTCGTTAATCAAATAACTTCATTCATTTAGGGCGGTGCAAAAAAACTGGAAAACCGGTAACCCAACCGAACCGATAGTTAACCGGTTTCATTTTAACGGTTTATTGGTTAACTGGTTCTAGCGGTTCCAGTTAATCGGTTTTTTACCGGTTAAACGGTTCGGTTTTCGGTTTCCTTATTTTTCTAATGGTTTAACCGGTAAACCGGTAATATTTTAATTATATATTTTTATATTTTATAATTTGTATTAGTTATTTTATAAATAATTTTATAGAATAATTTTTAAAAAGCATTATAATCTATATAAAATTTTACAAAAATAAATTAAAAACAAATTAAAATAATTTCATTAAAATATGTAAAATTGTTTTTTATGAATTATAAATTAACAAAATCAAAATAGTTAAGCAAATTAAAATTTGATGTCTTCAAAGTTAAACATTCACTTTATATTTTAACTTTCACTCCAACACGTCCAATACGGAAACACCTAAAATTAAAGTTATAAATTATAATTTATCGATTTTACTTCCCGTTCTATCGGTTGAGAAGGGATTCTATCATATTCGCTTATACTTGGTTGGTCAAAGACTAATCGACATAATGAATTTGAATTTTCTCAATCAACATATAAAACCTAACCGAATAGCTATAAAATATATTATATTGTTATAATAAAATTATATATTATAACATATTCCTAAATATATCAATAAAATATATTATTATAATATAATATATTTATATTATATTATAATAATAATATAATATATTATAATAGAAACAAAAAAAAAGGACGGAGAATAGTATAATAAGAAAGTGCAAACAATAATTTTAAAAAAATATATTTTATAAATTTATTACTTAATTTATAACAATTGAATTATCGGTTCCTGGTTAAACCCGGTTAACCGGCCAGAACCGACCAAAACCGGTAGAACAAGAACCGGTAAAATCGATACCATTAACGGCCGGTTAATCGGTTTGTAAAATAAAAGCCAAAACCGGTATTAACCGGAACCGTTTAACTAGTTAACTAAAATATTAACCGGTTAACCGACCGGTTGAACACCCCTACATTCATTAACTAAAATATTTATTATTTTTAAAATTGTATTATATATATTAATATATTTTAAATATTTTTATCAAAAACAATATATCTCAATGACTCAATATTTATTAGATTAACACTCATCAACGTCAAACAAATCAATATTTATTTAAATAGCTTTCATCCGAATAAAGTGTTAACAATTCAAGTGCTGACAAATGAGAAGAGCAATGAAAATATTCACTTTTATGGTATTTTAATTAATTTATGGTAAACTTTGTCTAAGTTTTAGCATTACATAAACTAGGAAAATCCTCGTGCGATACACACGGATAAAAATATATTGTTACAACGTCCTGCGTTTATCAAATTTGGTATTCAATTTAAAATATAAAGTGTTATTAGCCTATTTGGTTAAGGAGTTGTACTTGTTTTTGTTAGGTAGCGAATTCAAAACATACCTATAGCATTTTTATTTTTATTTTTAACCGTTTTAAGTTTATGGGCGGGACAACCCAGAATCCGACTCAAGTATTCATTTACTCTCACATATATATCCAAATTAACCACAGCTCGCGACCCGACAATCCGGACACTTTCAAAATTAAGCATCATTATATATATATATAGATAACATTTATTGTTAAAATGTCTCGTGTTTATCAAATTTGGTGTTGAATCTTAAATATAAAGTGTTGGTAGCTTAATTGGTTAAAGGGTTGTACTTGTTTTTGTTAGGTTGCAAGTTCAAAACCTATAAATAACATTTTTAAATTTATTTTTAACCGTTTTAAGTTTATGGGCGGGTCAACCCATAATTTGACCTAAGTATTCATTTACTCTCACATAAATATTCAACCACAGCTCTCGACCCGGCAATCCGGACACTTTAAAAATTAAGCATCATTATATATATATATGATAAAGATAATGTTAGATGCCTTATGATTTGGATGTTAAAATTTAAGCTAAATTTCACTACGAAAGAAAAAAATACATAGTTTTTTATTTACATTGTTTAACAACATATTTATAGAGTAAACATCGGTGTAATAAAATTTAAATAATACTCAATAAACTCTAATTAAATTTTGTAGAGTTTATTAAAGGTTTAAACTCCACAACACAACCAAATGAACAAAAACTTGTCAAAAAAAAAAAGAGTGATGTAAGTTTATATTAGTAGTTTTTTATTTGGGATGCACTGGTTGAAGTGGTAGGTGTATTTTTTTTTTTTATAGTGTTTGATGGATATTTTTTCAGGGTATGTTTATATTATTTTGCTCAGTTAAAATTATGTTTAATATTTGGTCTAGTTATTTTTCTATTTGTATCATATACAAAAGAATATTAAAAAGATGAAGACATGTCTTTTTATGACATATTGTCGTTCATTGTTAGTAAAATGGAAGTAAACTCATTTTCTCGAGATATTATATGATGGCGAAATCTGAATAATTTCAACATTGAGTATGGTTATACTTTGTTTAGTTGAAAAATTGTTAAGAGTTTAAAATGCATACTAATATCTCATTTTAATATCATTATGATTGATGATAGATGTATGCGAAGAGTATATATAATTATGGTTAGCGCATCTTATAAGAAGATGGAGACGGTACCCATCTTTCTTTGCATTGACATGCTTCGACAATTATTTGAAGTATTTTTCTTTTTAGATGATTTTTAAACCGAATTATTCTTATTAATTTTGTACTTTTTTCATTTTAATGTTATGTTTTTTATTTTTATTTAATTTATAGAATTATTTAAAAAAAACAAATAAAAATATGATTGAAAAAGAAGTTATAATTCAAAATGGACATTGTGACATGCACATTTCACCAGCTTCTTCATGACATGAGCTAATCAGCCAACGATTCCGGTGCCCAAGCAAACACAACTGCCATCTTAGAGAGAGAAAGAGAGAGTATTCGATCTTTTTGCAATTGTACGCAAATCTCAGCTACAAGAAACAGTTCCAATCACGGTTGCCAGAACCGATCTCTCCAATCCGATCGATTATCTTCCTTTCCTTTGATCATCGATGTATTATACATTCTCTTTCTCTCTCTCTCTATTGCTTTCTTTCTTTCTTGCTTTCTCTAATCATTCATACATTTCCAGGTGCAGGTTTCTTAGGAATAATCATCCATGTCGAGAAAGAGGCCACTTCCTTCTACATCCGCTCGTCGCCGTCCTCTCGTTATCCTCGTCAAGCTCGCCGTCTCGATCTTTATCATCTTCGGCCTTATATCTCGTTCCGGACACTACACCGAGTCCGTCACTGAAGCCTCTACACAAAATCGCAAATTCCTGAACGATTTCGAACGCAATTCCAAGATCGCATTTCTCTTTCTCGTTCGTGAAAACATTCCTCTCGATTTTGTTTGGCACGTTTTCTTCAAGGTATGATCATTTTACCACCGTCCGTCTAGCTAGCTACTTCCACTTATACGAACATGCATGATCTGTTTTGAACAATTTCGATTTTGCAGAACGGAGATCAGCTAGACTTCTCCATTTATATACACTCAAAGCCTGGATTTGAATTCAATAAGAGGACAACCAGGTCATCTTTCTTCTATGGCCGACAAATTAGACACAGCATTAAGGTATATTTGCATATTCATCCATTGATTATGTGTGAAAAATGATACTAAATTCAAAACACATTCGCAGGTGAATTGGGGAGAACCGACTATGATACAAGCAGAGAGGTTATTGTTAGAAGAGGCCCTCAATGATCCTACTAATCAAAGATTCATTCTTCTATCAGACAGGTCTGGTTTTCAAATCAATGAGAAACATCTGTACTGACAGTTTCATTTGCAGTGGAATACTATTGTTCTTTTTCTGTTGTAAACTCATTACAATTTCTATCTGAAATTTCATTGATATGCAGCTGTGTACCTTTGTACAACTTCACCCACATATATAACTATCTGATGTCATCTCCAAAAAGTTTTGTAGACAGGTATCAAGAAATTGCAATACTGTCATTATCTTTGAATCCAAAATGATTCAAATGAGAGTTTTTTTTTTCCGAATGAATGACAGTTTTGTGGTTGCTGAAAAGGAAGATCGATATAATGTAAAAATGTTGCCAACCATCCCATTGAATAAATGGAGAAAAGGATCCCAGGTTTGTGTTTTTACATTTTACATAATCTAGCTTGAAATCTGATATGATATGATATGAGATGGGATATAATAAATTTGGTGATTTAATATATTCCCAGTGGATTTCATTGATTAGAAGACATGCAGAACTGGTTATGGATGATGCTGTAGTATATAGAGCTTTCAAGAGATTTTGTAAGGTATATATCAATAGACAATAGTGTTAATCTATTTGTTCTTCTTTCTTTTGAACTAATTATCTCTTACATCTCTCACTCACACTCCAGCCACTTCAGCCACCATTAAAGAATTCGAGTACTCACCTTCATATTGTAAGTTATTGTATGTTTTTTCATATGGGAAATCAATGATGATGTTAAATGAGAGATTTTATATACATATATTGCAGGAATCGGATTCAAACAATTGTATTCCAGATGAACATTTTGTACAGACATTTCTTGCGGTAAGAAAAGAAAAATCCATCATTTGAATATATATTTTTTTACTTATTTTTTCTGCAATTAGATGAGTGAATTAGAAGGTGAACTGGAAAGGAGGTCTGTAACTTATTCTCTATGGAATCAATCTGGTGGAGAATTTGATACAAAATCTTGGCATCCAACTACTTTTGACAGTGACAATACAAGCCCTCAACAAATTAAAGAAATTAAGGTTTGTAATTTTTCTTTCTTTTGTATAATCTTCATTCTTCCTAATTGAAAAATGGGCATTTGAAATTTGTTTCTATGATTGGCAGAGTATCAGCAATATATACTTTAAATCAGAAGACAGAAGGGAGATATGTCGGATAAATTCGACGTTTGTACCTTGTTTTTTATTTGCCAGGAAGTTTAATCCAGATGCAGGTGTGCTTCTCTTGAAACAAGGCATGATTGGGCCATATGATCCATCTATTTGAGCTCTTCCAATGTTCAAACACATATCAATATCAATGCTTTAACTTTACTATCATGGTACGATTTCTTGGCTATATTTTTTCTTCCACTTTTTCCGATCAACTTCGGAGCCATTTTTTATGGTTTTACTTCATTCTTTTTATAATCCTCAAATAAAATATACACATTATTTTTATTTGTACCATCCTCTCTCATTTTTTGCATACTTGGAATATCTTTGATGATAATATGTTCAAAGAGATTTCTTGGATGATAACTGTTCTTGGAATTTCTGTTGAGAAAAAAATGTTTAGAGTAACGAGTTTATCATTGTAATTAAGGTCTCATGTTTGAATTTGATTATCACACTTGTTTTTGTTAACCATATGTAAAGCATGATTATATAAGTAATTATTTTGTTTGAATTTTAAAATAAGAGATTTTTTTTTCCATAAATTCATTGTACTGTGAAAGTAGCTTGAAAATATTAAATATATGTGTAATCATGAATTGATAAAGAAACAAAAAATAATATCAAAGAACTCAATATTGGAGCTCAACAATAATATTAAAATGGAACACCTCCTGGAAAATTAATGCAGAAAAAATTGTTTTTTATTTTAGTGTTTCATTTATAACTTATCAATCAACCAATTTAAACATAATATATAAAAATACGAGTAAAAACTTTGGGACTTTTTAAATTAATTACTATAATTAATTACTATAATATCGTTTATAATGAGTTACACAATGATTTTATAAAATAAGGTTTAAAATCTAATAAACAATACATAGACAAAGTGTTGAAAAAAGAAAGTTTTCCTTCATATGCATTACTTTGTCTTCCTCTCTCTGTTTGGTGTATTGTCTATGTGATTTTTCTTAAAAACCATTTGTTTGTCGCATATTATATGGTATAAAATGATATATAATAATATTTTATATATTATTAGTCCAATCTCAATTAGCCGGACATTCAATACATTCAATATTCACTAAGTAATCAGCTGAGATTTTTCTGTTGGTCGAGGTCATTTTGAGACGAGGGGTATTTATTCCTCATTTAAGAGTGTCATGAGATTGTGTATCCATCAATTTGTCTTTCAACAACTTCATGATCATCAAATGTGACGAATTCTCGAAGTGAAAAAGTCTTTTGTCATATCTAGGAACAAAAATCATCGTTATAAAATTGAACATTTATCTGATTGTTGTTTTCTTACAAATATAAATAGTTATCAATTGTGGAATTTCACCATTTATACTAGGTTGGTTAGACCATATAAACTCCCAAAATCTAATCTATGATCCGTCCTCAACCATAAATCTGAATTGTAAACAAATATTTTTCATAGCACAAATATGTTGTCCCATACGTTACATTTAATGGGGCGATTCGACGGAATACACTATTTACATATGATTAGAGTAACCCATTGCGTTGAAAATGATTCAAGGAATTCATTATCTCGTATGCAACTAAAATTCAAGCTTCTTTTAAGATTAATAGAATGTATAGTGAATCTATTGTTGCCCGGGGCTTGATCACTAACGACATTCCACACTACTTTCATGTAAACCGCTCTTCCATAATATCCCGTTTAATCTCACAATCGAATTGAAAACAATATATTCCAACTTGGGTCTTAAGAAAATCCTCTTTATACAATTTCTTATAATATGGAAAAGTTCCATCATAACTATTTGGCTTGCTATCACACATTACTTCTAGCTTGGTGACAAACCACACCATCAAAATATTTTGTGTTCATATCTCCATCTCTAAGCCATATGTCCACGCTCCTCTTTCTTGCTTCAATCTCTTCCCTTTACATATTTTGATCATAGAACCATCTTTGTTTTCTTTCACCACGTCAATTGTCATATATCCAAACTAAATGATTCAACTTTAACGCAAAATAAGGATAGTTTGCCGATAAACCCCTTAATGATAATTTTCTTCAACCTTTTAAACTCAACAAACAAACGATTTTCAAAACAAAAATTCATTTTATCCGCTCCACTATATGACGTTCTAGCTTGATGAATATTTGATAAGAACGTATCCATGAAAAACTTTTTTATATACAATAACATAACAAACGAATTTAATATTAAATTTAATATTATGTCAATTATAACTCACTAAGATACCTCAATTGATAAGTGTCCTTAATCTAAAAAATTAAAGGTCATAAGTTAAAGTTGGGGTCATATTAGTAATCGTGCTAATTCTTAAACTAAAAAAAATCATATGTGAATTATAATATATTTAGAAATAACTAAATAACAATCTCATCAATCTACGCAGACAATTTAAAAGAATTATTATTAATAAAATTTTAAAATAGTATATGTATATTAAAAATAAAAAATTGTTTAAACACAATAACAAACAAATATGAAATGAGAAAAAAATAGGAAGAATAAAATACAATCACGTTACTCATCGGTTATCGAGTTAGTAGATTCTCGAGAAGAACGATTAATTTTCTAATCGACTCGACCGATTTTTCGGAACGAATATCATAAAATGTCATAATAATAGCATCATGAATATATTAATAAGACAACTACGATTATTAAAAATTCAACGATTTTCTTCAACCAATAGTCCTTACAAAAATAAAATTTACTTTAAAAATTTCCAAATTTTATGTTTAGGTTCAATTTTATTATAAAAACAATCCGATTTAATTGGGGGCTATTACATTAAAGTGAAAGAAGTAAGTATATTTAAACTTGCAACTTGCAAGTAATAAACTTTGATACAACATTTTCTTGGAAAATTTGATCAAATGACCCTCAAAAGAGGGTCATTCCCATTTTTAACTTAAAAAAATTTAATTTTTATTTTTAACCTTTTTTAAAATTTTTCCATTTTTACCCTTACTAACTTTTTTTTTCCTTTTCCTTTTCCCCGTTTTCTCTTTTCTCCCCCTCTCTTCCCCGGCGACTCCCCAGCGACATTGCTCCAGCCACAGCCACAACCACAGCCACAGCCGTCGTCCCCCTCTCTTCCCCGGCGACCTTGCTCCAGCCCCAGCTCCAGCCCCGTCGAGCCCAAAGAAAACCGATCCTCCTTCTTACACATCGGCTGTAAGATTCTTTCGACCTTGCTATTCAATATGCTTATGCATTCTTTCGCTCTTCTTTTTTCAATCGAAATGAATAGATTATAAATACATTTTAGCTTTATTGTGGGTTTACTTGCATTATGTCTGTTTATGGATCTTGAGCGTGGATCGTGGGGCTTGGGCGTGGGTCGTGGGGGGTTGAGCGTGGGGTGTGGGGCTTGGGCGTGGGGCGTGGTGGGTTGAGTGGGCGTGGTGGGTTGAGTGGGGCGTTGAGAGTGGGCGTGGATCGTGGGGATTGAGCGTGAGGGTTTAGCCTTTAACATTATCTGTAGACTGTCTCATTTGAATCTTATGTGGGTTGCGCAGGTATCTATTTTGTTGTTCTTATTCTCACAATGTTGCTCCAAAAGGGAAGTTTATTACATTTGTATCAACAGAAGCTGAGACTGACAATCCTGATGTTGAACTAAAGGCTGGAATTGATCTGTTGGGCCATGTTGACGAGATGTTTATTGACACCTATGATAGATATGAACGATGTTTATTGACACCTATGATACATATGAACTAGTGAACGAACATTCTCTGGACAATTGTTTTATATCCTCGGTTAGTTTTTCTTTCTTTTTAAATGTCAATCATTGGTCATTTTTGGATTAAGTTCTAGTTAGCTATTAATACACCAATTTTGATTCATAGAGTTATTATGCTACAACTCACTTTGAGTGCACTGTTATGGATGTGCTGAACATGCAATAACTGGAAATGTGTGTTATTTTTCTCTCTTTATTTGGAGTCGGTCTTAGTTGGCATGTTTCCAGAACTATCATTGTGCACGGAAGTTAAAATGTATAGTTAGTTTGGTAGTTCTAAGAGGCTTATTTGATCCTGGATTATTCTGAAAAAATCATATCTCTGGGCCTTGTTTGATGAAGGGTTATTTGAATTTAATCTAAACATCCCATTATCAATCACTTCATTAATCAAATTATGAACTAAACTACTAAAAAATTCTTAATTTTAACTTTTTATAATATTTTAAAGCATTAAACACTAAGTACTCATGTAACCCAAATATCCTAGAAATGAGATTATTTAGGTTATTTTACCATTTTATCCTTACCCTAAGTATATAATGATTGATGGGATGATGGATAATCCCAAAGAGCCCAACATCAAACAAACTTTAATGATATTTTTTAATGGAGAAAAAAAAGGCTTCAATGAATTAGACTTGTTTCATCATATTAATAATATGGATTTAGAATCTAAAATGGCATGGAAAGAACTTACGAGTCAAATCCATATGATAATTATGCGTGTATAATTCAATAATTATATTCTCAATAAATTGTCAAAAAAAATTGGGCTTTCAGTCAAGTATTATGGTCTCAAGAAACTGCCAAATCAATTGAGTTTTGGTCATCCCATAATTGAGATGCATGAAAACTGCACATGTCAAGTGTGTTTTTTTTTTTCTTTTCTGAATTCAAATAATACAAGTAATATGGTTCTTGGTTAAGTTTAATTTCTTAAAATAGTGTAGTTAGTTAGCAAAGAATGCAGGTTATACTAAAACTCTGCTTCTGGTTTGGTTCATTGCAGGTCTTAGATTTTAGTGTGGATCTAAGTGCAGCCTGTGCTGCAGAAGAATGAATGAGCAAGCACACTCTTATTCAGTTTTCAATTTCACTGTCATTTATATTCTCTACTTTTTTTAAAAAAAATTGCTTAGAATTCGTATTTGTGGATCTATCTATTCCGATAAATTAAAGCACAAGACTCTCTGTTTAAATTATTATCATCAAAAGAATAGATTATGGATCACCAAGAGAGCTTGAAATAATATATACTGCAATTTTGATTGGACAATCAATGAACAAAATGAGAAAAAAATACACTCCCTACTTAAAACACATAAAACTTTCAACTTGTAGCATCTGCATTTTCTTCAACCTTGGGTTTCATACTGTCATAATTTAGTGGTGGAATTGGCAACTCATAACCGACAATTTCAGACGATACCCGAGAACTCTGAAAGCCCGTCGTCGTATCGATCCTTCTTCTAGAAGAAACTCCTGTGAAGTAAAAGGATAATCACGTATGATGATTTTGTTTATGTAGTACATATTGAATAAGGAAATAAATTGAAAGGAAAGCAGCCAATTTTACAGACCCTGGAAGATGAGGACGACACAGAAGAGGATTGTGAATATCATGGCAAAGAGATTGCCATTAACCGATGTTGAAGTAGCTTTGGCAGATTTAACCTTGAGTGCTTTGATTCTCTCAACTCTAGCCCGTTTCAAGATTATAAGTTGAGAAATCTCTATGATTAGCTTCTGATCAGCAGCATCAAGTGATAAAGGTTTTGAATATCGAGGAGGCCTTGGAGGTTTTTTAGACAATTTTTTCTCCTTAACTACTTTAGTTCTTGTCTCAAACAATTTCACATCATCCAAAACATGAACGTTGCTACTGTTGTTCATAGTTGTTTCAGTAGATCCATCAGTTCTTAACAGAGACCTGCTAACAGAGACCTGCAGCAAGTCTTGGAATAAACAGCCCTTTGTTGTTGTTCTTCTTCTTCATCTTCTTCCTCACTAATACACCCACCAACACCAGTCTCAATATCTGCAGTTTTAGATAAGGAATCCATTACAGCATAACAACTCTGTTTTACCAGGGATGTCACATGGTTTGTTTAAAATTTCCAATAGAAAAAAAAACATTTGCGGTGAAGGTGGATCAAACACCTAACCTTTAGATCTCCAGTCTTACGCTCTCCCAAATGAGCTATCCCCGCTTATTTGTGAATTTATTAAATTCATTTTACATATTGCGTGGTACGCAATTGAATTGCAATTAAATCAACGCCCCACCCACGCCCAAGCCCACGCTCCACGCCCAAGCCCACGCTCCACGCCCAAGCCCACGCCCACGCTCCACGCCCAAGCCCACGACCCGCCCACGCTCCACGCCCCACCCACGCCCAAGCCCACACCCCACCCCACCCACGCCCAAGCCCAAGCCCAAGCCCCACCCACGCACTACCCCACGCCCCTCGCACAACCACCACGCCCCACCTCCACGATCCACACCCCATTCACAAATCATTCAGATTAAACTACATTTCTCGGATCAAAGCATTTCAAACCAAAACAATATAACTAACTAAGCATTTCAACCCTAAACTCTAACTAAAGCTTAAATCCTAAACTAAAACTCTAAAACCATAAAACTTCATACTCAACATGCAAAAAACGGAAAAATCATTGGGGAGTAGAACTAACTAAGCATTACTAACCTCAGTAATGTTGGGAGAACGTCGGGCTCAGCGTCTCCGGGGCTTGGCGATCGTCGGGATTCGGCCTGTTTGTGATTCCAAGGAGCAACGGCGGCTGAGACTGGAGCAAGGTCGCCGGGGAAGATAGGGGGACAGTGGCTATGACTGGCTGGGGCTGAAGCAATGTCGCTGGGAAGAGATAGGGAGAAAACGAGAAGGAGAAATGGGGGAAAAGAAAAAAGAAGAAGAAAAAGAAAAAAAAAAAAAAACTTTTTATAAAAAAAGTTAAAAATAAAATTTGATATTTTTGAGATTAAATATGAGAATTACCCTTTTTTTTTTTTTTTTTTTTTTTATTATGGTAATTTGATCAAATTCTCCCATTTTTTTTCTTTTTAACAATTTATATTTAATAATATTAACAATCTCCAAATGTAAAAATCATAAAAATAATAATCTTACATTTCATTACTACGCGTCCGATCTTGACAAAGAGTAAGCCCTGCCGTAGGATATTATAACACCTTCTTCTTTTCGTCCAAAATTGATTCAAACTAAAGAGGAGGGAAAACCCAAATCTCACGAACTGGAAAAGCGAATACCATTTTCTTCTTCTTCTTCATCTCTGAATTTCATCCATGGCAGAAATTCTCAGTCCATCCAAGCAGCGAATCCTTATAGCTTCACGACTTCAATCGCCAACTAACTTCATCGGACCCAATGACGACACACTCGAAAGAGCCCAAGCGCGAGCCGCACGCGCCGCCGCCATTCGTCGCAAAACGGCAGCCTCTTCTGCCGCAGCACCTCCTCCGCCTCCAGATCTATGCCTTGACAAGCAACAGATTCTCGATTTGTTCAACAATTGCATCAAACTCGCCAGCGAAAATGTTTGTCAATTCCATTTTATTACCTATTCCATTTTATTTTCATTTTTACCCTAACTAACTTGGACGGACGATGATGTGTGATGCAGAAAATCAACCAGAAGAATACTTGGGAGTTAGGTCTGATTGATCATCTCTACGATGTTATCAAAGTAGAGCAACAAGATGACATAGAAACCAATTTTCAGAAGGTATCTCATGTATTCCAATAGCTTTTTGTTCATTAGGTAATCATCAAACATATGATTGTTATGAATTCGATCATATTGAATGTTCCATTCCAGGCAAGTTGTACACTAGAAGCTGGCATTAAAATTTATTCAATGAGGGTTGACTCTGTGCATTCAGAGGCATATAAAGTCCTCGGTGGAATTAATCGAGTGGGACGAGAAGATGAACAAGGTTGGTTTCATTTTTACGTTGATCATGCTGTGTTCTCATTTGTTAGCTTCTTGACGCTTTTGCTACTATACCAGATAATGTTGTGGATGAAGATGGATCCAAAGATGATCATGATGAAGGCAATTCTAAGAAAGAGTCAAACTGGAAGGTTAGTATTCAGTAATAATAACTGTTTTACAAAATGATGATTTCAATACTAAGAGAGAATAATGCATTTGCAGGTATCGCCCTCATCAACACTTGAATCGTCATTTGAGTCACTCAATGTGAAGAAATTTGATGGTGACTATTTTCTTTCTGCCTATTATGTCATTTGTTGCTTTGATTGTGACTTTATGAAATATCTTTTGTTTGCAGTTGCATTTGCAGTAGATCCTCTTTATCATCAGACATCTGCACAGTTCGATGAAGGTGGAGCTAAAGGTTTATTGTTGAATAATCTTGGGATATATGGAGGATGTCAGGTTCTTTTTGATTCATTTGAAGTGCCAGGGAAGTCTATGGCATCTGGTAACAAACCCTGTAATCAAGAGAGTATTGATCTTTCTTTCGCCAAAGGTATGTTGGTTTTGATTCATGGTGATTATGACTTTGTTTCAATTGAAAATATTAAAGGGAAACTCTGATACCATTGTAATACTATTAGTATAGAAACTAGATTGATAGGGAGGAGAATATAGATTTCCACACTATTCATTTTTTGCATATAACTTAGGGCTCTATTCTCATTTTATAGGACCTGAAATATAAAATGAATCTAAGTTGTTTAGTATAAAGGACAAACATGACTGGATATTGGTATGCTAACAATTACAGTGTGTTGTTATCCTTTACTCTTACATTTCTTTGTGAAAATTTTCTTGTTATGATCCATATAGATTGCATTGACAAGATGGTGAAGTCCATGGGCATGTCGGAGGAGATCTCTCCCTCACTCAAGCACATAGTGAATCTATTTGATGAAAGTAATCAAAGGCCACCCATTACGTTTACTTCAGTTGACAATGTAAATGAAGAATTTCATGAAACTTGCAATAACACTAATGATGATAATGCTGAGTTGGATGATACTGGAGTTGAAGATTGTGCAACATGGGGTTTTGAGAATGAAGATCCGAATGGGGAAGACCCTATTTCTGGAGGTGATTATGAGGTTGTCTTTTCAAACCTTCTTAACTTATGTCATTTGGGTTATAAATGATTAAAGTATTGTAAAAATAAAGTATTTGGTTGATTATTTGAATGAATTGATTCATGATGGGAGATATTTGGATTATTTCCAAATAACCTTTCATCAAACAAGGCCCAGTATACTTGTCATTATTAGTTTTATTGTTACTTCTTTTGTTTTGGTGAGTTTTTGCTTTAAAGGATGGTATAAATTAGGAGTTAAAAGATTTCTGATGCAAACACAAACTAGAATTATGTAATATCCTTTTGTCCTAGCATTGAAAAGGAGTAAAGGATGATTCTTTACAGCACTTCTGGTTGAATCTTGCAGGAGAATGAACCATCTATTTTCCAACCCCCTAATGTGGAAGATGGAACAGAGAATGTCGACGAATATTTGTTTCTGAGTTTGGGGCTTAATTTAAAACACAATGCCTGGGCGGGTCCTGATCATTGGAAGTATCAGAAGGTAAAAGGTAGGCCTTAGAAGCTTGTGAAAGGAATATTACAATTACAGTTCTCAATTTCTTTCTTATTTCAAATAATTCATATGTTTATTATTAATTTTATTCTTCTGGGCTTGTAGGTGTAACTGAAGCATCCAAGGTAGATGAATTGCCTGTGGCAAAGAAGGCCAAGAGCAAAAAACAGATGGAAGTTGATATTGATTTCACCCAGGCATTGGAAAATGACATGTCTAATATTTTTGCACCTCCTAAGAATCCCAAATCATTACTTCTTCCAAGAAATAGAGCACCTTGCAATACTAAGCTGCCAGAGGATTGTCATTATGAACCTGAAAATCTTGTCAAGCTATTTCTTTTACCTAAAGTCATGGTACAGTAATTCAGTCTAACAAAGATTCATATATTTTTTGACGGTTTATCATTTGGATGGCCTACTTTCTTGCCTGATATGTAAGTCATTCTTGTATTTTGTTTGCAGTGTCTTGGCAGAAGAAAAGGGATAAAGTCATCAGGTATATAACTATGTTATTGAATGATCGCGTTCTCTTCTTTTTAGGTTTGAAATGCTTATATGTAGTAATGCTTGGATTTATCTTTCATAGCAGAAGAATGTGAACAGGAGATAGACAATGATGAACAAATGGCATCATGGGAAGATAATGGTGGTGAATTTGGAAATGAAGATGTTCATAGTGATGTAGAGGATACTGACACACTTGTTCCTCAGCCTCGTCAGGTTAGTTAAAAGTATCTGATTGTTTCATTGTTTTAAATATTGCAAATCACAGGATCTGTAAAATGCTATTCCAGAGATAGTCAATCATATAGTTGCTTACCAATAAAAGGTCGGAAATAAATAAAATTGTAGATTTGGAGCTCCTTTTGTTGTTATGTGACTATCCCTTTATATAGTACTTTCTTTGAACATAAAAAGAGAGTTAGTTATATTACTTGTATAATAGAATTCTATAGCTTTGGTTGTTCATAGAATGACTTACTTTCTGTAAGGAAACATCTTTTGATTTTTTAGATACAAACATGCTAGGTGCACAATGATATTATGTGGGTTTACGTAATGGCTCTATATTTATCTTCATTCCATTCTTTTCTTTTGGATCTGATTGACGAGGATCTGATTGACGAATCTATCTGAAAATGAGTATTTTGTTATATGTCTCGGAAATATGATCTAAATGAAAGGAAGTGTGTACCAAAACAGCTCCATTGTATATCTTTCTTTTGATGACCATTTATTAAGTTGTAATAATTGAAGGGTATTTACTAATTAACTATTGTGAATTCAACAGGTAAATAAGATTGAAGTCAACTATGACAAAACATCTAAACATGTGGATGTTCAGGCATTAAAAGAAACAGTTTGGAGCCACTTACAAGCATACAAGGAAACGACCACACAAGTAAGTAAAAAATCATATGAAGAAAAAAAGTATGCTTTCTTCATGTCTAAATCTGACTGAATGTTTTTTTGTTCTGGATGGTTTTTTGAACAACAACAACAACAATTATAGGATGAAGAAGAGGAAATGATATCATTTAAGAAGGTTTTAGCTGACATATTCCCAACTGACTGTAAAACAGCTCCAACTGAAGATATATCTCCTCATCTCTGCTTCATATGCTTATTGCATTTAGCCAACGAACATGGATTGTCCATCCGCGGTTGCACCAATTTCGACGATCTAACCATACATGTACCATCTGATGCAAAGGCAGTTTGATCCATGTAAATTTATGTGTTTCAAGTCTTTTTTATGTCATTAGATTTTGAAACAGCCTAAAATGTAGCAAACTGGTTGTATTTTACATCTGGATATGGATTCAGATGTTGGAAACTGAATTTAGTTTGATATATTACTACCCATTTTAGAAAAGAAAACAATTGAATTGAATTGAAACTTGAATGTTGAAATGTGGCCAATGTTATTAATAATAATAATGTGTTACCTATCTTCTTCTATGATACAAATCTTCTAATACATAAATATTTGTGAAGGGAAGATACTACTAGGGTTGCAGGTTTTTGTTAATCTGCTTCAAGAAAAGTAAAGAAGAGTACTTGCAAACAAGGATTTGATTGAGATTGAATCAAGATGAAGTCGATTTAACACGATTATTCATTCCTTCTTTCCATCCCTTTTGACGAGCTCGAAGCTCCCACAATGCAGTCAACTTCTTCTGAGCTAATAAAGTCGCCACAGATCTCTCTCTGGCTTCTTCGCAAGTTTCCATTCCGGAATTGCATTTATCCGCCTCTTTCAGATACTGAGATGTTATCTTTTTCGCCTCAAGTAATGCCATGTCTGCTCGCTTTTGACTCTCCATAGCTTCAGCTTCTCTTAACTTCAATTCCTCCGATAGAAGTTCGGAAAAGTTCTTCTCACTATCCTCTGTTACTTCTGGATCACGCTTAGCACAATCTGCGTATGATTGATTATAAATCAGAGATCTATTTATTCATTAATTGAAGACGAAGAAGAATAGGAAGAAGAGAAGAATACAGTACCTGTGAAAGACGTGTTGATCAATCCTGCAGAAGAAACAAGTAATAATAATCAAAATTGAGGAAATCTAGATGAAGTAACTGTAACAGATCTAGAGAGAAAAAGTTAAGAGTACCTAATGGAATTGACATAATTGGTTCGGAAAAACAATCGCAATTGCAGGATGGACAAGAAGAAGAAGAGGAAGAGGAAGTAGGGGCGGCTAAACCTTCCATTAAGTGCCAGTAAAGAGGAGGTCCTAGTATATAGCCGCCTAAACATAGCGCTAAGAAGAACAAAATCGCTTTTAACAAACCAGGAGTGCACGATCTGGCCGGTGGATTCAGCGCCATTATCTCCGGCCGGCGGGATGAAGAAGAAGAAGAATCTGTCTGTTTCTCTCTCTTTCTAAAATCCAGAGAAAAAGAGAGTGCAGATGGAGAAGAAGAAGATCCAGCAAAATAGCGTCGGCAGCTTATATAATATTTTATTAATCAAAAAAAGTCCCGTAAAATAAGTCCACTTAGTAACTATTTGTTGATAACTATATTTAATTTTATCTTCCATTCCTTTATTTTTGTCAAATAATTCAAATTTTCGAGGAAATTCACCAAAATAATAATTTTAAACAACATTTGTATGACCCAATATTTGAATTAAATTGGTTCGATTATTTGTCTATATACCTTTATAATTATTAATAATAGATTGTGTTATAATATATATCAATTGAATAAAATATGTTTCGGTATTGATATGATCGAATTGGGCGAGATTATGTCTCGATTGTTCGTTATAACCAATAAAGTTTGATCGGACTTAATCTTGGTTCGGTTTGAGTAATTTGAATAACTAAAATTCAATTTTCACTGTACATCACATTATTTAATTCATTAATTAAAATATTAAAATATTTTTTATTTTAAATTATTATTTTTTATTTTATCATTATATATTAATATATTTTTAAGTATTTTTATCCAAAAATATCTCCATATCTTTAAAATCTTCACCCATCATTGTTTTACAAATAACCCAATTTTTTTTTTAAAAAAACCCTTTGGTCAATGAAAGATTTTTAACTCCATAAACTACTTAAATTTTAGTGCAATCTATTAGTTTGATATTTATTAGAAGGTAAAAAGAAATAAAATTCTTAGTTGATTTATTGAATTTAAGAGAAAGGTTTTGATGGGATGATGGAGAAATTAAGGTTTATTATAAAATTCTTACGCTAATAAACTATAACTATACATAGAAACATAAAAAAAAAAAAAGAGATAATAATCCACCCAACGAAAATAAATCTAAAAAGGTCATAATCTAGTTTACAAAATATCATCCACATACAAAATACCATCCAAATAAAAAAAAAGTTCAAATCCAACAAAAAAATAAATAAAGAAAAAAGTTTAATTATTTGAATTGGTTCTTAACTGTCTATCCCCTTAAACGATTCACAATTTCATACAAATGCTGCATAAGCATTCTGATAACGGACGAGTCTTCAAGCTGAAAATTAACATTCAAATTTACAAAACAAAAATCAATTAAAACAAAAAAATAAGATGAACAAATAATTATTTTATTTGTTTAGAAGAATATGATTTTGTTACCTTTTCAATGTAGCTATTGAAAGCTCCATCTCTTATACAAATAGGAAAACATCGTCCCAAAACTTCTTTCGATGTCCTAAACAAGTAAAAAATCACAAATCAATAACCGCGATAATTTAATAATTTCATTTATAAGTGTTTTAGAAACAACTAGATTTATATGTACCTCGGATCCCTAAGCTTAGACGATCCAGCCAAAGAAATGTAACACCCGATAATATATTTGAGCAGTCTCATCGAGGGTTGAGGCTCGGTTGTGAGCCTTATCAACATCCTTTCGAGAATTCCAGTAACGGCTAGAAACCTTTCCATAGTTTCAAGGCAATAAATCAGTCCAGGTTGCTGATTCAACATTCTCCACAAAATAAAAGTTGCAACCTGTGATTAGTTCAAGTAAAATTAATATTAACTCTATTTAAAATATGATTTATAAATAATGTTAAATAATATGTCATTTATACTAACAGTGCATGAAAGTGAAGATCCATATTCCATTGAGCATAGGCATAGAGGAAATATTTCAGTTTCCAGAAGAAAATACCCAATTTCATCATCATCAGTCTGTAATTGAAAATAAAAAAAATATTAGTCAAATTAACATGTATTTAAATAATTATTGTCTATTACTATTGGTTACTATTTACTAACATATGACAAATCTTGTTAAAGATTTTATATTTTTTTGAAATAGTAAAATCCATTCTAGAAATTATATTTTTATAAATAAATTGTTCTCTCATTAAGGATTTTTTTGTCGTCATTTGAAAAAAGGGTGAAATGTTTTGTCGTATTACATATATTTTTGTGGGACGATAATGTTTCGTTTTGTCGTATTACATATATTTTGTGGGAAAATAATATTTCATTTTGTCGTATTACATATATTTTGTGGGACGATAATGTTTCATTTTGTCGTATTCCATATATTTTTGTCGTTGACACTCTCAGTATGATCAAGCCACCTACAAGAATTTTAAGTATCTTTGAAATATTTTATAGTTATTCCGTGTTTGTTCTACTCTTTTAGTTAATCTTAATAAATCTAACATTTTTTTCTTAAATTTTGTTTAGTATAGGGGAATGATAAAATTGACCAATGTTATAAGGTTCTTAATTGGTTCTTGTGTCAACCTATCTTGGTATGCCCTTAAGTACTTAGGTCTCTTGAAACCAATTATTACTAAAATACAATGTAAGTTGTCTTGATAGAAAATCAAAACAATCTCAAAAGTTTGTGAGTTAATCCTATTTAGAAGTGTGTACCGTTGTCGTTTATACCCACTTATATGATGTCTTTATTTATTCTCTTCCAAGAATGTGACAATAAAAATTGAGAGATTACTGTATAAATTTATAAAGATCTTCTAACTTATCATTTTGTCGTCTGGTTAGCTACGATAATATTAAATGTTTTAAGGATAAAAGAGATTGAATATCCGTGGTATTGTTTCATTTAATAAGGATATTTTATCGAAATCTTGTTTTTTATATTACACAATTTGTCATTTGTATTTTTTACCAAATATTTTTTTTTTCTTTATAAAAAGTACTAATCTATACTCTTGTGAATTGAAGCCTAACATTAGAAACAATTATATACATATATATATATAGAGAGAGAAAGAAGATAGAGACTAACCTTAACTAGAGCACCAAGAACACCCAAACTAGCAAGCCTAAGATTATCATAAGCTCTCCTTCTAACCTTTGCTGAAAGGAATGGGTACAAATATATTGGAATGTGGGCTGCAAAATAATATTTAATTAATCAACCAACCAACATTATATAATATTATTATTTCAAATTCTATTATTAAAAAGAAATTCAAACCTTGTATAAACAGCCTCTTTGTCTGTGGATGAGAAGCTATAACCTGAAACAAAGTTATAATCAAACATACCCGGTCGGATTCCTCCGCCGTCAAAATCTGCGGTTCAAGTTTCCTGAACAAATTGATCACTTCCTGTACATTGGATTAACATCATCAACATATCATTTCATTCATCAATTCATTAACAAATTAATAATTACCAATAGCAAAACACTGATAGTGTTTTGAGATTCCCATAATTTCATTGCAAGATCTTCATTTCTTGAATGACTCTGATAAATTCAAGAACACAGAAAAAACCCAGTTTGTAATCAATCGAAACAGACAAGAAAGAAAGAAAGAGATATGAAAAAAGATTGAACCTTGATAAGCATGGTCATGGCGGGCACTCTATAAACAGGATCAGAAAGGAATTGTATCAGTTGATCAATGGAAGCCGATTCCAAACCCGTCATCAGATCCAAATTAGGAATCCGAATCGGATCGGGTAACATCGGATTCATCGACGGAGACGGCGGCAGCGGTGGCAGCGGCGGCAGCGGTGGCAGCGGCGGCGGCGCTGTACCCATTTGCTGTTCTTCCACTTTCATCATTTCGAAGAATCTCACTGAAAATCTAGGTTTTTTCAGAGTCTCTCTCTCTCTCTATAAATTTTTCTTTTTTTTTTCAGAAGAAGAGGTTTAAACAATTGACAGAACGAAACAGATGTTTCATATTTCTATCAAAGTTGATATTTGTACACGTCATGCCTTCCATTGTCTTTCAAATCTTTTTAAAAATATTTTTTCTTAAAGTTCTCTTTGGATCCCTTTTTTAAATCAAAACTTGTTTATTTTCATAATTATCTTACAAAATATATATCACTCAAAATTAGAGCCATAAAATTATAGCAAGCACAACCCATATTCGAAAAAGTTTAAATAAATATTTTATCGATTGAAAAAAAATTAAGTAATCTCGGCCTTAATGTAAATCCGCCAAGATTTTGAGGGGATGAGTTGTTTTTAAACTTAGAATGTATATACATTTAGTATGATTTTATAAGATTCTATGTATATATTTTTCTTAATTTGAATAGACTACAATCAAATTAGTGTAGGTATAACATTTTAAAATAGAGTATTTTAATTATTTTACTTAAATAATATAAATAAATAAATTTTAAAATCAAACAAACTCTAAGTTTCAAAAAATCAAAGATTGATTTATGTAATCTTGAACCTAGATTTACTAACTTTTTTAAATTATAAAATATTAATTTTGCTCATAAAGTAAATTGATAATATCTTAACATTAAATTTATATTTGGTCAGAACTATTTTGGGAATTATTTCAAAAATAACAACAATTTATTATTCCATAAAAAAATGAAACTAAAATGTTATCATTTTGTCACTATTGGTAATTGTTTGTATATAAATGTAATTAAATCATTTCAATCTTAAATAACTAAATTAAAATCAAAAGAGTAATATTTTTTTTATAACTTTATTATCATTAGAGCAAGTAAAATTAAATGAAAATTAATATTATACTATTTAAATAAATAATAAATCCATGTTTAATTCAAAGATTTACAAAATCTGTATTATATTTCACACCATTTTATTTTTCATAAAACTCTTTTATTTGATTAAGTTTCTAATAAATACAATTAAATTCAATAAACCTTAAGAACCAGCATACAAGCCCATTAACACTATATATAATATATTACATTGTCACACCCTTCAATCCAAGGTGTTTTTAATAAAATTTGAATTTAAAATTCAATAAACAATAAATTTATAAAACACCACACAATTTTTTTTCTTTGACATCACCTAAGCTGCAACAATGTTAAGCCATTTAACAAAAAAAAAAAAACAAACAAACTAAGTCCTCAAGTAATCATTGTCGTTAATCCTTATTTTGAAAGAGTTTAGACAATATAGATTGAAAAATATTAGATCAATGATCCGCGGAATAAAGGACCATGGCTAAAGTCGATCGTGGTATTCCTATAGTTGACAAGGTCCTCTCATTTACCCCACATGAAAAAGGGATTTGGAAAAAGATGTGTTGTAGCTCCGATTCGTTAGCATTCCGCCCTACAAACTTGGCAACATCAAAAGTCATAATTTCAACTCCATGGGAATCAAATGTATCTTCTTTCACGGGTGAGAATACTTCAGTGGTTACTACTATTTATGATTTTATGAGGATCGGGAGAAGGCCTATCAATATACAACAATGAAAAGACTAGAATGATTTTATGAGGATCGGGAGAAGGCCTATCAATATACAACAATGAAAAGACTAGAAAGACAATAGCGTTGGTATAAATAGAGGGGAAATCCGCCCGCGGATGAGGGAAGCATAGCGCCTAAAAGCTAGTCTGTCAAAGGAGCAGGTTGAGAAGAGAACGACTGACTAATCAGTGTGGATAACTATGCCTCCCCGCACGCTTCCTTAGGACCGTGAAATCAAAGCAAATGAAGAAAGAAATGTGTCTCCTCCTTATTTGTTGGGTCTCTCTTTCGAGCTAGTTAGAAAGGAACGTACCTCCACTCTCGCTAAAGTTCAATTGTGGGGTTGGTTTTAGGGGTATTCCTTCCAATGCTCAATAGGAATATATCTTTCTCTTTTTGGTTAGAAAAATCTAAATTATTTTAGGCAAGTCAAGAGTTGGTTAGAAACATCTAAATCATTTGGGGGCAGTAGTATGAGTTCCATTCTTTGATCAGTCTTTTTTCTTTGGCTACTTCACCTAACAAGGGCTAACAAAGGAACTGAGGAAGAATCTAAAATCATTCGACATCACTTCTCGATGAAATAATGATTGAACAATAGCAACATATATCCCGACAATAACAAATTTAGTTTCATGATGAGTCTTAAAGTTTTTACCCTCACTAAATTTTATATAATCATTTTTTATAAAACTATTAAAAATCACTCTTTTGTATTAACATAAACTTAATAAATCTTCATGTTCATCAACTATGGAGGGAAGGTTTGTGGGCTTGGTTATATATATAAAATAATGCTTAATTTTAATTTGTCGAGTCGAGAGTTGTGGTTAATTTGGATATATATGTGAGAGTAAATAGATACTTGGGTCAGATCGTGGGTTGACCAACCAAAAAATTAAAACGGTTAAAAATAAAATTAAAAATGTTATATGTATGTTTCGAACTTGCAATCTAACAAAAATAAGTAAGACTCTTTAATCAACTAAGCTAATAAGAATTTATATTTTAAATACTACACAAAATTTAATGAACGCACGATATTCATAACAATATATCTAATATATCTATATGTATAATATTGTAGACATGAAAATTTGACATACAACTTATAATAATATTATTATTTTTATAATAATATTATAATACTATTTGAATTTTATATTTAAAATAATCAAAAGAATGATTAAGGATCAAATTAGGATTAATTATTGTTATAATTAAGCCTTAATTAGAAAATTATTTAAAAATTCAAAAATAATTTGAGGTTAAAATATTGTATTTATTTGCCCAAATTAAACCTAAGAATGTGTTGAAATTATTTAATTATGATTTTAAACATTAATCATGTGTAATTTATGGCTTAAAACAATTATATAAATATCCCAAAATTCCCCAAAATAAAAATAATAAACATAAGTTTTATTATGTTTATATGAATAATTTTGTGAAATTTTTAGTGAAGAAAAAAACACGAAAAGTGATTAAAAATCGATTTTAAATAACTTTTTTTTATAAAAAAATAAATATGATAATCCAGTGCAGCATGAATTACATTTAATTTTTGCAGCCTACATTCGTGGCCATCAAATGAGCACCCAAGCATCATCCAACGCCCTAGAACACGTTACATAGTTCGTTATAACGAAGCTAGCGTACGCCCGCTCACACCGGATCAACTAACGGGATAAGCTAACCCCGTTAGCCCAACCGCTAATGGAACGAACAGAATGACTAACGACGCCACGAAACGATGCCGTTTTTGGGTCGTCTTCTTCGCCAGGCCAGACGCTCGCCGTAATCGCGACTAATTGACGTGATTCTTCCAGAAGGGTTACCGCGGTAATTTCTCCACCTTATCTGTTGATTCCTTCGCCCTTATCTTCACCTCGTCATCGCCTATAATACCCCTCAGCATATTTACCCTAACTTATCCTAAAACTAGGTTGCCACGTTTAGGATAATAGTTAGGGATAAGCTCGTCAAAGATCAATTTCAACTTGAATTGAGCTTCCTCAACTGACCTACCTCCACTATAAATAGTCCCTAATGATTTCTAAACCAAATCATCAAACAATTACATCATATTACACACTGAATCAAGGATTTGAATTCCTAACAAGAACTGATTTTTATTAAAATCTTTTTCGGCCACCATAGTTTCAATCCAGGCTTCTAGATAGCTTACAATACATCCAAGGAGTGTTCTCCAATTTTTTTTTGTAAAAATCTAAAACCTCTATAATTTGATTTGTAATTGAAAGTTTGAATTTTTTCAATTTTTTCTAATTTGATAAAACCGTGTTTTTGATTTTTTTTATTTTGATTCAATCTTCAAAAAACTGTTTTAATGCTTGAATAATGTTCTTGTTTTAGTTGTGTTCAATTATATTCATCATTTCAAAGCTAATGGAACAAAAATCAGACCTTGATTGACCAGATTTGAAATCCCAAAATTTGACCTAGAAATGTTTTTTTTTTAAAATTGATCTTTGTAAAGATCCAATAATCATGATTTATGTTAGAACTTTTATTCTTCATGATCATATAAACTAACTGTAACTTATCTATCATGATTTCATGATTTGAATAAAAAGTTATTGCTTTTTGAATTTTTTTGACCGAAACAAGAATACACGGTCCTTAGGTTTTAACCTAGGACTGGTGATTCCCGGTCCTATTCTTGAGTTGGGACCGAGAAAACAAATCCGGGTCAAAATCTAGGACCAAGAAAACTCAGCTAGGACCGTGAACCAAGACCAATGTTCTTTAGTTAGGGCCGTTAACCAGGACCGATATTTTTCAACTAAGATCGTGAACTAGGATCAATTTTTTTGAAACATAGGACTGAGCACTCCCTTTAGCCTAGGACCAATGTATTAAACCTTAGGACCAAACCCTCACTTAGCCTATGACCGATAAACCTAAACCTAGACCTAAGACCAATGTTTCTAACCCTAGGATTGAGCCCTCACTTAGCTTAGGACTGGTAAACTTTAACTTAACCCTAACCCTAGACTTAAGACTGAACCCTCACTCACTCGAGACCGAGCCTCCTGAGCCCCGAGCTGATCCCTTCGGTCTTTTGACCAAAGGTCCTGAGCCTTGGTATAGACACTTACTCTAGATCGAGCCCAACCGAGCCTAGATCGATAAAATCGGACCCAAGCCCTAGAACCCTGATCTTAGGCCTGTTTGGTTACACTTTTCAAAATCCAAAATTATTTTGATAATTTTGGAACTTCGCTCCATTTTTAAATGGTTTTCCCAAGATTAGAAAATGATTTTCAAATAATTCTGGGATGTCTCCCAAAACAAATATTTTAGCTAAGGCCTTGTTTGAATACACACTCTAATATTTTCCTCTCATATTTTCAAGTTTTCTTAAATCTAATACCAGCGCAACATGTACACACTCCTTTTAAATAATTTTGTACATTTATTTATTTAAGCTAAACTCATCCTTGTTTAGAACCCCCTAGACTAATAATGTGATATCAATTTTATAAATAAATATTTAATAGCCAAAATTTTATTAAAAAAAAAATAAAACCGTCCTTAGGCGAGTGCAAATGATATAGCGCAAAAGTTCTTTCCCAAACGTAACCAAAACACCGAACTTCTTTACAGAAACTCTGGTATAAATATGTTTGTAGGCGTATCATTTTACTGATTTTCATAAAATCATTTAACGACTCTAATTTTCAAATAAATAGTCTTTTAAATTAATTATGTTTCATTAATTTAAACCGAGTTCTAAATAAATTATTATTTAAATTCTCCATATTATTAAAATTTGAACAAATAACTAATTATTTTTTATTAATTACCGTTCTAGACATTTTCAAAATCTTTTAAAAACTAAATGTTTCATTTTAATATATGTCTTGCACGGAAACCAATGTTGAACGCATCGAATTTCGAGTCACTCGACGATATTCCACATGTATTACTAAGCTATATATATAATGGGACAACAGATTAAGCATGTAACCCGTAAACACACTTAATCATGCACAGAACTTACCGCCTAACGGACTCGAACCCAAAAACTTAAGATACACATATATATATATACACATAACCATATACACACATATACACATATACACACATATACATATATATATATATATATTAAAATATATATATATATATATATTAAAATATATATATATATATGTATATTAATGCTTAATTTGAATTTGTCGGGTCGAAAAGCGTAATTAATTTGAATATATATGTGAGAGTAAATGAATATAAGAGTCGGATAGTGGGTTGACCTGTCCATAAATTTGAAAGGTTAAAAATAAAATTAAAAATGTTTTAAGCATGTTTCAAACTTACATTATAACCAAACAAGTAAAATTATTTAACCAACTAAGTTAAGAAAACTTTATATTTTAAATACTACACAAATTTTAATAAAGACACTATATTCATAATAATAATATATATATAATCTATATCATCATTAATTTTATATAAATATATTTTTTAATATTTATATATAAATAAAAGCTTAACCTATTAAATCAGTATATTATATTATATATATATATATATATATATATATATATATAATATATAATATAATATATGCTAAAAAAAATTATTTATTATTTAATTTTAAAAAAAAGTTAATTATAAAAAATATGGTATAAATATCTATATATAAAATTAAATAAATAAATATGTAGCATTATATGATTATTATATATTCAAAAATAAATTAGGAGATAAATTTTTAATTAGAATAAAATATTAAAAATACAAAATATATATATAAAATACAAAATATTATTTAGTATTTAAAAAAAATAGTTAGGAAAAATATGATATAAAAATAATTAAAAAATAAATTAGGAGATATTTTTTTAATTAGAATAATATATATATATATATATATATATATATATAAAAGAAAAAGAAAATAAAAAATATTGTTAATAAATTTATATAATATATTAAGAAAAATTAGGATATAATAATAATAATGTTATATATATCATTATTATATTGATTTAATATTAAGAGAAGTGATATAATTATTTTTATTATATTCGTTTTGAAAGAGTATAATGTTTTTTATACAATATATATAGTTATTAAGGGGGCATGGTTGTAGACTTGTAGGGTGTCATATTAATTCTCTTTTAATTTTAAAAAAATTAATATTGTTCAGAAAACCTAAAGGTTCCTCGTCCATATAGGGTGATTTAAAGCCTAAGTTCATGCCAAAAAGTGTAATCTAATGCCGAAAATTTTGGCTTGATTATTATCTTCGTTTTGAATGAGTATAATTTTTTTATATAATATATATAGTTATTAAAGGGGCATGGTTGTAGGGTGTCATGTTAGTTCTCTTTTAATTTTTAAAAAATTAATATTGTTGAGAAAACCTAAAGGTTAGTCGTCCACATAAGGTGATTTAGAGCCTAAGTTCATGTCAAAAAGTGTATGTTGAGTAAAACAAACATTAGTAAGAAACCTAAAAGTTTGTTAATGGAGGGATGATTCAAGGCCTAAGATCATGCCGAAGAGTATAATTGAATGTTAAAAATAGCTTGTATAAAGCAAAGAGTTGGTCAACAAAAGGTGATTTACGGCCTAATATTATGCCTAATATTATGTCGAAAAGTGTAATCGAATGTATAAGAACACACCCTTTAAGAAGGCAAAGTTCTTTCACTAAGTGATTTTAATTATTAATTATTTATATACAAAAATTCATAATATATAATAAATATTTGTTATTTTAATTTATAATATTCTTATATAAGTATATTTAAAAAATTTAAATTAAAAAAGAAATTAAAAAATATATTTAACTAACTATTTTAAGTTTTTAAAGTCATCGATTTTATTTATTTATTTATTATTATAAAAAACAAATAAATCATTATATACCTACAATAATACTTTAGAATTGACTAAAGATTTAAAATGAAAATATTAATATATATTACTATATTATTAATTACAAAAATGAAATAAAAATAAATAAATTAATGTTTGTTAAAATAAAAATAAATATTTTAAAAAGAAATAATAAAAATATTTAAATAAAAAAGTTTAAAATATATTTAAATAAATAAGTTAAATTTTAAATTTATTGAGAAATGTATTTGAAATTTATTTGTTATTATAAAAGACATATTAAGATATTTGAAAGAATTATTTTTTATTATCTCATATTTTTTATTTAATTATTTATATATAAATATATATTAATTTTAAATAGTTTTTAATAATTTATTATTATAAAAAAATAAATTAAAATACTGGATGAACAATTTTTATATTAAAAAATATTTTTTAATTAATTATTATATTAATTTAAATATTTTTTAATATTTGTCTAATTATTTATTATTATAAAAAAGAAACTGTATACAACAATTTAATATTACATTTTTTAATTATTTATATTTGTATATATATTAATTTTAAATATTTTTTATATTTTTCCAATTATATATTGTATTAATTAATTTATCTATTTTTTAAATAATTTATTATATTTAATTTATTAATTTTTCTGTTTTTTTTTATAAAAGTCAATTTTTATTTGGATTAAATTAAAATTATTATAAATATAAAAAATATAAAAAAAATAAATAAATTGGTTAAATAATTTTTTAATATTTTTATTTTTCAAATAAATATATAATAATAAAGAATATTAAACTTAAGTAAAATTTTATATAATTTAATTGATAATTTGATACAAAATTTAATGTTGGAGGTCTTTTTTTCTAAATTAATTTTTTTTTTCATTATTTTATCTTTCTTTTAAATGTTTTTAAATTTTATATACTTTATTAATTTAAAAATATAAGTAATATTATATTTGGAAATTTTGCTTTACAAATTAAAACAAAAAATTTGAATAATATTATTTTTATTTAAAATATTTATATATAAATAATATTTTATTTATATATTTATTTATGCAAATGTGACGCCTATTTTTTTTTTTTAATGTAAAATGTGCGAAGAAATAGATTATTTCAATGTTATTTATAGACAGTGCATCTGTCCATGTATTCTACTAATAAAATCATAAAATGACACGTATACATAAAAGTATACATAAAAGTGAAGCATAACCTGGTTAATTCGATGTTATTCATACAATATAGTAGTACCTAAATCCAATTAATGACACGTATGTTATTCATTCAATACAGTAGTACCTGAATCCAATTAATAATTGACACATGTTAATCTTAATTTTTTTCTCTCACCACTAATTCATAAACTCAACTATGGTTAAGAATTTAAATGAGAGAAAAATAATATATTAAATTATTTTATATATTATTTTTATGAAAAATAACATAATAATTTTAAAAATATATTATTAATTAAATATATATTACATTAATATTATTTATTAGTGACATAAAAATTATAACATAAATTTTTTAAATTATTATTAATTAAATATATATTACATCAATATTATTGATATATTCTTGAGAATTTAAAAGATATATATTTTTAGGAATAACATAATAATTTAAAATTATTATTAATTAAAAATATATTACATTAATATTATCGGACATTGTTAAGAATTTTAAAAAAAAGTTATATATTAAATTATTATATATATATTTTTTTAGGAGAAACAACATAATATTTTTAAATTATTATTAAATAAATATATATATCACAAAAAAAAAAATTGAATGCCTTATTTCTCATAAAAATATAAAAATAATAATTTAATATATATATTTAATTAATAATAATTTAAAATAATTATGTTATTGTTAGTAAAACAAAATATATAATAATTTAATATATTATTTTTTCTTTTTAATTTTCAACCCTAATTAAGTTTATGAGTTAAGTGTGAGAGAAAAAAATTTAAAGGGTGACATGTGCCAATTGTGGGTAGAATCGAACTAACTTTTATTTGATGATTTTTTTTTTCTTTTTACCGGTGATGGTGTCTTAGTGAATACATACATTGTTAGGATTGTTAGGTAGCATCTAACTAACACTGAAAGGTTAGAAAAGAGATAAATTATTTTATTTTTTAATCAATCAAATTGAATATATATTCGTTTCCTCTCCCCTAATAATTTCTTTTTTAAAATATATTAAAAGTTAATTAACATAATTTATCTTAATCTAAAAAAAGAAGAAGACCTGGATTGAAATGATAATGGCGGCGGCAAGGGATGAAAATTCGAGAAAAAGAAAAGCTTGGATGGTGGCCAAAAATTCATAGTCAGTGATGGCATGCTCGATGTTTCGCACCCTCCTCCGTGCTTCTTCATCGCATCTAGTGATATCCCAAGGAAAACCTAAGAAAGAGAGAAAGAGAAATGGCTAACAACAAAGAAGAGGTTGAAGCTGCAGCGAAAGAGAGATAAGCAGAAGAGGACATCTACCAATAGAAGGAATCACAGGGAAGAAAGAGCAGAAATTCTCTAATGCAGAGGAAATGATCAAGAATAAGCTTGGAAAGGTTTGATTTTAACCCCCACCCAATTCACTTTAAGATCCTGCTAGGAAGAATGTTCATGTTGATTATCCTCTTCCATTACAGGCTCGAATAAAGGAGGCCATGCTGATTGAAAGATTGAAGAGGTATGCTTATTAATATGTACAAATTGACAGTTATCAATTCAAACTAAACAATTGAAATATGATAAAAACAAAATTCTATAAACAATTCAAAATATTCAAAGTTATTGCACTATTAATAGTTTCTAAACACAAAGATAACAATAAAGATCACAACAAATAACATTTACGATAATATCGATCCATAATCACAAGCAGTAACATCTTCTTCCTCACAGGGTTGAAGATCCAAAATTGTAGAACTGAAAAAAAAACGCATAAAAAACTCATTTTTTTGCGAAATTTTCAATCAAACACTAGTGTTATGAGACTTGACTATTTAATTATTTTCAATCAAACACTAGTGTTATGAAACTTGACTATTTAATTATCTCCATCATCTGGATACTAAAGTCATCAGCAATAGGAGTACCAGGTTTGATTTGTCCTTTCATCTGTTGTTGTTGGTTATACAACAAATGATCAGTTTGGATCAATTCATTTTCAGCATAAGTATTACCTTCTCCCATAGATAACGATTTATCATCGAGACGTGGATCGTGAAAACCTGTCATATTTCCTGAACTCGATACCATAGGATTTGTTTGAAAATTGACCGGAGGTGGTTGACTAATAGTAACTTGAAGATTAGGATCAACATATGTATTGGGATATGGTTGATGAATTCCAACAAAATGATTGACGGTTGAATTAGGAACATTCCCAAAAGTTGTATATCTAGAATCAATACTCGGAAAGAATGAATGGTTTGGAATATTGTTTGGCGTGTTGAAACCGAATGATTTATTCAAGGGTGAAGGATTTGGTGTAAAAACGACAGGTTGATGGAAGTAGTTTCCATATGAGGGTGGCAATTGTTGGTTTTGTTGGATCAAATATTGATTTTGCTGGTTTTGTTGGATCAAATATTGATTTTGGTTTGAGTTGAATGATACTTCATTGATCTTGACAACGTTGCTAATGTCATGATTTGTCAATATTTGATCTTGAACAACTCTATTTGTTTCGATGTTACTCTTTTTTTCCCTTTCTTCATTCCTGTTCTGTATTTCTGATCATAAACAAAAAAAATATATATTTAAAGAATAAAGAAAAATAAATTTGTTCATGAAACAATATTGATGAGGGTAGACTTAATATGTAAAGACTTTATTAATGGTTTTTCTATCAATTTACCTGTAAGTGGCTAGCAACATCTTCACGACTCAAATTTGGTTCATTCATCATCTTGAGTATCTTTTTTGGAAATGCATCTACCAAACATTATACAAACAATGAATATAGAATTTAGTTACAGGATGTGTTAGTAATGAGAATTTGATTAATGATTATACTTAGCCGGACCAAGTTTTTCAATAGCATTCACGAACTTATGATGTAACTCATTCGACCAACTAACTCTCGGTTTCTTGGGAGGACACGATTGTTCATCAACTACTACAGTTTGAGCGAAATGTATTGTTTTCATCGCGAAATTATTATTATCAGCATCTTCCACTTTTGTTATTGTCAAATTGGAATGATTAGGGTTAAACATATTTTTCCTCACAACATGTTGCCATATGTTTTTCAGTTCCTCCATTCGAACATGTTTTACCAAATAGTCTCGAGCTCCATATCGCAGAAGAGGACATCTGCCAATAGAAGGGATCCTCGACACCTTGGAATCACAGGGAAGAAAAATCAGAAATTCTATAATGCAGAGGAAATGATCAAGTATAAGCTTCAAAAGGTTTGATTTTAATTCCACCCAATTCACTTTAAGATCCTCCTAGGAAGAATGTTCATGTTGATTATCCTCTTCCATTAAAGGCTCGAATAAAGGAGGCCATGCTGATTGAAAGAATGATGAGGTATGTTTCTTAATAGGTACAAATTGACCATTATCACTTCAAACTAAACAATTGAAATCTGATAAAAAAAATTATAAACAATCTAAAATATTCAAAGTTACTACATTATTAATAGTTACAAATTAATCTTCGTCCTTCTAAACACAAAGATAACAATAATGATCACAACAAATAACATTTACGATAATATCGATCCATAATCACAAGCAGTAACATCTTCTTCCTCTTCACAGGGTTGAAGATCCAGAATTGTAGAACTAAAAAAAACACATAAAAAACTCAAATTTTTGCGAAATTTTCAATCAAACACTAGTGTTATAAGACTTGACTATTTAATTATCTCCATCATCTGGATACTCAAGTCATCGGCAATAGGAGTACCGGGTTGGATTTGTCCTTCCATCTGTTGTTGTTAGTTATACAACAAATGATTAGTTTGGATCCATTCATTATTACCTCATCCCATAGATAACGATTTATCATCGAGGAGTGGATCGTGAAAACCTGTCATATTTCCTGAACTTGATGCCATAGGATTTGTCTGAAAATTGACGGGAGGTGGTTGACTAATAGTTACTTGAAGATTATGATCAACATATGTATTGGAATATGGTTGATGAATTTCAACAAAATTATTGACGGTTGAATTAGGAACATTCCCAAAAGTTGTATATCTAAAATCAATGCTCGGAATGAATGAATGGTTTGGAATATTATTTGGCGTGTTGAAACCGAATGATCTATTTAAGGGTGAAGGATTTGGTGTAAAAACGACATATTGATGGAAGTAGTTTCCATATGAGGGTGGCAGTTGTTGGTTTTGTTGGATCAAATATTGATTTTGTTGGTTTTGTTGGATCAAATATTGATTAATGTTTGAGTTGAATGATACTTTATTGATCTTGACAACGTTGATAATGTCATGATTTGTTGATATTTGATCTTGAACAACTCTATTTGTTTCCGATGTTACTCTTTTTTTCTCTTTCTTCATTCATGTTCTGTATTTCTGATCATAAACAAAAAAAATATATATTTAAAGAATAAAGAAAAATAAATTTGTTCATGAAACAATATTGATGAGGGTAGACTTAATATGTAAGACTTTATTAATGGTTTTTCTATCAATTTACCTGTAAGTGGCTAGCAACATTTTCACGACTCAAATTTGGTTCATTCATCATCTCGAGTATCTTTTTTGGAAATGCATCTACCAAACATTATACAAACAATGAATATAGAATTTAGTTACAGGATGTGTTAGTAATGAGAATTTGATTAATGATTATACTTACCCAGACTAAGTTTTTCAATAGCATTCATGAACTTATGATGTAACTCATTCGACCAACTAACTCTCGGTTTCTTGGGAGGACACGATTGTTCATCAACTACTACAAGTTGAGCGAAATGTATTGTTTTCATCGCCAAATTATTATTATCAGCATCTTCCACTTTTGTTATTGTCAAATTGGAATGATTAGGGTTAAACATATTTTTCCTCACAACATGCTGCCATATGTTTTTCAGTTCCTCCATTCGAACAGGTTTTACAAAATAGTCTCGAACTCCATATCGCACTCCTTTCATTACCAATTCTATGTCGTCGGATGCAGATATCACTAAATTCATGTTTAGAAAGAAAAAAAATATATATATATTTGAGAACTAACTAGCTTACTTAGGACAGGAATATCCATTTCAAGATTTATAATTTCCAATAGCTGAAAACCATCCATTTTGTTAGATAAATTCAGACCGGTTCAAATAAACCTAACTTAAATAAACTTTCCATGCAGGAACAAGGAACCGGACCGGATGAACAAGAGAACCGACTGAAGAAACCTAACCGGTCAAGCTACCAAACCGATCAAGAGTATTCGGAACGTGACCGCACAAAGGAAGGATCGGCCAGAGCTCAAAACCGGAACCATCAAACAGCCGATCATCCACAAGACAAGAATAACCGGAAGAAGTCCGGTTACATCACTACCAAAGACATTCGGCCAAGTCAAATGACCGACCAGTACAAAAAGACATTTCGGGTATCTGTTGAGAATGATACCAAAGGAACAGACTGAATACTTCCATATCCATGCAAGTCTGAGGAAAGACTGTAGGCTGCAGAAAACAGTACTACCGGATCCTTCTACTTCGGGATAAGCCAGAAAGGAAATCTTCAAAGTACAGACAACTGTCCAAACAGACAATGCCTACATTGAGTAAAAGACAAACCCAGCAGGTCTGTCTTACAAACCGGAAGAACAGACCGGCAGGTCTGAGACGACCGCAGGTCTGAGACACTGAATCACTGCACCTCTGATCGACCAATCAGATTCAAGGCAGTGAAATATGACCGTTGGCATATTTCACCTATAAAAGGAGGCAGTTGCAGAAGAGTAAATGCGGGACATACATTGGGATAACGAGAGCTAAGAGCATTTACTACAAGTGATAACAGTGTGCTATTCTAGAAAGCCTAAGTGTTGAAAGTTAAAGTGTGTTCTACAATTTCGGTGTAAATTGTAAGAGTGTTATCGAGCAGAAAATAAGTCTCGATCGGCTTGTACTTGTATTCCTTAGTGAATATCCTTCTCGCGGTTTCGAGAGGAAGGGGTGACGTAGGAGTTTTATCTCCGAACATCCATAAAAACTGTTGTGTTATTTACTTTCTGCCGGCTTCATTATATAACCGACTAACTTAACCATATCGTTCCAAACCGACTTTATGCTAACCATACCGAATATCCAGATTACCGAAACCGACCCACCATCTCCAAATCTCCATCATCCGAAACCGACCGTGCCTATTATACAAGCGTGCAGCTTCAACCTGAAAGCAAACCTCTTCCGCGCTTGAACCTAGTTCAAGGGTTTGTGACAGGTTGTGTAGTATTGAAACCCCGGTGTTAATCTCTAACCGGATTAACCACCACCCTACGAGTGAGAACCGCTAACCGGTCCAACCCCCAGTCCATCAGCGGCGACCTAGATCCTAACAATTGGTATCAGAGCAGTTAGTTTCAATACTCAAGCAAACATGTATCAGGATAGGCCTCCAATGCTAGAAGGTGATGACTTTGCCAACTGGAAGGCACGCATGCACCTGCATCTAGTCACCTTGGATGATGAAATGGAATCCATTCTGACCGAAGGACCGATATTCATTGATAAAGATAGAAAAGAATGGACGGTTGAAGATTTGAGAAGGAACAATCTGGACAACCATGCAAGAAACCGGATCTCCAACAGCGTAGACAGAAACACATACTGTAAGATCAGAGATTGCAAAACTGCGAAAGAGACATGGAACACGGTCATCCAGATCTTTGAAGGAAATGAAAGAACAAGGGAGAACAAAATAATGATGGCCACACAGAAGTTTGAAAGCATCAAAATGAAACCAGGAGAAACTATGAAGGAATACAGTGACCGGTTCACTGGTGTGTTAGATGAACTAGCAACTCTGGGCAAGAAGTATGAGAGCAAAGAGGTAGTTATGAAAGCTTTGAGATCCCTTCCAAGTGCCTGGGATATAAAGACAATGGTAATGAGGTAATCAAAGAGCCTACGTAAGATGAAACTATACGACGTATTCGAAGATCTAAAGGCATACGAATTCGAAATGAGATCCAGAACTGAAGAGGAAGTTTCGGTCTCAACATCAACCAGAGCACTAATCACATCTACAGAACCGGCTGCACCTGCTCCTACTCCTGCACCGATACCGGTTCCTGCACCCGTACCGATTAGAACCGCCGAACAGTTCACTGAGGATGCCATGGCAATGCTTGCACAGAAGTTTGGGAGGTTCATGAAAAGGAGCCAACCGACAAACAACTACTATGGTGACAAATCCAATGTAAGATGCTATAACTGTAACTGTATGGGACATTTTAAGTGGGAATGCAGGAAACCAAGAAGGGACACCCAGAAACCGGACTATCAAAATGACAGAAACAATTACCAACAAGCCGGTGAAGGAAGTGAGGTACCGAAAGCACTGATAGCCGACGATGGAGGAAGTCTATGGGCTCGCAGTGACAGTGACGATGAACTCACGTGCCTCATGGCCAATGATGAACATGTATTTGACTCCCCTTGTGAGGAATTTACTAAATATGAGTTATAAGAATATAAGAATCTATTGACCATGTTACCTAAGCACCTCAACATTAAGCCCGACTCCATAACACCTATTCCAATAGAACCAGAGGTACCCATCATAACCGAACCAGAAATCATACAATCTGACGATACCCATACTATAGAAACCGAGTTAGATCTTAAGACCGAACAACCTAGTGAACCGACTAGAGAACTAACCGAGGAAGAAAATGCCCGATTTCAATATACGATGGCCGCCTATAAGAGATCTAGCGATATAGTAAAGAATATGAATAAACACTATAGGCACCTCGTTGTAAGCGTGGTCTTGGATACACAGGGAATAGCTCTAAAGACCGAAAACCCATAGAGAAAGCAAGGCTTACAAAAGGAAACCTCCCCTTTATAAAATTTCTTAAGAGCACCTGTACAGCTGAAGAAGAGGAAACCGCATATTATAGGGAAGAGAAGCTAAAATACGATTATGTTGTCCCAACCAATTCATGGCTTGACCTTGAGAAAAGAAAAGCCGAAATCCTCAAATATAAGAAAGATTTTCCTGAACCACGTAGGTCAAACCACAGATCACCGAATCAAAGACCATCATCGTTTAGGACATTTGAAGGAAAACCGAAATACACCAGACCAAGTGTAAAAAGGACAGTTAAAACCCTAGCAAAGAAGACCGTCCGGTTTATCAAAGTTTGGGTACCTAAGGGACTAATCGCATGTGGACCCAAGTAAATGTGGGTACCAAACAGTTGTAAATATGTACATTTTGCAGGATCCAAAGAAACGGCTAGGAAACTCCGAATGGTTCTTGGACAGCGGTTGCTCCAGGCACATGACCGGAAATAGCAATTTGCTAATCGACATAAGATCAGTAACCGGTGCTCTAATTACCTTCGGTGACAACTCAAAGGGTAAAACTGTGGGCAAGGGTAAGATTGTCCATGGTAATCTAACTATTGATAATGTACTTCTAGTTGAAAACCTACATTTTAATCTACTTAGTATTAGTCAGATGTGTGATGCCGGATATACGGTAGAATTCCTTAAACATGCATGCTTAGTTAAGGACTCTCAAGGTATTGTACTACTAACCGGAAATAGGATAGGTAACATCTATAAGGTAGACTGGAAAACAAGAATAGAATATCCTATATGCATGATAGCTAAGACTGATCAAACCTGGCTATGGCACAAGAGATTAAACCATCTAAACATGAAAACCTTAAACTACATTCGCGGCAAAAAGCTAGTTGAAGGTATTCCTGATATAGTATTTAACCAGGATAAGGTCTGTTCAGCATGCCAAATGGGTAAACAAACTAGGTCATCTTTTAAGAGTAAAGGAAATATTCAATCTAGCCGATGCCTAGATCTTCTTCACATGGATTTATTTGGACCGATTCAGGTCATTAGCCTAGGAGGTATGCTCTATACCATGGTAGTTATTGATGATTATTCTAGATATACATGGGTAATATTTCTACCATCTAAACGTGAAACCGTATCAAACCTGATCACACTTCTTAAGCGGTTGCAAAATGAGAAATCAACTCGTATCAATAGCATTCGAAGTGATCGAGGTACCGAATTTACTAATAGTACATTAACTGCATATCTTGATGAATCCGGCATTAGACACGAGTTGTCTAGTGCTAGGACTCCTCAACAAAATGGCCTGGCCGAGAGAAGAAACCGGACTCTCAAGGAAGCCGCACGGTCTATGATAGCCGACTCCGGCATTGCTCAGAAATTTTGGGGTGAGGCTATCAATACTGCATGCCATACACAAAACCGGTCTTTGATTAACAGATTTCACAACAAAACACCGTATGAGGTTTATTTTAACAGAGTTCCTAAACTCAAGTACCTCAGGATTTTCGGCTGTAAATGTTATATTCATATAAATGGTAAAACCCAACTCACCGCTTTTGATGCAAAGACCGATACCGGCATCATGCTAGGATACTCGTCAGTAAGTAAAGCATATAGAGTATATAATAATAGAACTGCAACCATGGAGGAAACAATTCACGTTGTTTTCGATGAATCGGTTGAAAGCAATACTGCTTCATGCTTTGATCTACACAACAGACTGGAAAATAACGATATTCATTCTGATAGTGAAGATGAGACTCCGGTCTTCAGGCGGTTTGTCCATGACCAAATGGGTATCATTGATACCCAGCCGGATCAAGCTGTTCCACAACAGGAAGCTGACACTTCGGTTCAATCCGAGGGAGTCGGTCCGTCTGACAATCTCGTTCAGCCTACCGACAAGTCTAGCCTTGATCAAACAAACGGTAATTTGGTAGACATCTCTGAACTGAATCTCAGAAGAAATAGTAAACATCCTCCTGAGCAAATTATAGGTGACCCTTCAGAACCTGTTCGAACTAGGAGTCAACTTCTGGAAGGATATTTTAACTCTGCTTTTATATCCCAGATTGAACCGAAAAGAATAGATGAAGCATTGTCAGATCCGGAATGGATCTTGGGAATGCAAGAAGAGCTAAACCAGTTCGAGAGTAGTAAAGTCTGGTACTTAGTTCCCAGACCGAAAGATCAATCGGTTATAGGAACAAGATGGGTATTCAGAAACAAACTCAATGAGGACGGTTTGGTCACGAGGAACAAAGCCAGATTAGTGGCTCAAGGCTACAAACAGGAAGAAGGCATTGATTTTGAAGAGTCATTTGCTCCTGTAGCCAGAATTGAAGCCATTAGGATCTTTCTAGCTTTTGCGGCTTTCAAAAACTTTAAGGTTTTTCAAATGGATGTTAAAAGTGCATTTCTGAACGGTGATCTACGTGAAGAAGTGTACGTTGAACAGCCACCCGGTTTCAAAAATGCTGCATTTCCAAACCATGTATACCGGCTGAACAAAGCTTTATACGGTCTAAAGCAAGCACCCAGAGCCTGGTATGATACGCTAACCGCATTTCTATTAGAACATGATTTCACCATCGGTTCGGTGGATAAAACTTTGTTTAAGTTTGAAAAGAAGGAACATATCCTACTTGTTCAAATTTATGTAGATGATATTATTTTCGGTTCCACCGATCCAAAGCTTTGTGACAAGTTCTCAAAAATGATGACTGACAAATTTGAAATGAGTATGATGGGAGAATTAAGTTTCTTCCTAGGCCTTCAGGTTAAACAACTCAAGGAAGGAACATTCATCAGTCAACCTAAATATACCAAGGAGCTTCTGAAGAAATTCGGGATGGACACCTGCTCCTCGGCGGCTACTCCAATGAGCTCATCAGTTAAGCTGGACAGGGATGACGAGGGCCAATCGGTAGACCAGATTGCATACCGGGGCATGATCGGTTCCCTACTGTACCTGACAGCGAGTAGACCGGACATTCTGTTTGCTGTTGGTGTTTGTGGGAGATTTCAAGCAAATCCAAAGCAATCCCATTACACAGCCGCAAAGAGGATACCGAAGTATCTGAAAGGCACTCCTGATGTCGGTCTGTGGTACCCAAAGGACTCATCCTTTAATCTAACAAGCTACTCAGACGCAGATTATGTAGGGTGCAAGATCGACAGGAAAAGCACCAGTGGAACATGTCAGTTCCTAGGTGACCGACTGGTGTCATGGCACAGCAAGAAACAGACATCGGTGGCTACATCAACTGCGGAGGCTGAATACTTGGCGGCCGGAAGTTGCTGTTCTCAACTCCTCTGGATCCAACAGCAGCTGAAGGACTTCGGTATCATAGCCAAAGAGTCCCCGATTTTCTGTGACAACACGAGTGCCATAGCGATCACCTACAATCCGGTTCTCCACTCCAGAACCAAGCACATCGACATAAGGCATCATTTCATCCGAAAGCATGTCACGCTGAAGCATATCCGGCTGGAATACGTATCGACCGATCAACAAGTAGCCGATATCTTCACGAAGCCGCTGCAGGAAGCTAAGTTTTCTCAATTCAGGCTTACTCTCGGCTTAACCGACATTAGCCAAATCCTTCCAAAGGATGCTTAAAGGGAAACCGATTCAAGCAGACAAACCGGTAACTCTTCCTAAGCTGTCGAACTTCGAATCTTCGGGGTGTCTGTGGAAGAACCGCCCAGCTCATCAGATAGAGTAAACCGACCGGCTACTTGGTGCATGCACCAAATAACCGCATCGGGATGAACAACTGATACCTGACCGGTTCGGAAGCAGGTTACCCTAGATTATTTGAATTTCAAACAGAAGAGGAATAGTTATCAGAGGTTAAGGATATCTGCTCTGCATCATTACCCTTTCAAAGTAACATGGTCGCGCCTAAAAAGACGTGAAGATCTTTTGATATCTTTCACGGTTCAGGCCTATGACCGACACCTAGACTGCAAACTTGCCTATTTCATGCAAAATCTCTTATCCTGCAGTTAATACATGTCATCCCATTCAATGCTTGGACAATAGGATAGCCCTTAAACTAGTATTTAAGTGAAGCAAACGCTCACCTTAACACTCACAAGTCACAAGAATATCCTCTCACTAAGGCAACCTAACCATGTCTCAATTCCCAAACATCCTCCAAGTCGATTTTGAATCCTGCTCTGGTACCGAACACTATGAGGTGTATCGGATGATCAAGAAACTGGAAGATACTGGCCTCCAGTATTTTCTGGATGACAAGCAAACTATCTACCCTGAATCCGTCTTGGAATTTTACTATAATGCCAGGGTATTCCGGGGCACACCCCACTTTGATACCCACATCCAATCAAAGGTTGGGGGTATAATCTTCGACTTCACCGAGCAGGACTTCGCTCGGTGTTTCGGTCTACCCAAGCAAGGGATCACAGACCTCAATCCTCCGGCCGATATTAAGGCAGAGGTCTCCCTCTCCCTTGCCCGGTCGGATGAGCCTGTTGATGATCATGGCTCTAAGTCTCTCTTGAGGGCTGAGTATCAGCTCCTCAACGATGTAATAGGAAGGGGCATCTTTGGAAGAGATGTCACCAACACCTATTGCGCGGCGAATTTCAACATGATGGCGGCCATCATCACCAACACGCCGGTCAACTGGTCCCGGGTGCTATTCGACACTCTCATCTGGATGGTCAACATCCGGTCGGTCGGTCTTATTCCACAAATAAGCACCCTTCTGGTGGAACTTGGTGTTCTAACCTGTCCTGGCGAGGGCTTGAACCAGGCCCAGGTACTAACCAGAGGGACGACCGATTCATTCTATGATCGGTTTGAAAGAGAATGGAGGAGGAGGAACTTCAACCTCCCTCAAGAATTCAATCCCCGCGCCCGCTAAGTCACTCCTTCCTGCATCCGGTCGTTTTGCAGCATGTACCGGATGTATTCTTAACCAACTCAAGTTTGATCATATCGGCCTCATCCATGTCAATTTCGGTTTTATTTGTTTTCTTCATCGTTCATGTATGCCATGTTTCGGCATTGTCTCTACTATTTTCAATTCCTATCTAATTAATATCGGTTATGTGTTAAGTTCATTTAATGTGATAATCCCAATCAATGAGATAACCCCCAACCACCCGTACATTTAATATCCAACCGAACCGGTTACTTCCCAACTAACATTTACCTAGGGCCCTGCAATTTGCCACTTCCCCATGCGCCTTGAAAAGGTAAAGATTCCTTTCTTAATAAAACAAAACTGACCATCAATGCTTAGATTTTCCCTCCAAAACCGATCCTATATAAGGAGCCTTCCTCTCCTCATTTACTCACATCCGAAAGTACAAAAATCACTTCTATTCTTCTTGAATCCCGTTTCTCTCTCTATACCGAAACCATGCCGAGCAGAACTCTGGGAAACTTTCTATGCATCGATTTCGAATCTTGCACAGACATAAGGGATTGCACTACTAAGGAGAAATTCATGTATGACTCTCTTGCTGAAACCGGTCTTCAACCGTTTCTTGAAGAAGCCGGTCCCATTCTTATAGATGATGTCAAGGCCTTCTTTCGAAGCGCCTGCATCAGGGAGAAGTACATCGTCTCTACTGTCAGAAACCACACGTTCTGGATCGACGAGGTTGAATTTGCCTCACTATTCGGTCTACCCACTGAAGGTTTTTCTGACTTTCCGACTATTCAGGACCGTGCGGGATCTGATACCGCACAATACCTGTCGGCCACCCCCTCTCCGGTAGAAAATTTTGGGCCAAAAACCCGACTTGCTAGTCACGGTCAGCTACTGCTAGAAATCGTGACCCGGTCAATTTTGTGTCAGTCACCTAATCAACGGTATTCCAAGAATACCTACAATCTCATGACCAACATTCTTTGCAAATCGGCCATCAACTGGTCATCAGTCATATGGGAGAACTTAAAGAATATGGTGGTGACCAAGAAAGGTCTCGGGTATGCACCGCATATCAGCAAGTTAATTCTTGGGTACCGACCAGAGTTCGGACCGGGCACACCGGCTTCCTCTTCAAACATCCTCAACAGTGATTCGGCAAGAGAACGACTTTGGCGAATGTCTTTTGAATAGGCTATACTCTCCATTGTTTTTGTATGCCTATATCTGTACCGAATCTTATAATCGGTTTCCCTTCTTTGCTATCTTTTGAATTTTAATATCATTTCCATTTAAATGACCGTGTCCTCTCAATTCTTTGAATATTTATCTAAGTAACCGATCTTCAAACTATGACCGCGTTCCTATCCGGTCTTATAAAATCTGCTTAAAACTGTTAACACTCTGATCAATCAAAATGTCTGATTCGACTTAGAAACCGCTCAATCATTCGGCCTCAAAGAAAAGAATGCGTCATCCATGACATAGGCAAAGGATTTTGGAGGGAAATCTCCCGCTCAAACTTGCCGCCCACCTTTTCTTGTTTACCGCCCATAGTTTGGCGACTTTTCACTTTGGAGGGAAAATTCCCGCCCATTAATGATGGGACGGTTGGGCTTCCAAACCGCGTCTATAAAAGGGACCATCGGTCATTTTCTTTCATTCTCACGCAAATTCACTTTCTCTCTCTAAGCTGTCTAACTCTTTTGAAGCGGTCATCTGAAGCGGCTATCTCTCTCATTTTCTCAAACTCTTTAACATGGGTCGTGAGTCGGCATTATTCAAACTCTATTCTCAAGTGGATTTCGAGGAAATCCGGCTGAATGGGACGACCGAGGCGAAAGTAGTCATTGACCGGCTGATTAAAACCGGTCTGGGATATTTCCTAGGCGGTCCTCACGTCATTTACAAAGATGCGGTCGAAAAATTCTTCAACACCGCAACCATCGCTTACGACAAGATCATCGCGACGGTTTGCGGTTCCCAAATCGAGATCACCGAAGCATTGGTGGCCGAAAGCTTGCAACTCCCAACAACTGGCCAGGATGCAACGGCAGAAATAGAGCAGGACACCTTTGAGGCGGCTTGCCACATTTTATCGGCAACCACTGAACCGATCACAACATCCGGGAGTAAACAAATGCTGAGGCCGGAGTATATCCCGGCATGTGACATTTTCGCCAGGGCGATACTGGCAAAGGGAGGAAACTTCAGCAACCTCACCAAAGACAAAATCAAGATGTTGATCGGTCTAATGGAAGGAAAAGAGGTCAACTAGGCAAGATCAGTGTTCGGCAACCTCATGGACATGGTGAAACCGGATTCAGCCCGGTCGTGGGGATACGCCGTGCCCCTCGGAAAGATCTTCCTCCACTTGAATCTCAACGTCGGTCCCGGTGTTGCGGTAGCAAAACGTTGCCTCATTAGATCGAGGCAATTCCTTCCAAGAACGCAGTCGGCCTCCAGTTCCACAGGTGGCCGAAAGAAGAAAGCCGCAAAGAAAGATGCCCCGGCAAAAACAAAGACCGGAGGAAAGGGGAAAGAAAAGATAACCTTCGTAGACCCACCACAACAAACATAAGATGAGGAGTGGGCCTCTGGGGAAACCGACACGGAAAGGACCAATGATAGAACGGTCAATGACGACGATCAGTCGGCTCGAAGTCCAAACGATGCCGAACCATACACCAATCCTGAGGCCACCGAGGGTGAAGACGGGGTTGATAAAGTAGCCAATGATGAAGGCTACAACACGGAGAAGGAGGAGGCCGACGAAGCAGAGGCCGAAAGATTAACCCAGAAAATCTTTCAGGGCATTGACAAGCGAGACGAGGATGTTATAAACCTATACTTGGAGTGGCATGAGCACCGGTTCGGTACAACATATAAAGAAATCTTACCGGGCTTCACGCAAAAGGAATGCATAGACAGATTGGAGGTAGTAGAGGACCTGATGTTGAGCCTCACAAAATCCAACACAATTCAAGAGATACAAAGCCGAACTTGTCTCCTGATACCGAGAAGCCAACTTCGGAAACTAAGAAAGCGCATCCGGAAAATTAAGGAAGAGTATATCGAGGGGGGATCGGTGGACATCGTAGCGCCGCGGGTATTAACAAAGTTTGAAAAAGGCAAAATGGAAATACGTCAAGAAATAAAGCGGCTGGAAGCGATATGCAGCCGGATGCAGGTACCGATATATACTGCTCCTATAATAGATAAGTTTCCAGTTAACTGTCCAACACCTCCAAGGGAAGTTGAGGCACCGATAGTGGAGGAGGTTGAGGTACCGACCTTGGAGGTTGAGGTACCGACCTTAGAGGATGCAGCACAATTAGAACCTCCAAATGAAAATGCTGCACCGATAAACCCCGGTGAAAGTGCCGATCCAGATCCCACCGAGCACTTGCCTCCCCCACCACCGGAAGTCACCGCTTCGGACCCTCCTAAAGAATGGGCTGATAAAGAATGGGTTGAGGACCGACTTCAAAAGCTTGAAACATCCATATCGGAGCGGATCGATGACCGCGTTCAAGAACACGACGTGTCCAAGCTTCAACCGTTCAAAGATAGATGCAACAACATAATTGATTCGGCTCTTAAGTTCACCGACGTGACAAAGAAGCTTCTGGATCAACATCAAGCACGACTAGCAGAACTCGGCACCGGACTGTGGGAAGAGGCCGGTGAGCGCGACAAATGGGCTCAGCGAACCGCAACTCTGGAAGGTATGACCTCCGACTTAAAGAAGGATTTCGAACGAGTCGACACGACAATTAACCGGGTCTCAGAACTCGAAAAGTCGAACGAGAGTCTCGTGGCCGAAGTAAAGGCACTTACCGAACAGATGGCCGAAATTCTAAAGGCTAAGGAGAATGCGGACGCCGCGACTATAGAGGCTGATGCTCAAGTTGCTAAAAGGGTCCAAGATGCGCTGGACGCCGAAGCTAGCAAAGATAAAGAGGCGTCGCGATCGTCTCAGCTGACCGAAGCGGAATTGGAGGCCGCACGAATTCAAAGAGGAGAGGCCCTGTTCCCAGGGTTTGCTGATAAAGTGGCCAACCGAGCTGCGGAGGATGCCGCACGATTGGAAAGGGAAGCACGGAGGCTGGAAGCCTATGCAAAGGAAAACGAGAAGAAGAAGAAGGCGGCCACCTCCGCTTCAGCACCGAAAAAGAGAAAGAGGGAGGCTCCTAAGAAAGTTCAGATAGCCGAGATGTTCAATGAAATCTCTGAACCGGTCACTACGGGTACATCGCAGCAAGCCGACCTAGTCGAGGACGAAGTCGAAGAACAGCTGCGGTCCCGGTCTCAAAGGCAACGATCCTCCCAACAGACCAGGCAACAGCAACCGAAGAAAAAGAAGAGTGCCTATGACTTCACAGATTCTGAATAGGGACTATCCTTCTTTCTCTTATTGGTCTTAGTATTTATATATGTCTTGTCTTTTCCGGTCATCTATAAATATATATAAAGTTATTTTTGAATCCGGCCTCATTTTGCATCTCTACTTAGTTTTGATAATTTTAAATAAAATAATCAAAAAGGGAGAAATTGTTAGATAAAAGATAAACACTCTTCCAAAACTTCTCTCTCAAAATTTTTTCGAAAATTCTCTAAGTCTTTTTCAAAAACCGGCCAAACAGAACAACCGGCCTACGGTTGCAAACTTACATGATTTTGATAATTTTAAATAAAATAATCAAAAAGGGAGAAATTGTTAGATAAATTCAGACCGGTTCAAATAAACCTAACTTAAATAAACTTTCCATGCAGGAACAAGGAACCGGACCGGATGAACAAGAGAACCGACTGAAGAAACCTAACCGGTCAAGCTACCAAACCGATCAAGAGTATTCGGAACGTGACCGCACAAAGGAAGGATCGGCCAAAGCTCAAAACCGGAACCATCAAACAGCCGATCATCCACAAGACAAGAATAACCGGAAGAAGTCCGGTTACATCACTACCAAAGACATTCGGCCAAGTCAAATGACCGACCAGTACAAAAAGACATTTCGGGTATCTGTTGAGAATGATACCAAAGGAACAGACTGAATACTTCCATATCCATGCAAGTCCGAGGAAAGATTGTAGGCTGCAGAAAACAGTACTACCGGATCCTTCTACTTCGGGATAAGCCAGAAAGGAAATCTTCAAAGTACAGACAACTGTCCAAACAGACAGTGCCTACATTGAGTAAAAGACAAACCCAGCAGGTCTGTCTTACAAACCGGAAGAACAGACCGGCAGGTCTGAGACGACCGCAGGTCTGAGACACTGAATCACTACACCTCTGATCGACCAATCAGATTCAAGGCAGTGAAATATGACCGTTGGCATATTTCACCTATAAAAGGAGGCAGTTGCAGAAGAGTAAATGCGGGACATACATTGGGATAACGAGAGCTAAGAGCATTTACTACAAGTGATAACAGTGTGCTATTCTAGAAAGCCTAAGTGTTGAAAGTTAAAGTGTGTTCTACAATTTCAGTGTAAATTGTAAGAGTGTTATCGAGCAGAAAATAAGTCTCGATCGGCTTGTACTTGTATTCCTTAGTGAATATCCTTCTCGCGGTTTCGAGAGGAAGGGGTGACGTAGGAGTTTTATCTCCGAACATCCATAAAAACTGTTGTGTTATTTACTTTCTGCCGGCTTCATTATATAACCGACTAACTTAACCATATCGTTCCAAACCGACTTTATACTAACCATACCGAATATCCAGATTACCGAAACCGACCCACCATCTCCAAATCTCCATCATCCGAAACCGACCGTGCCTATTATACAAGCGTGCAGCTTCAACCTGAAAGCAAACCTCTTCCGCGCTTGAACCTAGTTCAAGGGTTTGTGACAGGTTGTGTAGTATTGAAACCCCGGTGTTAATCTCTAACCGGATTAACCACCACCCTACGAGTGAGAACCGCTAACCGGTCCAACCCCCAGTCCATCAGCGGCGACCTAGATCCTAACACATTTCATTCATCTCTACATTTGTAATGACAATATCGAATATTTCTTCCTTCTTTCTCAATATTTCTAGAGCTTCGGTTGACCTTGATATTGCTTTTACTGCAAGTCAATTGATACAAACATAATTACATGTTTTAACTATTAATTCTTGCGTTTAAAAGAAAAGAATATTTACTACTTACCTTTAAATCTACATTGTTGGAGAGACGTAATCTAAATTGTTGGAGAGACGTAGAAAGAATATTGAGATAATCGATATTGTTATCGACGACCAATTCTCTCAATTGTTCTAAAAATCGGTATTTGTCTTCATTGGTAGTAGTATTTGTGTTTTGATCCATATTTTTATGAAAGCCGAAAAAGTTATAGGAGAGTTAGGGAAGTTTTGTATATATAGGTTCTTGAAAAAAAGTTAATTTCCTTAGTTTTTTTTAATGATAATATAATATGGAAAGTTTAGTGAAATATAGAAGTAGAATTTAGGAAGATTCCAAAATTAATAAATTATAATTCTTAATTAAGATTTAACAGATTTAGTTTACTAATTTGAATTTGCAGCCCAAATAATTATATGGGCCGGGCCCCTTAAACAAATCTACATATAGTTCAGATATAGATGTAATATATAATATCGAATGGAAAATCTATGCATTTTAGACTTTAGATATAGATGTAATATATGTATTTAAAATATCAAATCACAAAGTGCAAATAAATTTCCCTTTAAGGAAACAAATACATTAAAATTCCAAAATTTGTTTTCTTAGAAAGTTTAAAAATTTAAAACTCAATTCATAACTAATTCAGATATTATACTATTCTTGAAATCATTCAACTCAATTATTTCAATATATATGAAATTCTTATTTCTAATTTTGTTAAGGATGGATGACAAATCTTTTTATTTTACATTGTATTAGACCTTTAACTAGTATTATTTACATTTTTACTATTCAGTTTTAATTATTTTTTCTTCAAGCCATAGATATTTAACTATTACCATGATCATAGATACATTTTTTACGACATCAAACTAGCTAGAATTCATAAAGTTCCTTACCATTATTATTAGATATAGTAAAAAATGAAAACTATTTTACAAACAACATTTCAAATATGAAAATACAATAAGTTAATAACCTTAACCTAGAAAGTTTCCACTCCAAATCACAAACAACAATGACAAAACACCCGACTTTAATATAGTCGACAAAGGAATCCCATATTTTCCCTTTTGAAAAAGACCCTTAAAAAACACCCAAAAGAACATTACTACCCACAAGCTAGAAATCCACTCTCCCACCCCGGGTCCTTCATTCTCAACCCCGACTATTCCAAACCTAAAAACTCCAATAGCAATCGACGTCAGATGGATGAACAAAACAGCGGTGGCAGGCACAAATAACAACGAATTGTCAAACGTAAATCGATTCATACTTTTCTTCATATGATCATCAACATTTGATGTTTGTTCTTTCTTTGTCACTTCGAAAGCCGTTTCAGAAAGTCCAAAGAGTTTCGGTCCAACACTGAGTAAACCGAAAAGAAAAGATGTTTGAGGATATATACGCCACATTGTTTGGTTATTCCACCATGCCCGAATCGATAACCCAATCCATAAGTATTCCGAAAGAGTATATAAGTTGTATACCAAGAAGATGGTTAGAGGAATAAAGAAGGCTGGTTCTCCTACCTACACAAATTAATCATTTAGTTTCAAAAACATTTTTTTTTAATTATTTCTAAATAAATATGTTTTCTTACCTTGAAGATGAAATGTGTGTTGGAGATTATACAATGGGCCGATAATAAGGAATAAGTAAGTTCGGCCCATGAGCGCAGGCACCAAGTCATGACCCATGTGTAAGCTAAAGCCTGTCTAAATTGCAGTTTCTGTCCAATAAAACGAATAAATGGGCTATGTTTTGATAATAGTATTTGAAGAAGCCCAGTGGACCATCTTTTCATTTGGGTCATTGATTCAGGCCCACCAGTTGGTGCGCAGCCCAAAAAGCCTGGCCATATTGGGCTACACATAGCTGTTTTCCACCCTCTTGCTTGGATCGTTAGCCCAGTATTAATATCTTCTGTTGCCGATCCATAAATCCATCCCACCTGCCCAAAAATATACAAGTAATGAGCTATATATATATAAAGTAGTCTATATTTAATTAAATATGTTTATAATATTTATAAATAATATATCAACTTAATATTAAACCAAACAATTATCAAGTGCCGAATATAATTTTTTTTTGAAAGATTAAAATATAACAAACCTTTCTACCCCAATGAGTGTCAAGCTCATAAGAACATCGAGCAACATTAACTGCATCATCTAATGAACTTCGAAGATCGGATTGAGTGTTACTTGACCCTCCAAATAAAATCTCATATGCCCGTTTTGTAAATGATGCAGAACCTCCTAGTGTCTTAAGCAAATCTATATTTTCTGTTTTTCCTATAAAAAAAAGAAAAGAAATAGATATAAGGTGATGAACCACCATTGATTGAGACTATGATGGAATAATATATAAAATAAAGAAAACTGATTTTCATACCACAATTAGTATCATTACTTTGAGGTGATGCCCCATAAATAACTTTCCTCCTATGAAAACAACCTGTCCCTTGATAAAATGGTCCTTGTATTCCCACAATGCCATGTCCAACATACTGTCGGTAGATAATTTGTTAAATGAATATAAACAAAAGAAAATTATGAATTAAGTTCAAAGTTTAACTAAACAAAAAATGTATTAAGATACTTACGTGCATTAGTGCCACAAGTTGGTTGCCAAAAGTGTCGTCTTTATTTGCATCATAGAACTTTTGTGGGAATTGAACAAATGCAAATTCATTTTCTTGTTTAGTGCCAAGCAACAAGCACATTGCATGTAATATTGCTTTTGGATTATTCACGAATTGATCGCAATCCAAATTTAACATAAATGGTGCATTTGTCATCACTCCGGATACTCTAGTCTATTTCATATGAAATACACAACAATATCAACAATCCGTTGGTTATATCTAGTTAATTTTTATTAAGATAAATAAGAAACTTACAAGAACATTCATAGCACCGGCTTTGAAATTATGTGGATGCTTTGGATTCTTCTCTCTTGAGACATAGATGATATGTGGCAGCTCATAGTTGAGATTATTCATACCCTTGTTTTCTCGAATTACCTAAACATATAAAATTATGAAATATTTTAAAAAATATGAATGTGGTTATAAGCTAATTTGTTAATGAGGATATTGACAACTTTAAATTTAAACTTGTTTTTAAAATTAAAATATTATTTGAAGACATATAATTTAAAAAGTATAAATTTTATCTTTCAAGATTAATAACAATAACATTTCTTAAAAAAATAGTACACTAGCTATTTAAAAAAACATTATTACAAATGGTAACATTAATTACTAATTTTACAGGCATTATAATATGATTTTTATGAGACTTGGATTGAGACAATATTTCTATTAAAAATCATATTTGATGTTGAATTTTCTTAAAACAAACATCAAATGTGACTTTTTTTTTTTCAAATAATCTAAAAAATTCTTTTTGAAATTATCCGAACGTGAAGTCAACATCAACTGCTGCTCAGTAGTAAGGAAATTGATATATCATGAAAAAAGGACCATGCATATTATAAGGCCTTGTTTGTTTTGGGAAGTAAATTTACAATATATATTATAAAATTATTAGCAAGATATTTTATTATATATTTTTAAATGGAACCCACAAATTAACATAATATTTAATAGTTTATTGATTTTCTTTTTGTAAATGTAAAGTGTCAATTAAAGAAATATTACCTTTAATATGGTTGGATGGTTTTTTCGGTCTATATTGGAGAAATCTGCATATTCATCCACATCCTTAAACAACTTTGTCGGATTCTTGGCGGCAAAGTCTATCTTCCAACATAGATTATCATATTCTTTCTATATATTTTTCGACACAAAATCAGTTAAAAATCAAATAAATTAATTAAAATGTATATTTAAACTAATTAAACTTCATGGCAAATTACCTTAATTGTCTTCCACTCTTTTTCGAATTCCGGTGACGAGTTAGTCGTAAATTCATTTTCCGACAAGAAGTAACGAAAAGGAGCCCTAATTTCAACTTCGTACTTTTTACAGAACGGGACCCATATCTTTGCGAATTCTGTCGCTAACTTTAGTGAATAATATACTAGAGAAGAGCAACTATCGTCGGATAAGTAACACGCCAATTTTTCGGTTGGATAGTCGACAGACAATAACGACAAGACCGTGTTTATTGTCAATATTGGTGGTTCTAATTCAGGATCTGCCGTGGTCACGAAGACGTCCAAATGTGGAAACTCAATCTTTCTGTACAAAAATGTTAGTTAGAACTATAATAACTAAGATGAATAACTCTAATAAGTAAATAATTCATTTATTGGTAAAAAAAATGAAAAAATATTGGGATGGAACTAGGAAAAAGATTATACTTACTGTTGGAGAAGTCGATATGGATAAGTGATGTAATCGATCTGATTCCACTTGATTGTTACCGTTAATATCCATAAAAACGTGAACCATGACTCGCAAATCAGAGCTATGAGCCATGGGAATCCATGTTCCTCGAGATGGATGATGCGATAGATGAGAAGAGAGAAAAGAAGGGCGACAAGAGAGAGTTCTACTAGCCGTGGAAAGACATTATTACGATGTTTTACATCGAAGAGATGAGAAAGATTCGTAGCCATGGAATGGAATTGAAAGAACTTAAGCTTGCCATTAATGAAACTTATAAGTTATCTATTTATAGTGATAGTTCTTGTTATATAGTTCTAGCTCTTTCTTCCTTCCTTCCTTTATTTTATTTTCTTTTACAATTAAAGTGTTTGGATATATATAAAATCTTACCCTTTTTTTTTCATTTTTTCTTTTAAACGAGAGTTCATGTTTTTAATAATCTAAAATGACTTTTAAGACAATTAGCATCGAGACGTGCATTTGTACGAATAATAATTGATAAAAAAATTACGTTAAAATGTGATAATATTTTTCATTTACTCTCACAAATATATCCAAATTAATCACCGTCTCGACAAGACAATCCGTACATTTTGAAAATTAAATATTATATATATATATATATATATATATATAATATATCGATAATTATAGTTCTAGCTCTTTCTCCCTTCCTTCCTTCCTTCATTTATTTTCTTTTACTATTAAAGTTTTTGGATATATAAAATCTTACCTTTTTTTGTTTTATTTTTTTCATTTATTTCTTTTGAATGAGAATTCATGTTTTTAGTAAACTAAAATGACTTTTAAGGCAATGACTATCACTTTAAAAATTCTTGAAAAAATTATATCCTACTCATCTTTTATTATTTTATGTTATTTATGGTGGATCAATATTTATGAAAGTTAATTTAGCCCTAAAGAACTCTAAAAATAGTAGTAAAGACTAAAAGTCACATATTCGATTTTTACTTGAAACGCCTTAAATTGAAATAAACGGTGAGAGTCATATTAACATTCTATGTTAAAATAAAAGAATTTAAGTATAAGAATGTTTTTTTTTTTTTTTATATTTTACAAAATAATATTGACATTTTTTTAGAACGATTAGTTATGTTTCTTCTTTGAGTATGGCTAATATTGACCTTTTATTTTTTAGTTTAAAAGACTCATCTGTATTTGTCAATATTATATTATAATATTTATAATAATTTTTCTTAAACCATATTTTACTACTTTATTAATTTATATTTTGTTTACCAAGATGACAAAAATTAATTGAAAATTCAATACAAAATGTTTAAATTTAGTAATTAATAAATCAAATTGAAAAAAAACACTCAACAAATCAAAGTTAATGAGATCCATAATAGAGAAATACATGACTTATTCTTATTAATATATAATACTTTCTATAATGGCTTGCTATTTTTATTGATTCCCTAATCTCATATATATTATATAATTTGTTTTCAAGTATAAACTATTCTAGATAAATAATTATTAATATTATATTATATTATATTATATTATATTAGATACATACTTCACGGTCAGTCAACAGTCTTATTTCTTGACCACAAATAATGTGCTTTTAGGTTGGATAAGGCGGTGGTACAATATCCTAGAATAAGAGTAGGGTAAGTTTTTATTTAAAAGAAAATGAATTTATTTTAAAAGATATTGATGGATGAGGTGAATATTTTTTGATTAAATTATATTAATATATATATATATATATATATTTAAAAAAATTATATATTTTTTTTTGAGTTCATTAATTTAATATTTTAGATGAGAAGTTGAATAAAGTGATGTTTGATTATTGGTTGAATTTATTATTATAAAACCAATCAAACCAGGCCTTAAGAGTTACCCTTTCAAATTTTGTTTCTTATTTTCTTGCCTTTTGAAAACATAGCACTCATGTATTGACTCAGTCAACATTTATATTATAAGGCTTTTTTTTTTCATTATATATATCTTTTTTTTTACTAAAGAATTTTGTTTTATTTGTCTGTTATATGAAATATTTGTAGGTTATTGAATCAATTGCATAGCTTATGACAAAATTTTCATTTAAAAAGAGTCATGTTAGTCATCTCAGTTAGAAAATGATTTTTATTTTATTTTATTATGACATTCTTGTGATAGGTCATTTTTTTTACAATGTGTTGTATTTGATTTTTTTTTCTATGACAATTTAAACTATTAAACTCTTATTGTCTTTTAAATAATTTGTATGTAAAAAATAATTTAAATAATTAGGGCTGGTCATGACTAATTTCACTTTTACTATGGCTCAAATAAGGATAATATTTTTAAACAAAATAAAAATTATCATATTTTTATGATTGAATCATAACAAATGAAATATATGTTTGTTATATTAATTAAAAATTACAATGCTAATGAAAATAATATGAATAATTAAAAAAATAGATATTCCTTTTACAAATTTATCTTTATATTTAATGAAAAAATTAAATAATAATGTAAATGAAAGTAAAAAAATATCTTTATATTAAAAAATAAATAACACTAAAATTTGAATTATAATTCAAAAGTTATTTCAGATACCATATAAAATAAAATGCATTTTCATTATAACTTTCTTTAAATTTAATAACGTAGACTACGAACAAATAACAACTTAAAAAAAATTATTTATTTTTAAGTTTACAATTACATAAATTATTTTTTTTAACACAAATTAGTTAATGATAATTAACTTTTTTATATATATAAAATTAGTTTGGCTATTGGGGTTTAATGTTATAATTCATTCATATTAAACTTAGTATGAATAAAATAATAATATATAGACAACAATGTAAAGATTATCGGGAATAGACACCTAACATGTGGTCAAAAGTTGCTTAAAATGTGTCCGGATTTTCGGATCGAGAATTGTGCTTAATTTGAATATATATGTGAGAGTAAATGAATACTTGGGTGAGGTCGCGGGTTGACTTACTTATAAACTTAAAACGGTTAAAATAAAATAAAAAATGATTTCGAACTTGCAACATAACAAAAACAAATACAAACATTGAACCAACTAGGCTAATAAGACTTAATATATTAAATTCAATACAAAATTTGATGAACGTGCGATATTCATAACAATATAAGTTCAAATTTTTAAATAATATATATATATATATAATAATGCTTAATTTTAATGTGTCCGGATTGTCGGGTTGAGAATTGTGGTTAATTTGGATATATATGTGAAAATAAATAAATACTTAGGTCAGGTCGTGGGTTGACCCGCCCATAAACTTAAAACGGTTAAAAATAAAATAAAAAATTATATATATATATATATATATATATATATATATATATATATATTGCAACCTAACAAAAACAAGTACAGTCATTAAAACAACTAAGTTAATATGACTTAATATTTTAAATTCAATACAAAATTTGATTAATGTGAGACATCCTAACAATATAAGTCAAATTTTTAACTAATATATGTATAATAATAATGCTTAATTTCAAAGTATTCGGATTGCCGGGTTAAGAGCTGTAGTTAAATTAGATATAATATGAGAGTAAATGGATATTTGGGTCGGGTCGGGTCGTGGGTTGACCCACCCATAAATTTGAAACGATTAAATTAAAAAAATAAATTAAATATGGTATATATAAGTTTCAAACTTGTAACATAAAAAACAAGTATAATCCTTTAACCAATTAAATTACTAAGACTTTATATTTTAAATTCAACACAAAATTTGATGAATTTATTACATCACAAAAAAATATAAAATAAAAGTTCAATATTTTAACTAATTAAGCTAATAATGATTTAATAATGATTTATATTTAAATTTAGTTTAAAGTTTGATTATATAATTTTAAAATTTTGTATTAATTTCTTATAAATTTTGTAAGACCTATTTATTAATTCGTGATATATTTTAAAAAAATAAATTATTATTATTTTTATTATTTTTCTCTCTTTTATGAGTTTATATACAAAATATATATACATTTACATAATTATAAATCAAATTCAACAATCACAAGTGGTGTAGTGGTTAAAGTGCGCACATTTCAAACTTGAGTCAAATGTTCAAGCCCTATCTGGTACGAATTTTAGAGGGTGTATTATAAAGATTAAAATGATGATGTTATAAGTGGGATGCTATGATGGATTAAGGGAATTATCATATTTAGAGAGATATTATAAATATTAATATATATATATGTAGGTGCGATGATGGATTAAGGGAATTGTCAAATTTTAGAAGAGTAATATAAATATTAAAATGAGAATGATGGTTTGAATTGGATCAAAATGCCCAAAGTGAGGTTGTAGTGTGATTGACAATGACAAATCGGATAGAGCAAAATGCTCAATGTGAGGGTAGAAGGTTGCTCAAAGAGCGGGTAGAAGGTTGTCGATAATATAGCGTGTCACATATGATTTGTTTAATATTTGTCTCCTTTTTATGAGTTTATGCACAAAATATATATGCATATACAAAACTATAAATTAAATACAACAATCACAAGTGGTGCAATGGTTAAAGTATTCACATTCAAACTTGAGACAAATGTTCGAGTTCTAGTCGGTATTATAAAGATTAAAATGTTGATGGTATAATTGTGTGCTATGATGGATTACGGGATTTGTCGGATTTTAGAGGGATATTATAATGATTAAAATGTATATATGGGTGCGATGATGGATTTAGGGAATGGTCGGATTTTTAGAATGGTATTATAAATATTAAAATGGGAATGATGTTCAAATTGGATCAAAATGCCCAAAGTGATGGTGTAGTGTGATTGACAATGATAAATATGACGAGTCGCAGATGGATTATTATAAATATTAAAATAAGAATGATGGTTCGAATTGGATAAAAATACTTAAAGTGAGGGTGTAGTGTGATTGACAATGACAAATCGGATGGAGAAAAATGCTTAATGCGAGGATAAAAGGTTTCTCAATGTGCGTGTAGAAGGTGATCGATAATATGATGAGTCGTAGATGAATTTGTTTGATTATTTGTCTCCTTTTATGAGTTTATACACAAAATATATATACATATAAAAATTATAAATTAAATTCAATAATCACAAGTGGTATAGTGGTTAAAGTGTTCAAATTTCAAATTTGAGACCAGGGTTCGAATCCCAATTGTTACGAATTTTAGAGGGGGTATTATAAGATTTAAATGATGATGGTATATGTGGATGTGATGATGGATCAAGGGAATAGTCGGATTTTAAATACGAATGATGGTTCGAATTGGATCAAAACCCCAAAATGAGGGTGTAATGTGATCGATAATGATGAGTTGGTTAGTGCGAGGATAAGTATTGGTCGATAATGACGAGTTGAATGGTGTAAAATGCACAATACGAGAGTAGAATGTGGTCAATAATATGACTTATCGGTTGTGCTGAAATATAACTTTTTTAAGTATAGCCAAAAAGTAATACGAGATGCTATCAATTATATATTCATTAAGATATTAAGAAATTTTAAAATAAGATAATTGTAATATTTTTGTTAAGTTATTTTATTATAATTTTTAAAATATTTTAAATTAATTAGTACGAAGGAATTTGAAAAAATATTAATTGATGATAACATTTATTATATTATTATATAAAATAATAATCTAAATATATAAAAGTATAAATAATTAAATTTATACTGTATTTAATAAAATTAATATCATTTTTATATGTTCTCTATATATTTATTATTTATATAATTAATTGTTTTATTCATTTAATTTATTATTTATTATTCATTAACAATGATTTTTATATATACATAAAATTATAAATTGAATCCAACAATCACATGTGCTCAAAATGGTTAATATTTTAAATTTGAGATAAAGGAAGGATAAAATATGATGGAATATATGAATTTGAATTAAAAGAATGAATAAATAATAGTTTTAATGTCATTCTTGAAATAATTTATGTATTTGGTATGATAAAATTTGTCATGAGTATGATTCTTACTAAATTAAGTACATTTCATTATCTTTTAATATAACATAATTTTATGTCTATTTTATTATTAGTTTGATAAATATGTTTTATAATTTGAAAATGTTAATAAAAAAATTGACTAGAAAAATGATAAACACATTCAGTAAAATACATGTTCACGTGACATTCTTAACTTGTCAATAGAACATATAAGTTTCATTTGACTATCATATTAGGTCTATTTTACTATCATTTTTTATTGATAATTTTTTTATGTTAATTTTATATGTTCAATTAGAAGATTAGAGAATTAATATTATAAATATATTCAAAATGAGATAAAATATTTATTTATATACTATAAACTTTGACATATTTACCTTCTCCAATAAAATAATATAGTTTTAATTTATTTGTATTTTCTTTTTCGTTTTACTATAATTATTCAATTACTTGATTTGTTTTTTTATATTATTTATTTGACCATATAATATTTATTAAATATATATTTTTTGATCATTAATTTTAAATAGAATATACATATAAATAGAATATATATATATATATATATATATATATATATATATATATATATATAATTTATCAAATTATAAAATAAAGTGATGTATCACAATTAAATTATAATTATTTGATTAATCTTTACAACGTAAAGGGACATGCTAGTTAATATTATAACATAACCCACTAAAGTATTTCAAGTGCCAAAAATAATTTCTAAAAGATTAAATATCACGAATTCGATCCCACTTAAAACGCTTTAAATAAAAATTAAAGTCATTATTGTGAGTTTTCATGTTAAATATTGATTATCTGAAGTCCAAAAACAAATCGATGTTGGATTTCTCGAGGTAGTGGAATACCCTACTTGGATAGCTAACGTAGTTTTTGTCTTGAAGAAAGATGGAAAAATACACGTGTGCGTAGATTATCAGGATCTGAATAAGGCCAATCCTAAAGATCATTTCCCGCTACCACAGATCGACATATTGGCCGATCATGCCGCTAGTCATGAAATTTTATCATTTATGGACGGATTTTCAGGATACAACCAAATTCTGATGACCCCTCAAGACAATGAAAAGACACATTTATAATAGAAGTAAGAACCTTCTATTATAGGGTCATGCCTTTCGGTCTTAAAAACGCTGAAGCCACCTATAAAGGGCAGCCACCATGATCCTTCATGAAATGATTCACAAGAAAGTGAAAGTATATGTCGATGACATAATTGTCAAATTAAAGGATCGAGAAGGACATGTCCTAAATCTCGAGAAATTCCTGCAACGAATCAGGAAATATCAATTACGACTCAACCCAAAGAAATGTACCTTCAGAATCACAACTAGTAATATGCTAGGCTTCTTAATCACATAGAAGGGCATCAAAGCCAATCCCTTTAAGATTGAAACAATCACGATTATGTCGGTCCCTCGAAACGAAAGAGAGGTCCGTCGATGTTTGTGTATAATCCAATACATTAGCCGATTCATTAGTAAACTTACAAAGACATGTGATCCATTGTTTAAGCTGCTGAAGAAAGATCAAAAGTTTGTATAGGATGAAGGCTGTCAACAAGCGTTTGATAGAATCAAGGATTATTTAAAATCCCTCCCATACTCATGCCGCACAGAGCCGACATTTCTCTCATCCTATACCTTACTATTACAGACACAACCATGGGAAGCCTTTTGGCTTAAGAAAATGAGGATAAATTCGAAATGACTGTATACTATATCAGTAAAAGGATGATTGGGTGTGAAATTAATTACACTCCAGTTGAGAAAATCTGTTGGGCTTTAGAATGGGTCACCAAAAAGTTGAGACACTACATGCAAGCCCACCCCATCAAGTTGGTATCAAGACTGGACCCTATCTATTTCTTATCCCAATGAACTCTTCTGTCACCAAGGCTAGCCAAATGGATGATGATGTTATTCGAATATGACATAGGCTATACGGTACATAAATTTATCAAAGGAAGCATTGTTGTAAATTTTCTTGCTGACCAACCCATCATTATTAAGTTAAGAGACGAAGTCGAATTCCCTGATGAAGGAATCATTGATATAACATCATACACGTGGAGACTGATGTTTGACGAGGTTTCTAGAAAGCAAAGTTACAAAATTGATATTTTCTTAGTTGACCCAAAATGGACATACAATCCAATATCCATAAAACTTGAATAACCCATCACCAACAATAAGGCCGAATACGAGGCATGCCTCTCAGGTCTCAAATTGGCATATGAAAAAGGGGCAACTAAGCTAAAAGTCGTTGGCGACTCTAACTTGGTATCCCAAGATAATGGCACGTGATAAGTGAAATGAGAAAACTTGAAACCCTACCACACCCACTTGACCAAACTCATGAACAAAATCGATCAAGTATCATTTGTTCACGCTCCAAGAAGCCAAAACCACTTCGCGGACGCCTTAGCTACTTTGGTAGCCATGACTCAAATTCATGATGGAATTAATGTTAAACCTCTAAAAATCCGACAAAAGCAACGACCTAGAGAATCCTTCTAAACCATGGCATGATACTTTCTAGAAGTACATTGAGTATGGAGAATATCCTTCCCACATTTAAGCTAAGGAACTACGGGTAGTTCACCAGTATTCCACCAATTATGTTTGGATTGCCAACAGACTTTACCACCGATCTTTCGACGATCAAAATATGCTATGCATAGATAATCCTGAATTCAGGAGGATCATGGAAGATGTACATGCAAGGACATGCGAGCCATACATGAATGAAATACTCCATTTAGGATATTATTGGAAAAACTTTGAATAAGAATATGTGAGATATGTAAGGAGTTGTCATCAGTGCCAAATCTATGCTAACTAAAGCATACACCAGCTTCACTCCTCTATAATATGACATCCCCTTGGCATTTTTCTACATGGGGAATTGGTGTTATTGGGAAAATTTATCTCCATGCATCAAATGGACATGAGTTCATACTCGTCGTCATAGACTACTTCACCAAATGCGTTGAAGCAACCTCATACAAAGTCTTGAAATCATCTCAAGTGGAAAAGTTCAACCCAACTAGTATCATCGCTAGATATGGAGTTCCTCATGCCCTGATTTTAGATAACGATCGACACTTTCAAGGAAAAGTGTTGCAATTGCTCGACAAGTTCAAAATCGAGCATCACAAGTCATCGCCCTAAAGACCCCAAACCAATGGTGCGGTCGAAGCAGCAAACAAAAAATTGATTAGAATTATCAAAAAGATGACTAACACGTATAAGGATTGACATGAGAAGTTTCCATATATCTTATGGGGATATCGTACAACCGCTCGAACCTCGATGGACGAAACTCCCTATTATATAGTTTACGGTAAGGATGTTGTACAACTTATTGAAATCAAGATTTCAATCCTAAGAATACTCTTAGAAAACCATGCTATTGAAGAAGACTAGCTAAAATCTCGATATGACCAACTAACGTTAATGGAGGATAGGAAGTTAAACGCTTTGTGTAAAACCCAAGCCTACCAAAAATGCATGTCAGACACCTTCAATAGGAAGGTAAAATCTAGAAACCTCAAAGAAGGTGATCTAGTTCTCAAACGAACCTGGGAACTTGTAGACCCTAGAGGCAAGTTTCGACCCCAATGGGAAGGACCCTTCCTACTTAAGAAATCCTCTATCGAGGAACTGTTCGCCTATCTAACATAGAAGGCGAGCAGTACATTTCACAAAGCAATCTCGATGCTTTTAAAAGATATTTTTTACAGTATCAAGGCACGCACAAATCAATTTTAAGCTCGGCCTTGAAATAAGCTTATTTCAACACAATTCAATCCCAGGTTTTGTATAACTTGCAACATAGACAGAGGAATCATGTCTGAACTACGAAGACCTGCACGTTTGCGGGCCCGGTCTTAAATAAATAAAAGACCCCAGTCCCTTCCTCAAGAGAAAAATATTTTTTTTAAGAAAGGAAGAAAACCTTGATCTCATCCTAGAGCTGATGTGTCAGATTTTTGGTAACAAGTAGGGGCAAAGCTAATAACATCGATTCCTTTAGAGTGATATTCTCAGAAATAAAATGAGGATTTTATAATATTCTTGATTCAAGAGATATCGACCATAAGCTCTTTTTTGTTTGTAGACGAATATCTTGAGAGTAACCGTCCACATAAGGTGTTTGAAGGAAAAAGAACCTGAATAAACCCCATTAAAAGCAAGGCCTATAGCCCCAAATTGAGAAAAGACACATCATCGTTACTTTTGTAAAAAAAGGAGAGGTTTAAGACTAATGCTTTGGGAAGAAAAAAATGAAAATGTCAAAAAGAGAACCGGAATAAGTTCCGAAAATCTCTAAAAAATTGAAAAATGTTCCTGTGTTGGTTGAGGTATTTAAATCACCATTCGTGCTCACTCAAACTCTAGTCATGATTGCTACGAAAAGAGCATAATGTACCAATTCTACCAAATATACCATGGGAGCAAAAAAAATAAACGTCTCAAGTGGTTGAGGTATTGAAATCACCATCCATTGCCTACTCAAACTCTAGTCTTGATTGCTACGTCAATGGCAATGATGTACCGATTCTACCAGATATACCCGCCAACCAACAAAAAAAAGATAAAAATGGAAAATAAAACCCAAAGCAGAAAGTCGAAAAACCTCTCCAAAATGTTTTTGCGATGAGTTGTACTTTAAAGAAATGTAGTTCAGGGCCAAACAACCAAAAATAAGTTGCACTCTTTTGTAAAAATGTTGGAATTAACTATCTTCCTCGAGGGTTATGATTATGGATAATCATTTGTAAACCATATCTAATTTATAGTTGATGTCACGAAAGTTGGAGAAAAACAAATCTTATTTCTTGATGAAAGAAAAATGATCAAGAAGGATGGAAAAGATGTTCAAAGCCTAGCCCCGAATACATTTTGAATCTGGAAATGTTATGATTTATTAGAAGGATCAAGGTTCATTCCAATCTCGAAAAAAGAGAGATAAATAAGGATAGGAATTGGGAAAAATAAAAAAATGTTTCCTTATCCAAAAACATGAGTCATCTATCCATAAATAAAGTTTGAAACGTCGATTGACGGATTTCAAATATCTGTGAAGGATACTTCGAAAAAAAGGAAACAAGGATTCTATTGAAATATTTCCTTAAAAGTCGTAGAGCCACGAACGATAATACAAAAGTAAATAAGCAATTTAAGTCTCCCTAAACTCAATTTGTTGATAGGTACGAGATATTATTCGTACACGATCCCGTTTAGAACTCCGATTGTGGATAGGTATCCCAAACCCTATTTGTTGGTATATGAGCAATAGATCGTTTATATACAATTCCGTTAAAAACCCTAATTGTAGTTTTATATCCTAAACCCTATCTGTTGATAGGTACGTGAGATCATTCGTACACGATCCCATCTTAGAATCCTATTTGTGAATATGTATCTCAAACGCTATCTATCGATAGGTGCAATAAATAGTTTGTATACGATTCCGTTGTAAGCCTTGATTGTTAACAAGCATAGATATCATGTGTAAGATGAACCATTAACAATCTTGTCTGTCAACAAGGACCTAAGATTTATACATAATCTAGTTAAATCCTATTTTTCGATAGGTCGAGACATCATTCGTACATGACTCCGAGGCTAAATCCTATTTGTTGAGAGGTCGAGACATCGTTCGTACACGACTCTGTGACTAAATATTATTTGTCGATAGGTCGAGACATCGTTTGTACATGACTCTATGACTAAATCCTATTTGTTAATAGGTCAAGACATCATTTATACACGACTCTATGACTAAATCTTATTTGTCGATAGGTTGAAACGTCGTTCGTACATGACTAAATCATATTTGTTAATAGGTTTAAGACGTCGTTTGTACACTACTCCGTGGCTAAATCATATTTGTCAATAGGTCAAGACGTCATTCGTACATGACTCCGTGGCTAAATCTTATTTGTCGATTGGTTGAGACGTCGTTCGTACACAACTCCTTGACTAAATCCTATTTGTTAATAGGTCGAGACATCGTTCGTACATGAATCCATGACTAAATCCTATTTGTTAATAGGTCGAGACGTCATTTATACAAGACTCTGTGACAAAATTCTATTTGTTAATAGGTCGAGACGTCATTCGTACACGACTCTATGACTAAATCCTATTTGTCAATAGGTTGAGACGTCGTTCATATACGACTCTATGACTAAATTCTATTTGTCAATAGGTCAAGACGTCGTTTGTACACGACTCTATGACTAAATCCTATTTATTAATAGGTTGAGACGTCGTTCATACACGACTCTGTGACTAAATCCTATTTGTCAATAGGTCGAGACGTCATTCGCACACGACTCCGCAACTAAATCATATTTGTCGATAGGTCGAGACGTCGTTCGTACACAAATCTATGACTAAATCCTATTTGTCAATAGATCGAGACTTCGTTCGTACACGACTCCGTGAATAAATCCTATTTTTCAATAGGTCGAGACGTCATTTGTACAGTACTCCGTGACTAAATCCTATTTATTATTAGGTCGAGACGTCGTTCGTACACGACTCTGTGACTAAATCCTATTTGTCAATAAGTTGAGACGTTGTTCGTACACGACTTCATCACTAAATCCTATTTTTCGATAGGTCGAGATGTCGTTCATACACAACTCCGTGACTATAATCCTATATGTCGATAGGTCAAGACATCATTTATATATAGTTCCGTTAGAAACTCTATCTATTGATAGGTGCACTAATCGTTCGTACACGATTCCGTCTGAAAACCCTATCTGTTGATAGGTCGGGTTATTATATGTATATGGTTCTATTAGAAACCCTATCTGTTGATATGTGTGTTAATCATTTGTACATGATTCCGTCTGAAAAATCTATATGTTGATAGGTCGAGACATCATTTTTATATGATTTTGGTAGAAACCCTATACGTGGATAGGTGCACTAATCGTTCATACACAATTTCATCTGAAAACCTTATCTATTAAAAGGTCGATACATTATTTGTATATGGTTATGTTAAAAACCCTATCTATTGATATGTGCGCTAATCGTTCGTACACGATTTCGTCTGAAAACCTTATCCGTTAATAGGTCAAGACATCATTTGTATATGGTTCCATTAGAAACCATATCTGTTGATAGATGCACTAATCGTTCTACACGATTCCTTCTGAAAACCTTATTTGTCAATAGGTTGATCCATCATTTTTATATGGTTCCGTTAGAAATCCTATATGTCGATAGGTCGAAACATCGTTTATATATGATTCCGCTAAAACCCTATCTCTCGTTAGATATCTCCTATTACAATATCAATGCAACCAAACTTTATCTCTTGATAGATACCCAAGCCTTGTCTGTCGACAAGCCTCGAGATTATTTGTATATGATCCAATCACACGAAACCCTATCGCCCAAATAGGTAAATAAAGTCCTATCACTCGAATAGGTATTCCAAATGCCATCTCTTGATAGATACCCAAGCCTTGTCTGTCCACAAGCCTCAAGATCATTTGTACATGATCCAATCACACGAAACCCTATCGCCTGAATGGGTAAATAAAACCTTATCGCTTGAATATGTATTCCAAAATTCCATCCCTATTAGGCATTCTCCTATCAAAATACTATCAAGCAAAACCCTATCTCTCGATAGGTATCCAAGCCTTGTTTATTGACAAGCACATAGATCATTTGTAAGATGAGCCGTTAACAATCTTGTCTATCAACAAGAACCAGAGATCATATGTATATGACCCATACGTAAAACCTTATCTCTTGATAATTATATATTTAAACCCTATCTTCCAAATAGGTACTCTGATCAAAAATCCTATTTCTCAACTCTCCTTCTTATTCACGAACACAAAAATCGATTTGTTGATAGTACAACAATCGTTTATATATGATCATCTTCAACCTCATTTGTGAGTGACATTCGTGGCAAGTTTGTCAACTCCCGCGAAAAATCTATCCGTGGATGGTACCATGATCATAAATATCACACGATGCATTACTTGTTAGTAAGCCCTTATAGGCAAGTGTGTTAGCTTCCTCACCAAGACTCATCTATTGATAGTCTCATGATCATATGTTTACGATCAACATGAAGGTATTACTTGTTAGTAACCTACATGAAAGTTACTAAAAGTTTCATGTTCCCTTCATATCTCATGGCATTAAACCATTAGCCATTTATACATGACTAAGTCTTGAATAATCTATTCATATTAATGTTAAATAGGAATTGATGTTTTAATACCTATGATTATCATTCCCCCATGGATTTTACGGGTACTTTGTTAAGTTATGTAAAATAGGATTCCTCAAGAGTTATCCTTGTTATGATAATCACCAAAGAAAGATCCCTACAACAACGCTTGGAAGCACCTCGATGAATTGATATACACAACATCACTAGGTCACTACAATAATCAGCACACTACATGTTCTATCTTTCTAAACCCCCTCGTTATAAATTGGACTAGATAACATAGTGTTAGATGTCATACTCAATTCAACGTTTTCAAAACCAGATTGTTGCATTCAAACTCAATTCGAAAGAGGCACTTTGTAAGTACTAAAAATCTACACATCAATTTATAAAATTAGAATAACTACTTTGGTTTATTTTTGACTAAATAAAATCAAAATAATTAACTCTAAGGATAAAACCCAAATAATATAATTAATTAGATTAATTATTGTGATAATTAAACCTAATTAATTAGAAAAGATGACCAAAATAAAAAATAAAATTATTTGGGATAAATGTTGCACTCATTCATCTTAAAATAATTTTAGGAAAAAATAAGGGATTAAAATAAATAATTTAGGATGAAATGAGGTAACATTTCATCTCCCAAAATTATTTATTTTACCCTAAAATATGCAAAAAAAATAAATAAATTGGTAAAATATTTGCCAAATTTATTTTAATATTTTGTGCATTTAAAAAGATCAAAATTAAAACTAGAGGGTAAAAAAATCAATTTCAAACAATCCAATAAGGTTCTAAATAAAAAATAAAATTTTAATCGGGTGTTGCCAAAATTCTATGGAATGGCTATAGCCGAAACCACGTTCATCGAATGAACGCTGAATTTTCATCCAACTCCCCAGACGCGCCTGCATAACTCGCTGCAACCAAATGACCTTGCGCCCGCGAAGTAACGAACACGCTAACGCGAGCTTTAGATCCGTCAGCTGAAACACGACAGAATGGACAGACGCGGACGGAATGCTTTGCGTTTGCATTTACACTCAAAATGACACTACTTTGATAACCACCATCGTCTACATCGCGACACCGGAGAAGATAATATCAAAGACCCGTCTTTGATTTTGCAAATTTAGAACTCAGCCGATAGTCCACCTTTTTGGATGATTCAAAAGATGAAATGATCTCCCTACTTCGGTGATCATTTCTTCTACTTCCATAGGGGTGATTCATTCCTATATCTTCAAGTGGCCAGAAGAAGATCCAAAACGCCATTAATGGTTTTTTGGCTAATTCAATCCACTTGAAGTCTCCACTCACTCAGGGATGCTATAAATACACCCCCTGAGTCATTACTAAGCAAATGAATCCACTATCCACCTTCAAATCGAAAAAAAACAAAAACACGCCAAGCTTTCGTATTTTTCGAATTTTCTATTTGAGGCCTTAAAGCTTGGATCTGAGAATTCCAAAAGCTTCCCTAAGGATCAAGGAGTATTTTCCAATCCTTGGTAAAGTTACAATCACCTCTAATTCATATTTACATTTTGAATTTGAAATTTTTATATTCAGATAGCATAAGCTTATACTTTCTGTTTATGGTTGGAAATCGATCATATGATCATTTATGAATTTTCTGAATAAGTTAGAAACAATCAATCAACCTAAAACAGAAAAACTCAAATTTGAATTTTAAAAATAAAAAACGTATTTACTTTTCTTGGGCTAATTCTATTGAATCACAACCCATAAAGCTTCCCAACATGATTGTAATCATGTTGGAGAATTATTTGGATCATGTTTGATTAAAATTAAAATTTTCAAAATATTTGAAAATTTTGAGTTCTTGATTTAGTCAAAACGAACAGTCAGTATTTTTGTTTTGGTACCAATCAAATATACGAGGTATAAGGAAGTTGTTGGATAACTCATTTATCACCAAAACAACTTTTAAATAAAAAATCCAAGTTTTGATCACAAACTATTTTGAACGATTTAATCATCATCTAGGTTGTTTATACCTTGAGATCATGATCAACATGTTCATGGGAGCTTTGTGAAGCTACCCAAGCCATTGGATCAAAGAATCCAAGCCAAACAAACAAATTTATAAATCTGCAATTTTGTGTTCTCCCTCCAATAATTAAAGCAGCAATCTTGCAAAGAAGAGCTGCATTCATAAAAAAAAACCCACAATTAAGACTAAAAAATAATAGACAAATAAAAATACATAAATATTTTTCACTACTTACAAATAGTTATTACAGTATAAGATCTAAGAGCCCCAAACGATGCATCGCTAACTTATGCAAGAGTTCTCGTGCTTCTCCAACAATTAGTAGAATCAGATAATCAGTTGCTTGCATATAAAATTCTCTCCATCTCTCTACTTTCTGTTACGTTTTAAAAAGAAGATGAGAAGAGAATATTGTTTTACCTTATAGATGAAGCCTAAGGAGGGTTGAAGAAGATTGGAAGATGATAAAAGGATGAGCAATTGCTCATTCATTCAAAAAATTAATTTCCAAAATCATGCAAGGGGTGACTGAGTATATATTCTCATATATTCCCTTATGATTACTACTAAATGACAGGTGACCCAACAGACTAGGGCCATAATTAAAAAAGGAAATAAATTCAGGGGTGGTAATAAAAAGAGATAAAAATAGACAAAGTAGAAAAAAGAAAAAGAAACAAATAGTTTCTTCATCAGATAATTTTGGTGCCTCCACGTGGTGACTCCTAGGCTTTTCGATCAGGGTTTAATCAAGTTCCATAACAATGCCTCCTCTTCAGACATTCGACGACCTTGACGAATTCAGATAAATTTCTTTTGAAGTTGAGCACATTTCAACAATAACTTCGGATGTCGGAAACCTAAAACCTCTGCAACACCCCTTCAAATTCACTCTATGGAGGTTTTTCATACATTATCTCGATTATAGTGTGAGTCTAAGAATTAGTTGTCAGCAAATTGAAAGTTGTTGGTCTTTATCACTACAATAAAAAAGACTTTCGGTGACGCTTAAAATTATTTTTTGCCAACCTTTAAAAACGTCGCCAAAAATATTACCGACACTTATTTATGCGTCTCCAGAAGCACGGTGGGCGCAAGTTATAAAAACGCTTAATGAAGCGTCGGTAACATTAATTTAAGTGTTGCTAAAAGTCTTTTTACTTTTTAGCAATTCTTTATATTATAATATTGATTTTTTGACAATTTTTTATAATATATTTTTGTTTATTTTTTAAAATTAAATAATCATTAAAAAAAATTATTTACTACTAATTATTGACATTTTTAATTATAACAAAACATAAATTCTCTCATTTAATCGTATCATAGTCAAAAGATTCAAAAGATCTAAAACAAACAAAATAATATTGAACAACAAAGCTGAAATAGAAAACTAAAAATGGATGATTTTCATCTACTTGATCTTCTACTTGGGCCTCCACTTCAATTATGTAAAAAAATATTCTTTTTAAGATTATAAATAGAAAAAATATATTGATGTGAATTAAATATAGACAATTTGAAAGAAAAAAACATGGTTGATGTGTCCACATTTCTTTCTTCTTGCAGTTGAAAATTGAGGATGAATACTTCAGTCAGCCATCAATACCATCAAAAGAAAAAATCAAATACAAATGATTAATTTTTCTTTAACAGTATATAACTCAAACAAAAAGTATATATAAACCTTATATCAATAATATTAGAAGAAATATCTAATACAAGAAGATAAGAAGAAGAATCACAATATCCGCTCATCTAATATTATACTTAGAGTTCTAACAATATACTACCAATAAAGAATATTGCAATAATCAAAACAAAAAAGACATAAAAAAGGTAGAATAATACCTTTAAGTAGATTCAATTTCGCATAAAGTGGAAGATGTCTCAACAACTCCCTTGTCAATCAACAAAGCTTACAACTCAAATCGATCCCATCCTTCCAACTAAAATAACAATGCATTGATAAATGACAGCAACACCTTTTAAAATATAAAAAATGAATGAATGAAATAGAATGAGAGTTAAAAACATATCTTAGAAGGTTCATTGTATTTATGTGTCATATTCGTTCAAGGTTAAAAGTTGTTTGCACATTTTAAACATTGTTTTGGAGAGGTACTTATGGTTGACATTGTTGCTAAGTGTAAGAACATACATACCCGATATTGTCTTAGAAATCTGTTATTCAATATTATTATGTTCTTTTATCATGAATGGATTGGAAAATCAAAATATTTTTTAAAAAGGTCAGCTTTTATTAAGCCTTTGGTTCTATCAGAACGCATGAAACTTTTGATTATATTAGAACTGTAACTTTTCCCTTCGAACATGACTTGTAAAATTAGAAAAGAAAGTAGAAAAAAAAAGCATTATTAACATATATTGCATAAAAAGGTATATAACTTACCCCATATTTGCAAAATAAGTCAATGGTTCAACACGAGCAACACCACTATAGACTAGTGCACCTTCTGTGAGTAGCACACTATCGTCGAATTTGGCATAAACTGAAACTCGGGGTTGTTGTATAGTACAAATCATAGTATGTCCATCCTGTGTTAGCTATTTGAGAGTTTCCATCACCTTCTCTACCTGGAAGGCATCAAATCCTGTAGAAGTTACACTTAGTTTTCACTTTTCATATATGTACCTAAAAGAACATGGCTAATTGATTTTTTGGGAATTAAATGAGTCCTTCATTTCTGGGATGATTTTACGGAAAGAAGTAGAAAGAATGATAAAAAAAGGGTTCATTAGGTTTCCATCTAGGTTTAGATCTCATTGAACAAAAATAATGCAAGCCAATTGTTAAAGTATTGCTTAAGTATGCTATATCACACACATTATCTATTGTAGGCTCATCAACAAAAATGACAGATGGGCTCGCAATCATTTCACATGCCATTGATAAATGTTTCTTTTCACCACCACTGATTCCCCACACTTTTGCATTCCCAATACGGGAATGAGCACAGCTGACCTTTAAGGTGAAATTCACACATAGAAAATGAAAGAAATATCAGAAGTTGGCATAAAAAAGAAACTCAAAACTCTTTAATATTCAACTCCTTAAGAGATTAGATGCATACCAAATTGAGTTTAAACAAAAGATCGTTGACATATTCATCCCTCTCTTCAACAAATATTATCTCCCAAAGTTGGAGCTCTGCTGCAAGAGACAACGTTTCTCAAACATGCAACTATGAGAAGAACAAATCTTCTTATCTAACATACGCAAATATGAAACCATAATGATATGATGATAAAAATGTTAAAATAGATGAAGATGTGATTTATATTCATACAACAAAATCTTACTTGTGTGCTTTGTTTGAAATTTGCCTGCCATTGATTTCAAATAAGCTAGACAAATGCAAACGAGGGGAAGCCATTGTTTGACCTGCCAGAACATTAAGTAGAGTAGTCTTTCTCGAGCCTGATGGTCACATGATAGTAAGCAATCATCCTGTTTTTGCCTCCCCAATGATGTTCTTAAGTAAAAACCTTATTTACATGTATAAACAAAAACATTCACATAAAATATGCAGCCAAACGTGCAATTTCATAGCCATTTAAGTGTTTCAACTTAAAAAAATGTGAATTTCTTTCATTCATAGCTATTACATATCTTTTGTAGTTTCCATTTCAAAGAATATACTCATGGAAACTTTTGTGCTCATTATGGCTTTAGTGAAAAAGCAAGACAAGTTAGGTCGAATATCAAAGACATGATTCAAACATTCAAACTGTACATGTTACCCTTAAGTTGAATGCATACAACTTTGATTACTTAATGTTTATCAAGGACATGATTGTTCTCATTATGGCTCTAGTGAAAAAGCAAGACAGGTTAGGTCGAATATCAAAGACATGATTCAGACATTCAAACTGTACATGTTATCCTTCAGTTGAATGCGTAAAGTATAAATTTATTAATGTTTATTACTTTGATAGCTAATATAATTCAAATCTAAGTATAAGCATATAACAAATAAAAATAACTTAATACATCCTGCATCATCTCTAGATGCAATTGTTGATTCAGTTAAGTTAACAATTCAATTAACATAATCCCTAATATAAAGTAGAATAAAATGTTAATTCCTCAAAGTCATATGAAAATACAGGTAAATTAAAATATATAAACCCACCCATGAGCATCTTCTAAACGAGCAATGGATGTTCCAGTTTCCACATTTGTTGCGAGAATTGAGCAATCTGGCGAACCAATCACGATTGCTGGTTCAACATAAGTGATAGGATCGGGATCGCAGATAGAGGACCGGGGTCCGGCTAAAGGAGAATGCTTACATACTCATAACGGTTGGTACTAATCCGTTTAGAGATTAATACCGGTCTCAACACTACACATGCTGTCACAAACTCTTGAACCGAGTTCAAGTGCGGAAGTAGTTTGTTTCAACTTGAAGAAACACACACAGATTGGATAGTAAGGATGAAAGGAAAGAAGAAAGAACACAACACAAGATTTATGGATGTTCAGAGATAAAACTCCTACGTCACCCCTTCTGCTCAAACCTTGAGAAGGATATTCACTAAGAATATTCAATTACACCTTACAATATGTCAAATAACCGAGGATTATTTACGGCTCGTTATTGACTTACAACTCTCACACAAAATGAATAGAATTATAATACATTTTTACACTTTCGGACAGATTGTAATAATAGTAGACTTCATACTCTCTGAAAGGCTGTTCTGTTGATTGTGATTCAAAGAACTGTATTGTAACTTCAACTCTTGTAACTTGTAAAAAACTATTGCTTCTGTTCTTAAGCTTCTCCTTATATAGTAGAAATATGACAACGATCATATTTCTCTTTCAACGGATACCTGCATGGTAATCCTTGAATCTGATTGGTTGGTCAAAATGAGCTGTAATGCATTAAATGCGGTTGATGCTTCCCAAGAAATAATATAGTCGGCCAGTTTGTCTTATATTGAGTTTAACAGCTGGTCGATTGGACAAATATCTGCTCCTTGGAGGCTACATTTGGACTTATACCAAAATAGGTATATCTGTTCACTTGGCAATCTTCTACAGTTTACAGTCTATCAACAGACTTGTATTAAAAAGGAAATAACACAGTCTACATATTTGAAAATCTTCTTCTCCCTATTCCTAAAATGAACCTATTACATCAAATGGAAACTTCCAACAGTTCCATATTTTTGATTTGATCTTGATTAATCTTCCCGTTAGGATTGTACGGTCATTTAGAATTGAGTCAATGTTTTGTGCCGACCAGACTTCATATCAGTTTGCTACATTGACCGGTCTTGATTCAGAAGAGTAGCAACCGATCTCTGAGAAAGATGTTTCACTGATTCTGAAGTTGAGCCGAACCGGTCTTCTACTGATGTTGAGAAGATAGATCAATTAGATGGATTTGGTTTGTGTTGCTTCTATGATATTGGTTTGATTGGCCAATTTGAGAATATGACCAATCCTGGCTTTTCCTACACAAAGGGTTGAGTTTGATTAAGTTCTTTAGATAGTTAATTACTCATTAATTAACTATCTAATTTATCTAACAATAAGAAAATAACTTAAGTTTCATGTTCATAAATAAACATTATAAAATCTAACAATAGAATGTTCAATAACAAAATCAATTACCGCGACCATTGTTTATAAAACGAAGTGTCCTGCATAATTATATGTGCTTTGACTTCCAACAACCTTAAGAAACAAAGAGAAAACATAACATAAGCATCTAAAGTATCTGTTAGAGAAAACATAACATAAGCATCTAAAGTATCTGTTCCTTTTAGACATACATAATACAAAACAGTTTTGTACACTTCTGGTGCTGTATTTGCAGCATATCGAAACCTAAACAAGGATAAACATAAAACATAATAATAGAAGAGAAGATAATTTTTTGGTATTGTGATAGAGAAGAAGATCATTGAGATATTCTTGGTTTAGATCAGAACAACACTAGAGAACTATCATCTTCAATATCTCTTCAACTAACATGAAAATTATTATTTTCTTCTGTTATTAGCTATGGTATTGTAATCTCCACTATCTACACCTTCTGGTTTTTACTCAATGTAATCTAATTTCCATGTTGAAATAAAATAAAATAAAATAAAACCTACTTGTTCATCTAGGAATATTCGACCATGTACTCATAAGTGTCCTCCTAGGCAGTAACCCTAGTCTTCGTGCCTTCAACGGGGAGAGCGAAGGAATCCATGACTATGATGGTGTCTCCGTAAATCTTCCATTGCATAAGGCCCGTAATCTTAATGGTGTCGCCGGAGCGGGCATGAACAACCATCTTCAAAAGCGTGAGAGCGAAGATCTTGACACGCTTGATGTAGTGAGGGTCGTTAGTCCATGACTTCTCCATGAGGACCTTGTTCTGAGCATTATCGTCGTAATTGAAGATCAAGCCTGATAAATGATGGGTCACAATAGAAGAAGAAATTAGAGGAGATTAGAGGTCGTAGAGAAGAAGGATTAGAAGAGATTCAGAGTGTGTGACAGAAGAGGGATCCTAGAGAGAGAAGTGAAAATGAAAGTTAATGAGAAACTCATCTCTTTAACCCACTTATTAGAAGTGACCCGCCCTAGCTTATGACCCGCAAAATAATTTTTAAATTTTATTTTTGTTATTTGTAAAGGTTGTCATAAATATTAAAGGTTGGCAAAAACCTTTTTTGTTAAGATTTTTACCAACAGTTAATATGCGTTGGTAATTATTGGTCACTGTATGTATATTTTGTTGTAGTGTATTGTCTTTTATGCAATTAGGTCTTATATAATTATTAATAGGCTTAAGCTTTCATGTATAATTAATTTAAGGTTTCTAGGCTACTCCTTTATAAGGGTTGTTTGTAAAGGTTGATATATAACACTTAAGACACTTAAGACTTTTAAAACTTTTCCTCTTCAACAAATATTATTATCCTTCTCAGTTTTTCCAACGTTTCCTTTTTATAATTATTCTTAGAAGATATGATAATAAGAACCAACATTTGATATCAGAACATATCTGAAGAACATGTCGTCGATAAGATCAACCAGAGATGTAACGGAAATGAAGATCATAAGTGAATGGAATGTGATGCTCTCATATTCGTTACTCACGAAGAGTTACTACTCTGTGTGGGCGTTGAAGATGCGGGTAAACTTACAAGCACAAGGAGTGTGAGAAGTCGTGATGCTCGATGAGGTCGACGAACAAAAGGATAGAATGGCTCTCGCCGCCATCTATCAAGCGCTCCCCAAGGATGTCCTTCTCATGGTGGCCGAGAAGGATTCTTCCAAGCTAGCGTGGGAGATTCTAAAGATAATGCATGTTGGAGTTGAGAGAGTTAAGGAGGCAAAAGTGCAAACCTTGAAGACACAATTCAAGGCGATTCGCATGAAGAACGATGGAGATAATCGAGGTCATGGAAAAGGACAAGAATAAGGGCGAGGTCATGGAGAAAGCTCACCTCGACAAAAAGACACCAAGCCCCGCAAAGATAAGAGCATAGTGAAGTGTTATGCTTATCAAAAGTATAAGCACTACGCGTCCGAGTGCCTTAACAAAAGGCCCAATAATGAGGCAAACCTCACTAGCTTACATGATGAAAATCCATCATTAATTTTTTCTAAGGATGTGACGAATGCTTTGCCCAAAGACGAGGATACAAACCTCGAAGAGCTCGTGCAAGAATCGTCCAAGGAGGAACTAGAGGTGGTGTTTCTCAATGAAGAGAAAGTCATGGTGAACATCCTCGCAAATGGCGATGAGTATAATCACACCAACGTGTGGTACCTTGACAATGAAGCAAGCAACCATATGAAGGGTCATCGAGAGAAGTTCAATGAGCTCAATAAGAAAATTACCAGAAATGTGAAGTTTGGAGATGGATCACTCGTCGAGATCAAGGGCCTAGGATCCATCTTGTTCGAATACAAGAATGGTGATCAACATATAATGACCAAGGTATATTACATTCCAAAATTGATAAGTAATATTATAAGTCTCGGTTAGATGATAGAAAAAGGCTAACTCGCTCTTAAAGATGTTCGACCAAAATTGTGTTTTATTGATGAAGGTGGAGAAATCTTCGAATCGGTTATACAAGATTTCTCTCGAGACTAGGCAACATGTTTATCTATTAACATCGTTAATCGATCCAGCTTGTCTATGGCACGCGAGACTTTGGAATGTAAACTTTTATGTGCTCAAGATGATGGGGAGAAGGAGATGGCTATAGGATTGCCCAAGATCATACACCCCAACCAATTGTGTGAGAGTTGCATGATCGCAAAGAAAACAAGGCTATCATTTCTTGACCAATCTAGTTTTCATGCCGAACATCTCCTACAACTTGTGCACGCGGATATGTGCAATCCGATCACCCCTCCATCACTCGCCAGTAACAAGTATTTTCTTTTACTGATGATTATAGTCGTTTGATGTGGGTGTACATGCTTAGAGAAAAATGATAAGCTTTTGAAACATTCAAGAAGTTCAAGTGGCTTGTGGAGAACAAGTCCGAGCAAAAACTAAAGGCTTTGCATTCTAATCGAGGTGGAGAGTTCACATCTCAAAAATTTGCACAGTTTTGCAAAGAGGTGGGAGTTGAACGTCACCTCACAACATCATACACTCCATAACAAAACGATGTGGTGGAGAGAATAAATCGTACCATGATAGGTGCTGTGGGGAGCTTACTAAAGAGCATGCATGTACAACCAAACCTTTGGGGAGAGGCAGTGATACATGCAATTTATCTCTTGAACCGCTTGTCGACAAAGGTGTTAGGAACTTGCACACTTACCAGGTGTGGACCGGTAATCGACCTCATTTAAAGCACTTGAGAGTTCTTATGTTTACCGGACTTGTTAAGACTACATGACCACATCTCAAGAAGCTTGATGATCGAAGTAAAGCCATGGTGTACCTTGGTGTCGAAGACGAAAGCAAGGCGCACATGTTTCTTGATCTAGCTTGCAGGAAATTTTATGTGAGTAGAGATGTCTTGCTCGAAGAAGTGGGAGTGGTGCTACGATGACAACAAGTTCGTACAAAATTCCGTGGAGTTTAGAATCATACGAGATGACGACAACCTAATAGAGTTGGAAAATGCAACAACTATACCTAACTCCAATCGTCATTAAGAGAGCTCGGGTTAGTCCACAACTGAAGCTGGCCCCATTAAACTCCATTCCCTCGTCGATGTCTATGCAGAGGCACCGCTAGTAGAGATGAATCTTGATGAATTTTTGTTCCTCACCATCGATGAGCCAACAACATATCACGAGGCGATAGCTGAAAAGCCGTTGAATGAGGCCATGAAGAAAGAGCTTGTGTCCAACAGGAAGAACAAGACATGAGAGTTCACCGATTTACCACTCTGTCACAAGACCATCGGGTTAAAGTGGGTTTTCAAGTTGAAAAGACACAGAAAATGCAACATCCTCAAGCACAAAGCGAGATTGGTAGCGAAAGGCTATGTGCAAAAGAAAGACGTTGACTTTGAGAAGACCTTTGCACCAGTGATGAAACTTGACACAGTCAGACTAATTCTTTCCATCACAGCTCATCGTGGATGTGAGATCCACCACTTAGATGTAAAATCATTTTTTCTCAATGGTGACATCGTAGAAGAAGTCTACTTCGTTCAACCTAAAGGCTTCATCATAAAAAAATGAAGAGAACAAGGTGTACAAGTTATACAAACCTATCTACGGACTACGTCAAGAACTAAGGGCGTTGAATACTTGCCTCAACAAGAGAATGATGAGTCTGAGCTTCGTGAAATATTCTCAAGAGCAGGCCGTGAAATGTCGACGACTTGATTATAGCAGAATCAAGAATCAAGGGCATTGAAGTGTTTAAAAAATAGACGATGAAGGAGTTTAAGATGAGTGATCTCATGCTACTCTCGTACTACCCTTGTATCGAGGTGGACTAGAAGAAATATAACATCGAGGTGAAGTAGGCAACCTATACGAAAAAGGTGTTAAAACAATTTGCAATGGAGAATTAAAACTCGAGCAAGTATCCGATGGAAGAAAAGTTGCAGCTCGGAAAGAATGTGGAAAGAAGCTTAGTGGATCCGAAGGAGTATAAGCATATCATCAGGTGTCTCAGGTACTTGACGCACACTCGACCCAATATCTCTTATGCATCTGGCCCAGTGAGTCGATACATGAAACAACCTACCACTCTACACCAACATTCAGTAAAAACATATTTTTCGTTACGTGAAAGGAACAATGAGCTATGAGATTCAGTTACGAAGAGAACGAGAAGTTGAAGAACGTGTTGGTTTTACGGACAACGACCTAGTCGGTGTAAATTGTCAAGGTTTCTTGATCTAGTTACCTTTCATCTACTATTATACTAAAAAAATAAGTAATCTCTATTTTATTGCTGCCCATTTCTAAACATTTTTGTTTCTAAATCTGAATCAAATAAGAAACATTCAATAACTATGTTTCTCAATTAGTTTTGTTTCCAAATTTAATTTCATATGAGATATCTAGCATTTTCATCCCCTTCTAGCATTTTCATCCCTTTCGTTAAAGTGTTCATAATGGTGTTTGTATTGATTGCTTCAGTGTTTAATTATCAAAAGTTATCACAAAATTTAAAAGAAAAGAGAAGCTACTAGATAAAACTAATATGGAAATTAATTATATAACTAGAGACGAATTGGCAAGAAGTTTTAAATGGCTGCAAGAGAGGGATGTGAGCTGGGTTCAAGTGGTTAGACATAATCGATAAGGAGAAGAATAAGTTACTATCGTCTACGGAATAACAAAGACTTGTTTGTTGATTATTCACTAGGTCACAACTTTGTTATGAATATAGTAATTTTGATAGATGAGTTGATGATTTGATTTAATCAAACTCATAATAGTTATCAAATATAATAAATATTCTAACTGATTGGAATTGTGACAGTGAATTTGTTGCAAAAGCCTATTTTAGAACAAAACACATATATGGTGGATTTGTTAAGGGTAGTTTTGAAAATAATTTGAATTACGGTTGTTATCTTTTTATTTTCTGAATGTAAATAACTGCTCACCATATTTATTGTGAAATTGGGAAACATACATTCAAAAACGACAATAACGACAAATTGGGAAATGACTATTGTAAGATTTTTCAGTATAAATTTTACTTTCTTATATAAGATTTTTTCACTCTAAATTATTGAATTAAATAAACATATTCTAGTGGAAACTATCAAGGGTAAAGAAGCATTTTAATTTCTATTTTACTAATTTATTTAGTTAATTTTTAAAACTTGTAGACATATCTTTCACTTTAAACATTACATTTGTACCATTTCATTTTAAACATTACATTTAAATAATCCAACAACTCACCTCTGCAACCAAATAGATATAGTCAAGCCATTGACAATGCCAATGTCATTCGTGATGCTCGTATTCCTGTTCTTGACTTACATAAAAGTGATGCAATGTTAGAGCCAATGGTTAAGTAGACAATCTAGAAAGAAAACTACTGGTTAAGGTCATCAACAAATATAATATTTTCAACAAAACTACTTGATTATATGAATTAAAATTACATGAGACACTTGATGTTAAATTTGGGATGAATCTGTTGCGCCAATAGTGTTGATTAGCTGATTGAATATGAGTGTCATTAGAGGCTCTATCAGACGTGAGATGTGAAAATCTTCCTTTTAAAAATCTTCTTGCATCCATGTTCTTATTGTACATCCAAAATCAATCAAACCTCATATATAATCTGCAATATATATATAATCAACTATAAGAAATATGTATTTATCTATATATAAATGATATATATAATCCTCTTTTCTAATCTAGCGACAACAAGAAGTGGATATTCTTACCTTAATGTCCTGGATTCGAGACCGTCAAACAGCAAGTTCTGCGCCTGATTAAATGATTAATTGTGTTTGCGGGTTACATCCTTAATTTGTTGTCCCATTTTTTAAAATGATATATACAAAATATAGAAATATATTTATTGATATTGTATATATAATTAAAGAATAATAATATTATATATATATATATATATATATATATATATATAATGTATTCAAAATCATGATGTTTTGGATCAAATGATGAAGTTTTCTTAAAAATGTGATAAAAAATAGAGACATACATGAAAATAAGAATAATATATACTTATATATATAAATGATATATAGAGAGTGTATAAATATATTTACCTTGATATTATATTAAATATATTGAAGAATTTTATGTTGTTGATCAAATGATGAAGATCCTCTGAAAATATTGATAGAAAAAAAGAGATAGATATAACAAATTGTAGACGAAATATAAAAGATGAAGTAAAGAAAGTAAGTAAGTACACAAGTATATGGGTAATTGGTGATAGTTAGAAATAATAAATATTTTGTTAACGCTAAAATTGTTACTAGTTTAATTAATTATAACGTTAAATAGAGATACGCATTAGATTTCACAACACTTGGGATTATACACAAGCACAAACAATATTACAATTTGATAATGGACATTAACTAATGCAAATTATATTGCACTCTAAAACATGAGATTTCAATCCGAGAGTTGAAAAATATTTATTATATATGTCATTTGGTATGTAATAGGTTTCACAATAATACATATTATTGATATTGCAAACATTACTGTAATTTGACGATTAACATCAACTAATGCAAAATTTATTTTATTCTAAAATAGCGAATTTCTATCCGATAGTTAAAAATTATTTACCAAATGTGTCATTTGATCTGCAATAGGTTTCGCAACAATATATATTATCGATATTACAAACATTATTGCAATTTGGTGATGAACATCAACTAATGCAAAATGTATTGCACTCTAAAATAGAGGATTTCTACCCGAGAGTTGAAAATTATTTACCAAATATGACATTCGATCTGCAATAGGTTTCGTAACAATACATATTATCGATATTGCAAACATTACTATAATTTTGCGATAAAAATCAAATAATGCAAAATGGATTTCACTCTAAAATAGGGGATATTTACCTGAGAGTTGAAAAATATTTATCAAATATCTCATTCGATCCGCAATATATTTCAAAACAATACATATTAGGGATATTTCAAACATTACTGCAATTTGGCGATTAATATCAACTAATGCAAAATGAATTGCACTCTCATACATGAGATTCTACATGAGAGTTGAAAAATATTTACCAAATATGTCATTCGATTCGCAATAAGTTTTCCAACAATACATATTATTAATATTGCAAATTTTACAACAATTTGACGATGAACATTAACTAATGCAATAGATATTGCTAATAGATTATTAAAATTTCTAACAATATTTTCAAAACTATTTAATATTATTACAATGTTGTTTGCAATAACATATCATAGAATTGTAGAACTAGTTGTGAATAGATTATCTATTATTGTTAATGTTAAACGTATTATTAATATATTATAAATATTTCAAATCATATTTTTAAAACTATTAAATAATATTGCAATCTAATTTGCAGTAATACTTTATCATAAAATTATAAAATTAGTTGCAAGATATTATTTATTTGTAAAGTAATGATAAAAATTTTGTAACGAAATGGTGTGACTAAGACTATAACTAAGCATAATTTCAAATATTTATTTCTCTCATATTAATTAATAATTTCTCTCTCACCTTTATTAATAATTTTTCTCTCATCACTTCATTAATAATTTCTCTATCACTTTATTACTAATTTATTTTTTATTTCTACCGTCTTTATTAATAATTTATTTATATTATTAATTTGTAAATATATATTTATATATTTTATTATTTAAGTTATTTAATTTTAAAAAATTATAATAATAATAAAAAATTAATAAATCAAATAAATAACAAAATATATATTTTCAAATATATATTACATTTGATAAATATTTATTTAAGAGAATTATAAAATAAATATGAAAATTCTTAATTTTTTAATTAATTATTTTCTCAAATTAATTAATATTAATAAATACTAATATTCAATTAAAATCAACAAATGATCTAACTAAAATCATAAATACTAATATTCAAAAAAATATAACTAAAATTATCAACTATTAATATTTAATTACGTAAATAAAAAAAGAGGAGTGATAGAGTGAGGGAATTTAGTGAGGGAATTTGGTGAGGGAATGACGTGGCATCACCTTCATTGGTTGAAAAATGTAAAAATGAAAGGAAAGAGAGAGAAGAGAGAAATTATTTGATTTTTTCAGCGAATAAGATTATGCCACATTATTCCTTCACCAAATTCCCTCACCTAATCATTTCTCATAAAAAAACACTTTAAGATACGATAATATAAAAGGAGATAATATATAACATAAAAAATGCATCTTATAAGAAAACAAAATATGAAAAAATAAATTAGAGAGAATGAGAAATAATTAATTTTAAAAAATTATATTTATTTTTTTATTCACTTCAATATATATTTATCAAATATAATATATATTTAAAAATAAATATTTTATTATTTTTTATTTGATTTATTATTGTCTTATTAATATTTGAAATAAATTATTAATTAAGATTAAGAGATAAAAAAAAAATTATTAATGAAGTGAAGAGAGAGAAATTATTAATAAATATGAGAGATAAATAAGCTTAGTCATAGGCATAGTCATCCTTGCACATCACTTCGCTACAAAACTTTGGCTCACACTATCATTACTCTTATTTGTGTTAATGTAAATATTTATTACAAATTTCATTATCAAAACTAACTCATTTACTTCATACTTTATTTTGCAACAATGAAAACCTTATCTATATATATATAATGATGGTTAAATTTGAAAGTGTCCGGATTGTGAGGTCGAGAGCTGTGGTTAATTTGGATATATATGTGAGAGTAAATGTATACTTGAGTCTGATTCTGGGTTGACCCGCCCATAAATTTAAAACGGTTAAAAATAAAATTAAAAATATTATAGATATGTTTTGAACTCGCAACCTAACAAAACAAGTATAACTTTTTAACCAACTAGACTAATAACACTATATATTTTTAATTCAACACCAAATTTGATGAACGCGGGACGTTGTAACAATATAAATTCAACTTTTTAATTAACTAATCTATATATATATATATATATATATATAATGATGCTTAATTTTGAAAGTTTCCTGATTACTGGGTCGAAAGTTATGGTTAATTTGAATATATATGTGAGAGTAAATAGATATTTGGGTCGGATTCTGGGTTGACCCGCACATAAACTTAAAACGGTTAAAAATAAAATAAAAAATGTTATAAGTATGTTTTGAAATCGCAACATAACAAAACAAGTACAATTTTTTAACCAACTAGATTAATAACACTTTTTATTTTTAATTTAACACCAAATTTGATGAACGCGGGACGTTGTGACAATGTATTTTTATCCGTGTGCATCGCAGTGGATCTTCCTAGTTTATATAATATGTGTTATAATAAGTTAATGAAAATATATTATGATTCTAAATAATTTGTAAACATAGATCTTTATGATATTATTAGCATTATTATTTTGTTTTTGTGTTACTAGATTAGTTGTAACAATTTATTTATATAAATTTAAGAAAAAATATTATTTATATTTTTTATTTTTAGTGATATATTTTACAATATATAATTTTCAATATATATTTTCCAAATTATATATTACATAAAAGAAAATGTTTTAGTTGAAAATATAGTTTATTTCGTTGTAGCGTGGATTGCAGTTCTTAAAATTTTGCATTAATTTTTTTTATTACACTAATATGTTGCTGTTTGACAGTTTTTTTAGTGAACATTAATGGACGAATTTTTGTATATTTGTTTATCATCATGCAAAGTTTCTTTATATACATTCTACCTTGTTGATGTAAAAAAAATTCTATGTGCTATAAATATGAGTTTGGTAAGTTTTTGTATGAAATTAAACTAAGATAATATTATAATTTATTTGTTAAGACGAAGATAGATATTGATTTGTTAAGACTAAGATAGATACTGATTGTTTAGGCACTCAAATCAATAGATTTTATACATTGAGTCTACTATTGAGTAAGCGCAACAAACTCATGAACTATAGTAGCCCAATTATTTAGTAGCCCAATGTAAATAATAAAAAATATTAATATGGTCTTTCTAGACCCTTAAGACAAAACAGCACAATACTCTTCTTATTAAGCCAATTATTTTTAATTTATATAGTCTTTCTGGAGTACCCTTAAGCCAAAGACAACACAATACTTAGCCATATTTTATTTAATTTTATTATCGAAAAGACATTACCATGATATATATATTTAACCCACCACAACACATTACTCGTTATGTGAAGGTAAATGTGTCATATTCCTAATTTTTGGGTTGATCCGGTCTTAAAATTTAGAGTGATTAATTAAAAAAATATAATTAAAAAGTTAAATATATATATATATATATATATATATATATATATATATATATATATATATATATATATATATATATATATATATATATATATATAACACTAACAAATAAGTTAAATAACTTGTATGTTTTAAAATTATCCACATATTTGTATAAACCGACATTTTTAATGTTTTTTTAATGTTAGAAATGATATATATTTTTTTAATTTACAAAAGAAAATTATTAACTTATATGTACTAGAGATTATTTGTGCTAGTTTGTTAAGTTAAAAAAAAAAACTACGTGAGCCATATTTAGGGTCGGGCTTGAGGCTTAGAAGAGAAGACATGATGTAAATACAAATTTTGTGGCTCCAAAAATTAAAATAAATATTATAGTTATACATTTTATTAAAAACATATTAAATATACAAATTAAATATATAACTATATTATTGATTTAAAAAAAAGAAAAATGTCTATATGGGAGTAGTATTATATGCTTTTGATGAGTTTGAAGCCTCCTTTAATAATATTTGTGATATATTATGTATTATGTTTCTATAACGAAAAAAATATAATATTTATTTTAAAATGAGAAAAGATTATGAAAATAAATATAAGAATAAAAATAAACAAATAAATAAATTTATGAGCATATTAGAGTGTAACTTCAAAAATAATTTACAGGTTAGAGTTGGATTTATGATAAAAAAAAATTAAAATATTAAAAATGGAATGAGACTACAATATAATTAAGGTTAGTGATATAAAAGAGCTCTAATAAAAATTGATAAATAAAAAATGAGCCTAAATTAAGGATAAAAAATTATATAAAAAATATTAAAATCGTTTACAAATTACAATAGAGAGAGAAAAAATAATATATTATTATATTAGATATAATATGGAAAAAGAAAAAAATTTAATATATTATTATATATAATATAAAGAAAGAAATAAGTAATATATCAATATATAATATGGAGAAAGAAAGAAAAAAATATTATTTATAATATAAAGAAAAAAAGTTAACGTATTATAATAAAATAAATATAAAAAATGTGATATTATATTGATAAAATAGATAATAATATATAATATATAATTACGAATATTATATATATTAAAAATTAAAAATTTGGATTCCTTAAAAAGTGGGAATATACAATTACATTGGTTAATTTCCCTTTTTATAAATTTTTTTAAGTTAGATTACAAAAATCTACATAAGATTTACATCTTCAAATTCATGCATATTAGCTTGTTTGATTTGGTATATTTAGGGTTTTAAAGTATTTTTTTATTAAAAATTTTATTTGTTATAATATTTATTTATTTATTTAAAATTTATAAAATTAAAGTAAGAGAATTTTAATATTTTAATTTATAAATTATAGTTTAATAATTATAAAGAAAAAATAATAATTAAGTTTGTGATAATCAGATAAACTAAACAAACAAGTTCAATAATTACATTTCAGTTTTTCTCTTTCAAAAATATTAATAATTCTACCTAAATTTTAATTAATGATTATTTTAGAAGCTTTTATTTTCATTGTGAAAATCTAACATAGATTTACATAATCTTTCTGTTATAATCTAGTTACTTTAAATAATAGGTACGTAGTTCATTAGATCAACTAACTATAAGACAACATGAACAAAATGCTCTTTAATTTTATTTTGTTAGTAGGTCTTCTCATTTCTAGTAAGTTTAATAATTTTATCGCTATATAAATTAAGTTGAAATGTGATAATACAATTTATAATAAAATTTTCAATGACTATTTTTTTTTTTTTTTTTACAGAGAACGGTATAGTAATATCAAAAATATGTTTTAACAAGAGCGCTACTTTCAAAGGTATATGTATTCTGGATGCCAATTGCCTAACTCATTGTATTGGTGAGAGCTCTCACAATTTCAACGGATTTTGTAATAGAATAAGATTTGTATGCATGTGCCAGAGTAATTGCTCAGAGATATTGTAACCCACTATCATGTACTTTAAACTTGCAATTGCACCCATTATGGAGGTAAAAGAAAATAAATAAATTTATAAATGAAAAAAAGCATGTTTACTTAATTGTGAGATTCTAATAACTATGTTATATTATTAATGTTTGATCCATATTAAATATATATCTATACTCTTTAGTTTAAGTTATTCTTCTTGAGTATGCTGTTTCTAAAAGATCTTTGAGAGGAACATAGATAGTAAATCATCATTAAGAGTAGTCCGGTATTCATGAAGGGAAATTTGAGTAAATGACCTCAAAGATTGACTTATTTGAGGTGGTGGAAAAATATAATTTTAATTGTGTTTGTGGTCTTTTTTTTTTTCTTTTTTTTTTGACGAAATTGCCCTTTTCGCGAAACGCGAAGGGGCTTAGCGTTTCCCGAAGTGGATTAGGTTCAGTATAAATATTGTAATTTTTTCATTTCCTTCATTTTCTTTCTCTCTCTTCTCTTGTTCTCTCTTTCACGGCGGCGACGGCGACGACTACGGTGACGGAGCCTGCGGGGCGGCAGTTCAATTCATACAAATTTACAAGATCTTTATTTCAAACCCTAACCTAAATCGATTTATGTTTTTATTTACACGATCTTCATAAACCCTAACCCTAAACCTATTTTGCATGCATGTCTTCGATTCTAAGGATTTGAATGTCGAAGAAGATGTTCATTTCAAACCTTAACCTAATTCGAGTTATGTTCATGTTTCCCTTTTCTTCATTTCAAACCCTTCGATTTAACCTGTTCTTATTTGGTTCATATTGGTTCATATTTGTTATTTGGTTCATATTTGTTATTTGGTTCATATTTGTTCATATTTGTTATTTGGTTCATATTTTTTTTTTTTTTTTTTTTTTTTTTTTTTTTTTTTTTTTTTTTTTGGGAAAACGACTTAGCGTCATTTCATTAAAAATCCCCAAAAACGGGAAAAAAAACCACGAGTTTAAGAGATCATTCTAGACAGGCCTAGAATGATTTTGAAGTCGTAACATTCTGAATAAAAGCTAAAAACGTAAATGAATTATCTGTTTACAATGCTTTTAATTCTAGTGAGTTTAAAAAACGGTAAATTCCAGTTCCTGCAGATATTCCAGTTCTGCTCCGTGCTTGGAATTCCTCTCCACGTTCCCGCGAGGGCGCTGCAATCCGATACAATATCTTTCCATAACTCGTCAATGCTCCTGCGGGTTCTGTCATATACCCTTGCATTCCGTTCTTGCCAAATGTTATACACCACTGCTCCAAAGCCGCACTTGAACACGCTTGTTGCAAATCTATTTCCCTTGGCTTTGAGTAGTGCCGCTTCTTTGATTTCATTCCATTCTCTCGGGAAACTGATCAGCTCCAGGCTTTTATAGAATCTGTCCCAAAGCTCCGAAGCAATACAACAGCTCCCGAATAGGTGATCTATGGTTTCTTCATTTCCTATGCATAGAAGATAGCTCGCGTCCGGGATGCTCATATACTTACTGATACGATCGCGTGTGTTGAGTCTTTCCCAGAAGGCGAGCCATAGGATGAACTGGTGTCGAGGGATAATCTTCGTTGACCATACAAGAGGAGCCCATTCTACTTTCTGCGCTTTTTCCCGGATTACCTCCCATATTTTCTTCAATACCAGCTTCCCATTGTCCTCAGCTTTCCATTCATGAATATCCGGTCTGTCGTGTAGTTGTATGTTACTTATATGATCAAGTATCCTCTTTCCTTCTGGAATTCTTCTCAAGAGCAAGTTCCAATTCCCGTATTTGATGTCTCTGATTTTCGCTTTTGCACAGTCCCTTCTGATACGAGTATTTTGAAACTGCTCCTTGTCGATGATGGGCTGGTTTTCAAACCAAGGGTCGTGCCAGAATAGAGTGCCTTTCCCGTCCCTAGTCGGATGTCATAAAGATCTGCAATATCGCTTCTTAGTTTAAGAATCTTTTTTAGAGACCAGCTCATACCTTCGTGAATTTTGCAGGTCCAGATGCTGGTTTCGTGTTTCATAAATCTCGTATGCACCCATTTGATCCATAGTGACTCCTGATTGCGCTCCAAAGCCCACAGATGCTTGAAGGTTAGAGCCTTGTTCCACTCGATACAGTTCTTTAAGTCGATGCCTCCCTCGTCCTTCGGTTTGCAGAGAGCGGTCCATTTGACTTTCTTTCCTCCTCTTCCACTATTTCCCCAGATAAAGTTTCTCATCAGTGTGTCGAGTTCCTTCATTACCTTCTTCGGAATGACCATTTGCTGCGCCCAATAGCCAACTATGCCCATAACCACGGTTTTGATAAGTTCGATCCTCCCTGCATAAGAAAGTTTTTTCGCTGCCCAGCCAGATATCGTGTTTTTTACCTTTTCAATCAGCGGCTTGCAGTGTGAGATCTCGATCTGTTTTGCAGTTAACGGAATTCCTAAGTACCTTATGGGAAATCTGCCTTCCTTGATGCCCATGATGTTGAAGATGTCATGTTTTGTTTCGTCCTTCACGCCTCCATAAAATGCCACACTTTTGCTTTCATTAATAGTTAAACCTGTTACCTCAGAAAAGAACGTTAGTGCAACCCTAATAGTTTTAATGGAATCAACGTCCGCGTGCGCTAGAATGAACAAATCGTCAGCAAAGCATAAATGTGTTACCTCCTCTACCTCACAGAATGGGTGAAAGATGTATGGACGATTCTTTCGGAACATCGCGAAGATGCTCTCAAAGATCGCCATGATAGCTACGAAAAGGTAAGAAGAGAGGGGGTCCCCTTGCCTTACCCCGTTTTCACCTTTGAAATAGCCTCTGTGGACTCCATTGACGCTAACAACAAAGCAGGATGATGAAACGCATTGCATAATCCAATCGATAAAAATCATAGGAAAAGCAGAAACAACCAGAAAGTCTCGAATGGCTTCCCATCTAACAGAGTCAAAAGCTTTCTTGATATCTATTTTGAAAGCCACTCTCGGGGATATTTTCTTTTTCCCGTAGCCTTTTAATAGGCTCTGCATGAGAAGAATATTATGAGAGATTGTCCTACCGGGGATGAATGCAGATTGATTAAGATTTATTATTTTTCCTATAACATTTTTAAAACGTTTAGAAATGATTTTGGAAATTATTTTATAAATCACATTGCAGCAGGAAATTGGTCTGAAATCTTGTACTTTCTCAGGTACCGCAGTTTTGGGGATCAAGGTTAGGACCGCTGTATTCCATTGCTTTAACATCTTCCTGTTTTTGAAAAACTCCAGAACCCCATCAGTAACATCTTTACCCACAACCGACCAATTATCTTTGAAGAACTGTGCATTAAACCCATCAGGACCCGGACTTTTATTCCCATCAATACTAAACAGAGCTTCTTTAACCTCAACCTTCGTGACCACCCTTATCAACTCGCGACTATCTTCTGCAGAGATTTTCCTATCAATAATTTGATACAAGGTATTCAGGTGACTTTGATGCTGCTTTCTTGTACCCATAAGCTGCTTATAGAAAATCAATAGCCAGATCTTGGACACCCTTTTGACCCTGAACATATTCACCATCATCATTCTTCAGCCTGTACACATTGTTTCTCATGTTTCTAGCCTTGCATTTTCTGTAGAAGAAAGCTGTGTTTTTGTCACCCAACGAAAGCCAGCTCTGTCTTGATTTCTGTCTAACAAAATTCTCTTCAAGCAGACTCAGCTTCCTGAAGTTTTCAAGCGCATATCTTTCTGTTTCATTGAGTTGTTCATCACTAGCAGTCCTTAATAACTTTTTCTGAACCTCTTCCAGTTCTTCTCTAGCAGCCAGAACTCTATTGGAGATATTGCTGAACTTCTTCTTGTCAAAGCTTTGGAGATGATTCTTCAGGAGCTTAAGCTTCTCAGAAACCCTGTACATGTTGGAACCTCTGACATCTGTTGACCATACACTTTCGAGGATACCCTTGAATTTATCGTTATCCATCCAAAAATTGAAAAATTTAAAGGGTCTTTTGAACCTTTCTTCCTTTTCCCAGAACAATTTAATCGGGCAGTGATCAGATATACCCGGATTCAAAACATGAAGTTGACTTCTCGGAAATTGGTTAATCCAGTTCTCATTTACCAGACATCTGTCAATTCTACTTTTTCTAATTTGTTCATTCCCTCTCGTAGAAGACCAAGTGAAGAAGTTCCCAGAATTGGTAGGCTCGATACAACCCATATCTCTGATGCAGTCATTAAATTCAATCATATCCCGAGTAATTTCAGATTCTGGGCTACGATCAGATTCGTTTCTAGTTACGTTGTAATCACCGAGGACAGCCCAAGATTTATCAATACCGATCCATTTTCTAAGACAATTCCAGAGGAGTCTTCTTTCCGTGCTTGAGTTGCTACCATAGATAATAGCAAGATTAAACACGATTCTTGTGATTATGTCTTTGACCTCCACCAGGATTGCTTGATCATTCGAAAAAAGAGTCATCACCTCAACAACTTTGTTATCCCAAATAACCCAGATTCTGCCCGTTTTGTCATTTGAGTTATGAATAATTTCCCAGCTACTATCAATACACAGTTTGCTAACCTTCTCAACGTTCCGACTTTTGACTTTTGTCTCAAGAATACCCATAATAGTGATCTTCTGATTCTCAATGATCCTCTTAATTTCTTTACATTTTAGAGGGTCATTGAGTCCCCTTATGTTCCATGTCACTATATTCATGAATGAATATAAGTGTTGGGTTCCTGACTTTCCAGACTGTCCTGGACCTCTTCATCAGAGAAATCATAAGCATCACTTGCCTCACTATCCTCAATGGCTACAGTTTGATTACATGGAATACTATTGCCATTGAGTGAGGGTTGCCTCATGTAGATCTCATCTTCTCCCGTGATAGATTTAGTAGCTTCTGGATCCAGGATCTTTCTGCTTTGTCTTCGATTTTCATCTTGTTCTGCTTTAGTAGATTTTTTCTGACTTTGAACCTCTTCACTACTAGATTCATGTTTGTTATCGATTTTTATTCGCCCTACTTCAGAATTAAGGCTCACTGCCTTATTCAAGACCAAATTGTCTTCTTCTGCACTTGATCTTTTGATTTCACAAAACCCAAGATTTCCCAGTCCATTTTCAAGAGCTTCTTTATTACTTATTCCAAGATTCTCCTGTTCATCATCTCGAAAGGTGGCTCTGAGCCCAAGGGTCAGGTCATTTCGAATTTTGATGACATTGTTTTTTAGGTTCCTGCTTGCATTCCTAGAACTGTGAAGAGTAGACTCACGACCTATTGGAGTGCCTTCAGATCCAATTTTGCTTGTTTCATATGGGCCAAGTATTCCCCGTCCCATAGATCTTTGAATTTCAGAAACTTTGGAACTAGGACATGTAGTTACTTCAAGACCAGTTCTTTGATCAGTATTGGGATCGGTGGAGTTAGGACCAACAATAGTATCATCCACAATAATAGGACTTGTGCCAGTATTAGGACCAATATAGCCGGGATCAGCAATGGTTGCACACTTTTCATCAGGACCTGTAGTAGCAAGTCCGGTAGCTTGAGTAGTTTCATGATCAACAAGTCCAAGACCAGACTTAATATGGTCAATATGGCTAGGAACAGTAGCTTTATGAGAAGCTCTAGGACCGGTGTGTCTATGTCCAGCTTTATCAGGACCGATACCCTGACCAGGACTGACATTTTGAATAGGACATATTCTTGAGAAAACAGAATCCCTAGGACCGGTGCCCTGAACATGACCAATATGATCAACGTTAGTAGGGCCAGCTTGTACCCTTACCCACTTCATTCTTTTTCCTATCTTCTTCCTTACCCTTATCTGTTCTTGCTTTTGGTTGCCCATCTTATCATCCTTAGTGCGTTCATTGCTGTTAAGTTCAGACCTGTTCACATTTCTCTCAGCCTGAGCCTGGTTAGAGTCATTGATATCGCTTACTTGAGTGTTGTTATTGGCCTTCGATTTTAGATTATTATTGACTGGACATTTATTCGTAGCGTGTGTGAAAGTGCTACACCATATACATCGATTTGGTTTCCATTCGTATTGTACTCCAATGTCAAATAAATTTCCCAGTCTATCTTTAAGTTCAAGCTTGATTGGAAGAGAGCTACTTGGATGGATTTCGACACTAACTCTGGCCACAGATGCACGCTCATAACCTTCCATTGCTGGGTCAAACATAAGTGGTTTGCCTATAATGCTTGAAATATAGGCCAGGCCCATCGGGTTGCACATGTGTGGTGGAACATTCTTGAGATTTACCCAGATTTGTTCAAGTTCAGGCGGTCTATGATTAGTATTAAGTTCTTCGCTCCACTTGTACAACTTGAATCTTTTTCCCCTGATAAAAGTATATTCGCTCTCTATGATCGACTTTATTTCGCTTCCATTCCTGAAGGATAGAAAGTAGAATCCGTGATCATTGATTGTGATCCTCTCTAGACCAGAGGATTCCCACTGACCCATCAACGTTCTTTTAACCTCAGCAAATGGTGCTTTCATGTTGCCCATAAAATGACCAACTATGACAAACTCCCATGCTTTGACACATTTTTCTTCAATTTCGGGTGGGAGCTCAAATCGGTGAGGATGATCAAGTGTAATTACCTTTGGGAATAAGGTGTCTATCTGGAATTTTCCCTTTTCTGGATCGCTCATGGCATTTCCATTCCACACCTTTCCTTCTTGCCAAGTTTTATTTGGGTTGCTCATGATAGTGTACACCTTTGTTTTATTACATTTCGAAATTTCCTTCATGGCGTCAACCGTCCACTTGATCACTTCATCATATTGGTCTTTGTTGAAGAGATTCCAATTCTTTAGATAGTGAGTTTTGAACTGAGCATTCAACTGATCATTTCTTTCTTGGGGCATCGTAATCTCTTGTTTATTAATTTGGAAAAATAGCTTCTTCATCTGGTTTCTCAGTCCTGCCAAATTTGCTATTTCGTTTTTCCTCATTGACCACGTTGGACCAGCAGTAAGATCCTTGTTATCATCCTGAGTATTTTCTTTGCCAGGAATTGCAGCAGTAGGAGGAGCTGAGGAGGTGACTGTTTCAGGGATGCTATCTTTCCTGACTTGTTTGTTCTTTTCGGCCCATCTAACCCTTATATTTCCCACAAAACCGTTGCCTTCAATTGTTCCGATCTTCTTTAGAATATCCCCTTTAGTGCTCTTCTCTTGTGTATCAGTTTTCCTCTTTTGAATACTATCAATTGGCATTTCAGGATCCAGATTAAGGAGTGGAGAAAACGCACCCAGGTTCAATATCTCAGGGTTAGCCTCGGGTGTCACAGTTTCCTTGGGATTTACTTCAACATTCTTCTTAGAACTTGAGTTATTTGCCTTCATGTTTTTCCTTTCTTTGATTTTCGATTCATTCTTACCCTTCTTAGCTGTTTTAGAATTATTCGATCTAGTTTCTTGATCGATCTTTTCAATTTCAGCACTTGTTTTGGAAGAATTATGCCTCTTTGCTTTTGGTTTGATCTTTGTTGCCGATATCTTCTTCATGGATTTATGATATTCGAGGTCGCATATTATTGTTTCATCATAGTCAGTGCTATCGTCTGATTCCAAATCAACATCTATGCTTTGGTTCTTTTGATTCGACCGGTGGCTCATAGCTTTGTTAGTAGATTTATTATCTTGGCGATTAGGACCGGTAGAAGGTGGATATGTGATGTCAGGACCGACATTTAAAGAGATAGGACCGGCATTAGAAGAGTTAGGACTGACATTAGAGGATCTAGGACTGGCATTAGAAGAGCTAGGACCAGCATTTGAACTTATTTCCATGAATAGCTCTAACTCAGATCCAATTTTTTCAGTGTTTCCAGATTTTGTTAGACTATGTCCTTTAGTAGTTTCAGCTAGATGTGCAGGCTGTTTAGAAGATCCTGCAATTTTAGCCTCAGTTTCAGAATCCTGGGCGCATTTAGTGTCTTCTGTCCAACCTTTTTCAAGTCTAGTACATAGTTTGGATATCTGACTTTCCATTTGATCCTTAGCAGGACAGGTAGACTTAGCATTCTGATCATTAATGGAACCCGAGACTTTTAGATTTGCAAGATTTCTCATTGTAGAACAAGACTCTGAAATTATATCATTCTTTGGACCTAATGGACTCTGAGCAGCTGATATCTCCAACCCTGTATAGGCAATTTCAAAATGATCTATTTTGCCCAGTTTAGCATCCTCTTTAGTAGGACCGGTAAAATTTGTTTTCTGATATTTCTCTGCACCTGAATTACCCAAACTGTCATGTTTTCCTGCTTCTGAAACTGACCCCGACCTTGTAATATTCTTTGAACCTATTAATTCTCGATCAACAGTCTTATTCAGCTCTGTCATACTTACCTCAATAGGAACACCAGTACCAACTTCAGTAGGATCATTCAAAACAGACATAAATCTCAGCATAATGTTTTCACCCGATTCAGAAACAGACCCCAATTTTGAACTTTCAATAGGACCCAATAAACCTGTGCAATTTATGTCATTTTCCTGCATTATCTTAGAGTCTTTTTGACAGATTATCTCCAACATTGGGACTGAATTTTCAGCACAAGCGACCCGATTGTCATCAATTTTAACAAGACAAGATTTCAAATCCAATTTCCCAACAGAATGACCGGTCAGGTCTAGGGTACCAACCAGCGACTCTAACGGTCCATTTTGTGCAGCAAGTCCAGTAACAACAGAATTTTCTGGAATTAAAGTCCTATCATTTCTATATGCAGTACTGTCTTTTCCTATCAATTCAATCCTATCATTTCTATTATGAACATGCATATTGTTACAGTATAAATCCCCAATAGAACTATTCTCATGTAATTCATCAGCATGTGGAAAAGAACTCATACCCGATGATGTATTTGGCATAGAATCAATAGGCGCATCTTCTCCGTTGTTTAGGACTTCATCCATGATTTCTGGCTTCTGCTTCCTGGGATTGTTAAGAGACCTGCGAGTTCGTCTATCAGACCTAGCCTTGCTGCTTGTCGACGGCCCCTTCAGCACCTTCTTAGGATCATCAGGGCGGACTTGAAGGACGCCCCTTGCCCGAGTAACTACACTGGACGGGCGCGTACCAGTCATTGGAAAGATCAAGCGCAAACTGCCTAATCTTCAAAGGAGCCACAGAGGTTGGAATTCTGCAGCAAAGGGTGGGCGCAAACAGCACGATTGGAAACCAATCGCACCGGAACGGGGGCTTGAAAATAATTGCTCAAACAAGAAAGGGTTTAAGCAATTTTGGAACGGTCTGTAGCTACGAAAGCTTCCTCCAGACCGAACACTTGATTCAAACGGCGATAAAGAAGTTCAATAGAGACCTACCCGCGCCTCGCGGTGTGGTTTGATGTCCCGACCGAGGTCCGAACTAACCTGTAAACGAAAAGTGAGAAGAGGAGGGCGACCGACGCCGATTTGACGTCAAGTCTCTGCAGAAGGGGGTTTGACGAAATGTTCCGGTAAACGGTAAGAGAAGATGACCGTGACCGTTCCTTGCACAACAGAACACGTTCCAGAGGGCGCACGACAACCGATCGAAGGTGCTGGAGGATGGCGGCTGACTTCCAATGTAGAAGCGCGGTCGCGGCAAGAATCCGTGTCGTTTGTGTTGTTCGTGCCGATCGTGCCGATCGTGCCGAATGTGCCGATCGTGCCGATTGTGCCGATTGTGCCGAAAACGACCTAAATATCCGATCTAGAAACTATAATCGTGATTTCTCCCGATTCCTCCGTTCAAATTGAAATTCCTTCGGTCAGATTGTAGGGGGGAAAAAGACGCACCTACTGGAGAAATTTGAGATCATTCCGACGTCAAAAGCTCCGGCGGCGTTGATGTGCCGGTCGTGCCCGATGTGAGAAAAAAAATCTCCAGAGAAAATTTCTCTCTCTAAGTGCGTTTTGAAATTTGAAATGCTTTGGTTCATATTTGAGCATTTCGTTAAGTGGTTCATTAATGAGTTTTGCAGATAATCTCGGATCATATGGGTTTCCGTTTCTGGGAAGATTCGCTAAGGACTTAACGTTTCGCTAAGTAGTACCTCGCAATTCGCTAAGTGTCAAGATTTTTTGTTATTTATAGTTAATCATGAACTTCATTTGGCAAAGTATCTACATCACTCATGGTTTTGAAAAGAAGTTGTGTTAGCAAAACAAACCTTATCTTTTTATATTAATGGAAACATTTAAATTCTTCAGAAAAAGCCATTTAAGAATCCATCATTGAGCTCCAGATAAGAGAAAATGGTTTGACTTTGATTTCGTTAGTAAAATTAAGCTAAAGAAATAAATTTCAAACAATCTTCTCTTAGCTGGAGCTCAATGATTGATTCTTCAAAAGCCTTTTCTGAAGAATCTAAATGTTTCCAAGTAAAATTATAAGATTTATTTTGCTAACACAACTTCTCTTCAAAATCATGACTTTGTTGTTAATACCTTGTCAAACGAGATGGATTACCTATGAAACCAATAAAAAAATTTGTACTTCACGATTCGCTAAGTACTTCGAGCTTCAGTTAAGAGATGATGGTTTGAATTCGATTTCGTTCGTTATTAACCAAAATATGCTTAATGACTAACGAAATCGAATTCAAACCATATTCTCTTACCTGGAGCTCAATGACTTCGCGATTCGCTAAGTACCTAGTGATTCGCTAAGGACCTCGCGATTCGCTAAGGACCTCGTGATTCACTAAGGACCTCGCCATTCGCTAAGTGCTCAACGACTCGCTAAGAAAGTTGAAGAGGCGCGCGTACGCACACGCGCTATACCTTATATTTAAAAAAAAATCATTTCAGAACATTTCATTTCATCCGCGCGACTCGTCTCTCTCTAACCCCTTTTCACTGAACTGCTCCATACTAAGGCCGATCATTTCTGCCCGTCTTCTCGGTTCTTTCTTCTCGTTAGTCATTATTAAACAGGTTGGTTCTTTCTTCTCGTTCTTCATTTTCTGATTTTTTGTTTATGAGTTTTGGTTTTTGCATTTAAAGTTTTAGTGTTTTTGCTTGTTTGTTTCTGGTATTTTGTTTATTAGTTTATGGTTGTTGCTGTCTTATGTTCATTTTAATGTTCTCAATGGTTTCGCTATTAGGGTTTCGCTAGGTACCTAGCGATTCGCTAAGTACCTAGTGATTCGTTCCTTATGCATTTGCGATGGTTTATGTATTTGTTCTTACATTTTTGATGATGTTGTTCCTTTTGTAGATGGCATAAACCACAATTACTGAGTTTCCTGGTCGGATTTCTTAGAAAAGTGCCCTCTGCCTGAAGAAGATTGTTAAGAAGTTCGAGGATATGGATCTTTTGAAGAGGGTTTACAATACTCAGTTCAGATCATTATTCACAGCCCCAGTTTTACAGTTCTCAGGAACAATAGTACATCATATGTTGATGAGGAGGACAAGACTGTCAAAATCGAGAGTTTACATAGAATCGTTTTTTAGTTGTAAACTCGTAAAATCTAGAGTTTACATAAAATCGTAAGAGTTTAGTTTGAAAAATAATAGTTATATATTATTATTTTTTATATATATAATTAAATATTTTATACTTATCTAATTGTAAAAAATTATATATTTTAATATAAAATTATTTAAAAAATAATAATAAGTAAATAACACTATAAAAAATTATACATACAAAATTAATTATATTAATTAATTTATTTAAATAAATAATAACTTTATTTTTTAGTTTTTTAAATATAAATTTATTTTTTTTAGGTAAAATCGTATAGAATCGTAAAATCAAAATTATTTATAAACTCGTAAAATCGTAAAATCTTATTATCGTAAATTTAAAATCGTATGAGTTTACATATTTAAGAGTTTATTTAAAATCAGACTCGTTAGCATAATGTGAAATCGTAAAATTGTAAGATTTTAAGAGTTACCTCGAGATTTATATAGCATTGGAGGAGGGTAAGTTAAAACTCCAAGGAGATAATTTTCATGGTGAATGGGCATGAACTTATATTTGGTATGGAGTATGCGTTGGTTATAGGCCTATACTTCGGCAGTTTTCCTGAGTTGAACAAAGAAGAATTCCGAGGTTGTCCACCTCTCTCGGTGAAATATTTCAAAGGAAAAAATAGTGGGCGAATGAGCAAGTTGGAGACTGCTTTTTTGAAATGCAAAGACAAGGAAGATGCATTCAAGATGGGGCTGGTATGCCTGATTTGCCAGTACCTATTTACATTTGACCCAAGGAGCATGATATTTCCAAAAATACTCCACATGGTGGAAGACGAGGAAACTTTCCTCCAATATCCATGGGGGAAGGTCACCTTTAGAGCCACCATTAAGGGTTTAAACAAGAACATGAAACATCTCAGTCTCTCATATTATGAGAAGAAGAAAATTGCTGATGATCCTTATGCTCCTTTTGCATATAATATTTATGGGTTCGCACTGGCACTTCAAGTGTGGACGTTTGAAGTCATCCGAAACTTTGTCCCTAAATTCTCCAAAAAGAATTAGCTTAATGACCCTCTACGCCCAAGGTTGTTACTCTATCATTCCACCAGGAAAAACACCTCGATCGAGATAAAGTCTGCCCTTGAGACCACAGATGTGACTGAGATGGAAGAGTCCTCCATGGAGAAGAGGCTATATAGTGGTGAGGAATTTGAAGAAATGTACGAGACAACTGATGTTTTTTTAGGGATTTACTGAATGAAGGTAATCAAAGAGGATTTTGATGAAGATGAAAGTGAACATGAAGAATGTACCCTCCCAAACCTGCCTCCAGGAAGAGAAAGGCTGAAGGTACTCTCAAAGAAGCAGTCAACTTGAAGAGGAAACTTGCTTATGAATCGAGTCCGACCCGCATTCCTACTCCCCCCACCGCGACGTCAAGTCCTCGGACACCTTCTGTTGGATGTAAATGTGATGAGCTGAAGGAGGAGGTGAAAGAGCTGAAAATAGAGTTGAAGGAGGAGGTGAAAGAGATGAAAACAGAGCTCATCAAAGAGTTGAAAATCACAATAAAAAAACTCAACAAACTCACCTTGATTCGATGAAGAAGATGGTTTTTAGTATGTCCCAACAGTTGTTAGATAAATCCAACAAAATGATGATCATATTATTAACCAAATTAGATGATATGGAGGAGAAGATGAAGAAGAAGAAGAGCAAGGTGGGCAAGAAGAAGGAGAAGACTGAGGTAAAATTTTGTATTGTGAAATTAACGATTCGCTAAATGCCTAGCGATTCGCTAAGTGCCTAGCGATTCGCTAAGTACCTCGAGATTCGCTAAGGACCTAGCAATTTGCTAAGCAAAGTATCTGACCAGAATATTGCTATTTTACAGGTGAATGATCCTAAGGAAGAATTCGAGTAGGAGAAGAGCAAGGTTGACCAGAATGTGGAGGCTGAGGTAAGATTTAAAATTTTAAACTTACATATCTAACCACAATGTTGTTATTTTGTAGGTGAATGATCATGTGAAGGTCGAAGAATTCGAGGAGGAGAAGAGCAAGGTGGACCAGAATGTGGAGGAGACTGAGGTAAGATTTAGAATTTTGAACTTACTAAGTACATATCTGACCACAATGTTGTTATTTTGTAGGTAAAGGTCGAAGAATTCGAAGAGGAGAGCAAGGTTGTTGACTAGAAGGAGGAGAGCAAAGTTGTTGTTGACCAGAAGGAAGAGAGCAAGATTGTTGACCAGAAGGAGGAGACTGAGGTAAGATTTAGAATTTTGAACTTTACGATTCGCTAGGTACCTAGCGATTCGCTAAGTACCTCGCGATTCGCTAAGTACCTCGCAATTCGCTAAGGACCTAGCGATTCGCTAAGGACCTAGCAATTCGCTAAGTACATATCTGACCACAATGTTGCTATTTTGCAGGATGAGAAGATCGATGTTGTGGATGATGATGAGAAGATGAATGCTGTGGAGGATGATGAGAAGATGGATGTTGTGGATGATCTGAAATTGAAGGTGAAGGGTCTTAAAGTGAAGGTGAAGGATGAGGAGAGTGTGGATGTGAAAGTGAAGGATGTGAAAGTGCAATAAGAAATTGAGAGTAAGAAGGTTGAAGATGACAATGATGATTTCAAGTTATACAATACTCCTCTTAAAGGAAACTTTGGGAGGAGAGTGAGGAAGCCGAAAAAAGATGAATCGTACACCAACCCTTCTTTGTCAAAACTGCCAAAGACAAATGATCCAATGAAAGTCAATCCCCTTCAAAAATTTGAAGATGAGCTGCTGGATAAAGTAAAAGAGTGGTTGGATGATCCAAAAACCAATGATGTGAAAAAGGATGTAGCGACTTGCGAAGTAGGGAATGATATGTTTGTTAGAGTTCTAACAAGGTTGACATGGCTTGAAGACACTGTAAGTCGTGCAATTCATTATTCATTATTAATGTCTTCGCGAGGTACTAAGTACCCAGCGATTCGCTAAGGACCTAGCGATTTGCTAAGTACCTAGCGATTCGCTAAGTACCTAGCGATTCGCTAAGTACGGTTCAAATGTTGTTTGATATATACTGAATGTATTCCCATTGTGCAAGAAATCGATGCATTTTGCTACCTATTGCGAAAAAGGATTGCAGAATATCCCAAGACATATAAAAATTTTAAAATCACAATAGGGGATTGCGTATTGACAGATAGAATAAGGCGAGAGCACAAGAAATTTAGTAAAGATCATGCAAAATATCCAGTCGAAGAATTCAAAGACTATTACATGGGTGCACCGCATAGAAATATGCCTGAATGGTCAACAATTGACGATATATACGTGCCCGTGAACATAAACCAGAAGCATTGGATTTTGTGTGTAGCACGTCTTCAAAAGAATCGCATTGACGTGTATGACTGCGATGCTTATCTTTATAAGAACCTGGATCTTTATTTGAAACCATTGTGTGGGATGATTCCACATTTATTTGTACATACAACAACTGACGGTGAGATGAAAAGATATCCTGACTTCAACTTCAAAGATCCCATCCCCATGACATATAAACGGTTTCCACACCCGAAAGTCAAAACCGCAGCAGCTAAGGTAGGGGAAGTCCCAAGAGCAACCGAGAGTGGGGACTGTGGTGTATTCACGATGATGTATATGGAATACTTGACTTCTAACCAAGGCGTGCAGAATGTGACCTCAAATAACATGAAGTTTTTTAGGCAGAAGATGGCGGTCCGATTATTCCATCAAATTAGCGAACCTTAGTGATAAATTATTTGATTTGATGTATTGCTAACCAATGAAAATATTTGAAGTTGAATTGTAAAATGTATATTCATATATTGAAATTTGCACTTCAGACTTGAAGTTAACCTTTGAAGTTGTAAAAATAAGTGTTTGTTAACTGTAATTGGTAAAATGTTAAAATATTTAAAGTTGAATTGTAAACCAAATTGAAGTTGTTATTTGGTGAGTATTGGGTCATATTTGTGCATTTCGTTAAGTGGTCAATTTATTGGTTTTGAAGTACCTAGCGATTCGCTAAGTGCCTCGCGATTCGCTAAGTGCCCCGCGATTCGCTAAGTACCTCGCGATTCGCTAAGTACCTCGCAATTCTCTAAGTACCGCGCGATTCGCTAAGTGCTTCTGAAACCACATATACTACATATACTACAACTTATCCCAAACCACCTGAATGAACAACACATACTTTCAACTTATATCTGACCAGTAGCACCATAATTCAATTCAATTAACAACATAAATTACAACCATAATAATCTTTCAAGCTAATGGTTCATACTGTTGAGATGATGACTCATGCGGCTTAGATAATGACTCATGTTGCTTAGATAATGACTCATGTTGCTTAGATGATGATGCTCTTACAGTTGATGGTGCAGGCATCATTGTTTTGCATGTTGCCATATTATGTCATAGTCCAGCACATGAGTTGCATCGTCTCGGGACCTTACGGACCTCACCTTGGGATGACCTATGCTTTGTTTGTGGTCGGCCTTTCTTAACCTTGACATTTGGTTTAAGACACGAGCGTTGCTTGATATGTCTGGGAACATTCCAATTTTCTTCATCACTAGGAGAATAACATGTCTCCGCATATTCATTTATCCAACATTCAGTTGTGTAATACTTGTGTGCATGGAAAATATAACGATTGATCAATTAGTTAAACAAATTGAACATGTGAGCTAAATAATACCTTGAACAGATGTCATAAGAAACCAAATTCCGACTACGAGTAACAACCATTGCAGGCGTACAAGGAAGACCCAAAACATCAAATACTCTACAAGTGCAGTTCATGTCTTTCAAATTGACTTTGAAATAGGACTGATTGTCATGCACATAAAACTCAAATCGGTTAAGCGATTGGACTGTATAAAATCTGGCCTTCTCGAATCCCTCACGTAACACCTTCTCATAATTTGGAGATAAAACTTCTTCGTGATTGGATGCTCTTTCTCTTCTATCGTTAAACCAATGTTGTATTGTGAATCTTAAATACTCAGCCATTTCTGAAATGGGATACTTTCTGGTTTCCCTTCTCTGACTATTGAAACTCTCAACATAATTTCTTGTGAGTTGATTGTATCGCTTACCGGGAAAAAATGCTCTACTCCATCTTTGGAACCAATTTCTTCCAAATAGGCAACAATCCTATGATCTTTAACCTTGATCTTTTCAAAAAACCGATTAAATTCGTGGATAGTGTACGCTCTAGAAGCCGAATCAAACTCCGCATGACACTTATCACTTTTGAATTTGGCCACAATAGTCATCTTTATGTGATATGTGCACGCACCGTGTTCTGCTTCTGGAAAAACAGCACACAAGGCATTGACGATGCTTGGGTGTCTGTCGGATACAAAGACGAGATCATCAACTAATCCAATTGCGTCTCTCAGTTTTTGCATAAAATAAGTCCAGGAGTTATTATTCTCTAAATCAACAACGCCGTATGCGACAGGATATAGTTGCTAATTCGCATCCAATGCAATAGCCACCAATAATTTACCACCCACATTGTGCTTAAGAAAACTAGCATCAACACATAATACATGAAGGCAAAAGGCTTTGAAACCCCTAATTGAGAGGCCTAGGGACATGAACATATACTTGAAGTGGTCGAGCTCGTCTGTCTAGATGTCAGTTTATGGTACCAGAATTATACTTCTCCAACATGTAAAGGTATGATGGCAGTATTCCATAGGAATCCTCTACCGTTCTTCGCATCGCTATTAAAGCATTTTCCCTTGCTCTCCATGTCTTATTATAAGTAAAAAATATCCCATAAGTTGACTGCATGTCTTAAATTATTTTCTTAGGCAAGTGGTTATGGTAATGGTCAATGTATTTGCTCTTCACGCACTGCCCAATAACTCATGCTGGTGTTTGCATTTTTTTTCTTTGGCCTCGACAAAACTGAGCATGAGTGTTGTTGCTCGAATTTCCGGATCTCAAACATCTCAGAAAACATACCTTTCACAGCACGCAAGCTCCACTTGCATGTCTCATCCAAACATTTCCCTTCCCAAAGATGTTTTCTTGACTTCTCCACTTTGAATTCAAAATGATTGGTCATCGCATATTTATATAGAGTAAGTTGAAGTTCTTTTTTATTTTCAAACAACGAACCGACTTCCAATACAGGGGTCTGGAGGTGATGTGTCTATCGGGTCTATCGATGGTGTACCCATTGATGATCTTTTTGCACTAGATGGTGTACCCATTGATGATCTTATTGCACTGGATGATGTACCCATTGATGATCTTCTTGTAGTAGTTGGTGTACCCATTGATGATCTTCTTGCACTTGTTGGTATAGGTATTGATGCCTTTTCATCAGTATTAACATGCAAGTCCTGAGTAAGTGGGATGTGAGGCAAAGAGTTTTCTCCGGCTTCATTTTGACTTTCAACAAAGAATTCCGAGGGTACAACGGGTGGTACAATTTTTTGAGTAAGTTGTGGTGGTAGTATACTTTCTTGTGTTGTGTATGTAAGTAGTGGTATTTTTTCTTTAGTAAATGCTGATTTCTCTACTACAGAGACACACAATGGTGACACGGTTCGACCCAAAATCAAGCGTGATAAATATGTGTTCAAATTCCCATCATAATCAATAAAAACAGGTTTTGGATTTCTGATATTCGGAATATCATACTTGACTTGCAGCACTAAATCGTATGTAGATTTCTGCACATTAAGTCTAGCGTAGAGTATATCAACTAATTCAGCATAACGAGTACTTTGTGGTAAATCAAATGTATTGATTGAAGATGCATTAAAATACAGTATTCCATCAGAATCAAGTTTCCACTCTCCATTATAGAAAACGAAAACTTCATCTGCAATAAAAAACATGATTTGATTTAGAAACGGATAATTAATACTTCGCGAATCGCTAGGCTCTTAGCAAAACGGGAAGGCCTTCGCGAATCGCTAGGCACTTAGCGAAACGGGAAGGGCTTCGCGAATCGCTAGGCACTTAGCAAAACGGTAAGGCCTTAGCGAAACGGGAAGTAAACCCTGAACAACAATGATTCGAAGAAACCAAACATCAATAAACTTGAAGTATCATAAAGATAAAATAAACATACCAAGTGGAATAGTGCTCATGCTCGTCGTGGAGCTCATCGTGGATTTCGACCCGTCGTCGACGAGATCGCCGCTAGAGTTTAGAAAGAAGGAGGAGAAGAGCGGGAAGAGAGAGAAGGAGAAGAAAAGAAATGAAAAAAAATAAGGGAGGTTATATTAAATAGTAAGGGTAATCTGGACATTTCACACATTTCCACTTCTTGAAACGCTAAGTCCCTTCGCGTTTCACGAAAAGAGCAATTTCATCAAAAAAAAATAAAATAAAAGACCACCACGAACGCAATTAAAATTATATTTTTCCACCACCTCAAATAAGTCCATCTTTGAGGTCATTTACTCAAATTTCCCTTCATGAGAATGATGCTATCCTTTTATGTGCAAACTTTAATATGTTTATTGAGTAATAAATATCCTTATAATTTTGGTTAAACATTTTATGTGATGCAATTTATAATGCAGCCTAAAATTAGTACATGCCAATTTCAATCTATTTTACAAATTAAAATATGGTGTTTGAAGATACGAGGATTAGACTAATTGCGATTCGATTTTGGTAGTAAAAGTTTATATACTAATTAACCATTTAATATACTAATTAACCGTTTTTTGGTAATAAAGGTCTAAAACTAATTTTTTAGACCTAATAGTCGCTATCTAATTTTCTCTCAAAATTAGAAAAAATAAACGCTATGTCCATATACCCATTAAAAACAATTTTTTACTGTAAACATTTTGAATCATAAACCCTATTTTAGATGAATTATGATTTGACAATATAAAGGATTAAAATAAATATAAAATATTTATAAAAAATTTGATCATTTTTATAAATATTTTACTTTTATTTAATCCGTTTATATTGTCAAATCACAATCTATCTAAAATATTTTATCTTGAAAAGAACTAATGCATTGAACCTAAGGAAAATTACCAAATAATCTAAAGGAGGTTTTAAAAATTTATATATTTAAAAATTAAATTATGATCATAAATAAATCAATCCAGTGTTTATAGTCATTTATGGACAAAATAAATATAGAAAAAACGTTTAAAATCAAGTCAAACAGGACCTAAAGGAAACAAATATTTTTTTAAAAAAAAATATATTATTTCTAATTATTTTAGATTTTTATAAAACTATTCAAAGCATTAAAATGCAAATAATTAAAGAAACAAAACTGAAAAAATAAAAGGAAGCAAACTAAGATTAAAGCTTAATGAGCCGGTTCATGGGTTTTGGTAAATCATACCAAAGCTCGTATTACATCGAATCAAACCCTGTCTTATACCCATTACAAATGTTCCTAACGAATGTGTTATCATGTTTCTTGGGTCGCCATCATTGAGTAGAAACTCAAGAATGTGTATCTCTATCTTAAACAATGATTAAATCTAAAATTATTATTATTTACAGTTTTTTAAAATTAATTTTCAAAAGTCACAATTTAAAGTGCAAGTACGAGAATAGAATAATATTGAAACAAAAACTATAAAAAAAGTTCGAATTATTTACAATATAAATGAAATAATAATATTTTTGATTTGTAATCATTACACAACCAACCAATCAACTTGATTCATTAGATTTATTTGTACAGGGGTTCAATTATATAAATATTTTTGTTATATTTTCTTCACTCCATCTACTTAACTTTTTTTATTAGTCATTGAAAAATGAATCTTTTAAAACTGATTAAATTGATGTAATAATTTAGAAGAAAAATAAAGATGCTAATGAATCATGTAATGAACAGAAGGAAAAAAGTTAAGAAATGTATCGTACCAATTCAATATCTGCAGCTAGAGAAGATTTGGTATAATTTATTTATTTATAAGAAATAAAATTTCTAAAGCCAATGTCTTAAACCAATTATATAAGAAACCAAGATAAGATAATTTAGAATATTAAAGAGTCTGTTTTCAACCTCATTTTTCTCACAATTAAATCTTGAAAATAAAATGAAAAATATGATTATAAATTTGATGTCTTAGCTATCATTTGATAAGTTTTCATAAATAAAAAAAATTAGTTTTGGTATTTTAAAATAATAAAGACAAAACTTAATTGCAAAACTGAACTATGGGAATGTATAATTCTGCATTCTAAGAATTATAAGAGAGTAACCCAATTTGTTGCTGTGTGAATAATATATTTAAAAAAGTCTTAATATGTAGTTGTTCTGATCACAGCTCAATTTTTATTGGGAGGATTCGATTTGAACAAGTCTCTTTTCAAATTTTAGAAGAAGTGGTTAATTTATGATGTTTTTTTTTTTAAAACGACAGATTCTGCAATGCATTTAGAGTGTGATTAATCCCTTTGGGTTAAGGATATAGCCCGCAAATAGGGTTGTGCAAAAAAAACAGAAAACCGATAACCTAACCGAACGGATAGCTTACCGGTTTTATTTTATTGGTTTATTAGTAGCCGGTTCAGTTTTCGATTGAATTATTCACTAGTAAAAAAAGGCCTTTTAGCAAGTAAACATAGCGATTGGTTAAAGGTCATCGCTATTATCAATGTAGTGACAATTGAGTTTAAATCCAATCGCTACTACATTGTTAATAGCGATTGATCTAAAAATCAATCGGTACTACCTTGACGGTACTACCTTGACATAAACCTAACAAAAAAAATAGGCGCCATGTTTTACCATCTTATTGAAATATTTTATCGCCTTTTTTAAGTTTTAGTAGTGATTGGATAAGTGACCAATCGTTATACCCTTAACATAGTAGTGATTAATGTGGGAACTAATCGCTATTGCCTCGTTAAAATACCTTCTCCCTTCCTTCAATCTCCTCGATTCTCTCTTCCACCAATTTTCGTCCAATCCCGATTAAAAAGCCATTATCTTCTCTTTTCCAAATGGAGTCGGTGAAGTGCTTCATAAAACTCCTCACAACAGGCTTCTTCAAGTCGTCTTAGTTCATCCTCAGGTATTATTATTAATTCTACCAGAAATTCATAATGCATATATGCAACTTCGATTTGTTACTTTTTAGATATCTTTCGTGCTTGTTGTTGTTCTTGGCAGATACCTGGTAATACTGGATGCATAGTCAGAACCTGTGCTGCATCAGCTGTTGGACTTCATCTAGTTGGGGTAAGAAGATATGCAAGAATTGATGAAGTTAATTTCTATGCTTCTAATTTATAGCCATTAGGGTTTCAAGTGGATGACACAAAGCTAAAACGTGCTGGATTAGATTACTGGCCATATCCTTTGAAATTTCTTCAACGTATCTTAAAAAAATACACTAAAGAAGAAGAAGAAAGAAAGTTCTCCTTTAACAGATGGAATGTATCTAAATTAGCTATGTAGTTGTTAAGGTACACAATTCGTGGGCAGACTTCAGAAATTTCTTCATTCACCAGGTTCTTCTTGGTTCCCCAACCTTGGTAGTAGATTTGAAGATCGAAATAAATATGTTGTTAATTGTGTTTGTGTAGAAAGGAGATAAGTTTAATATGTATTTTGATCAATTCCCTAGTTAAATCCTATCACATCGTCTTACAACACCGTTCTCCCAATCTTCGATGGCGTTGAGCTCGCAAAGCACAAGGCTCAAGAAATTGCTAATCGCCTCTACAACAACGTCGACCAGAATCGTCCTAGGGTTGAGAATGGCGTCGGCTTAGATTCAATGGATGGTAAGGGTTTATGCTGCTTTCTTGTTTAAATTTTGTATCTGTTACACCTTTTTTTATTGTGTTTTTTCTTTAAGATAATTTCCAATGTCTTGTGCAATTGATTAAGTTGTTTGATCAATTAAACTTATGTTCTGTAATGATCATTTTCAGTATTTTAATGTTCTTGTTCAAGGTCTGACCAACTGTAATGATCTTGGGCTGCTCAAGATCATCACACAATAAAACCATGTTAACATGCTTTCGTCAGCTCGTTCATGGTTTGAGTTGTTCTCATTTATTCTGCATCTGACTTATGAATCTTATTCAAATGAAGTAGAAATTTATATATTATATTGGGTCTTCTTCTGTTATTCTTATGAAAATGCTTATTGTTTTCCTACAATCTAGCACAGGAGGCATCTAACTGAAAAATTTAGAACATGTGACATGTAAACATAACAGGGATATGTTTTGTACAGCCTATTAAATATATCACTTTCAGATATTTCCATAAAACTATATGTCTACTTTTGACCAGTTTCTAATTTTTCATAATATTTTAATTTACAGCGGTGGCAGTTTTGGTGGCACAAATCAAAGCGAGTTGGAAGCTTTTACTTCCTATGCTCTGGCGTTATCTAACAATTTTATGGCTCTTGTGGATACATATGATGTAAGTAGCACTATGAATCAGGCTCCTATAACCTTGTATCTATCAATTGTCGAAATTTCAGATTTCTAGAACCTTCAATATGTTTTCATAAATTACTGGGAAGTAATCTTATAAAACTACTTACTATATAGCAAACAAATAAAAACATTTTATGTGTTTGAAATTGTCTATTTCTAGATACCTTTTCATAAATTGCTGGGAGTTAATCCCTTAGAACTACTTAAATATACAGGCACTGCATTTTCTAGTTAATTAGGTAAAATAGCCCATAACACTCTGTTTTGTTACTGGGATGATATTGATATGCAATTTTTAAGCTATAAGCATTAGATTAGACTCTAGTCACTTGGCTTATTTGTCATTTGAGGTCCACAAGTTATTGGAATCAAATTCTGCTTTTCTGAACTTGTAAATACTAATAGTTTTTCTGCTTGTATTCATTTTAAGAATAATTTATCCATAGATTATGTAACAGTCATGAATTTCTCAGAAATTATCTCCTGTTTCTAAATATGCTTAAACAACACTCTGTTATTTCTTGGTTTAGATTCCATTTACCTCATATAATGACATGTATATTTGCTTGATCAATTTGGCAGGATAGGAAACTTTAAGATGTTTGGCTCTGGCTTTAAAAAGGATGCCAATGGGTCAACAAACTTTGTCCTTCGCAGATGAAAGCAACCTGATATTTATTGGCTTGGTACATTTTCTTTTCCATGTACTATGCTTGTGTTCCAACCATTGAGCAATCTACAAATTTGTGATATGTCACAAAGTGTTAATAGCTTGTAGGTGAGACAATTAGTGAACTTAAATCATAAGTGAAAAACTCTGAACAAAATATGAAATATTAAAGTTATACTATGTTTTGATTAGTTGAGGTGGTCATAAAAAAAATACTATGTTTTGAAAATGTTTGAGGATGAAGCAAAAATTGTATGGTAAATTTGATTAATTAATAAGATTTTATTGTTTGTGTATGTGGTAGTAGGTAAAATGTATGTATAAAAGTCTTTCTTGCTAATGAAATAAAATTATAATTATTTTTTTGTTAAAGGAAATGGCAATTGGTTAATAAACCAATCGCCACAGGCCTATAACGATTGGTTATATACCAATCGCCGTTGCCAATTAAGGCAAAAACGAGAAAACTTATTCCGATTGAGAGCGATTGATATATGACCAATCGCTATAGGCCTATAGCGATTGGTTTGGAGGTTAATAGCGATTGGTTTACTAATGCTATATGGTCTTTTTTTACTAGTGATTTTTCTAACGATTTAATAGGTAAACCAGTAATAATTTAATTATATATTTATTTTAGTTATTTTTTAAATAATAGATATATAATAAATAATATTTAATAATATATATTATTTATTTTCAATTTTAAATTATAAATTTTATAGAATTGTTTAAAAAAAATCTAATTTATATAATTATTTGTTTAAAAATTGAGACTTTTGAAATATTTTTATAATATATTATATCATAACAATAATATAATGTTATAACATAAATAAAAAATGAACAATATCATAAAAGTACGTGGACACAAGGATTTTGAAAAAAAATCATTTAACAAATTTTATAATTAATTTAAAAAATTGAATTATCGGTTCACGGTTAAACCGGTTAAGCGACTGGTACTGATCGGAACTAGTAGAACCAAAACTAGTAAAATCGATACCAATACTGGTCGGTTAACCAGTTTGTAAAATAAAAAGTAAAACCGAACTTAACCCGAACCGTTTAACCGGTTAACCAATCGGTTGAACACCCCTACCCGCAAATGTATTCAACCAATTTATTTTAGTTATTTTCTAAATAATAGATATATAATAAATAATATTTAATAATATATATTATTTATTTTAAATTTTAAATTATAAATTTTATAGAATTGTTTAAAAAAAATCTAATTTATATAATTATTTGTTTAAAAATTAGGACTTTTGAAATATTTTTATAATATATTATATCATAACAATAATATAATGTTATAACATAAATAAAAAATGAACAATATCATAAAAGTAAGTAGACACAAGGATTTTGAAAAAAAAATCATTTAACAAATTTAATAATTAATTTAAAAAATTGAATTATCGGTTCACGGTTAAACCGGTTAACCGACTGGTACTGACCAAAACCAGTAGAACCAAAATTAGTAAAACCGATACCAATACTGGTCAGTTAACCAGTTTGTAAAATAAAAGGTAAAACCGAACTTAACTCGAACCGTTTAACCGGTTAACCAACCGGTTTAACACTCCTACCCGCAAATGTATTCAACCAATTTAATCAGATGCATAACTTGATGTTTGACGGGCTCGAATTCAGAACCTCAGATAGTGAAAAGATGGTAAGTGTGTCTTGGTAAGTGTGTCTTGGTAAGTGTGTCTGGTTGTGTTGGGCTCCCTTTGCACCATCTCTCTAAATTAAACCCAAAAATATAACTAAGTTTCTGAACAACTAGTTCGCGGTGATCATGTATTCTTCTGCTCAAGATCTAAGCCATATTTTCATTATTGTTGGAGCGGATTATGTTTGTGATGTTTTTATTGTGAAAACTTCTTCATGATATATTTTTTAGAAATATTAATTTTAAAATCTTTTTATTGCGGAGTAAGTTACAATTAATTAAAATAAATTAAATTTCATAATGAGAATAACCTTATAGAATTCAATGTGTAATTCCAAAAGTTTCAATGTACAAATAAATTCCTATGAAATAATTTGTACACATTTTCAAATTACAATAATAGCGCGAATTTCCTCATTTCCCCCCTAAATTTCTCTCTCTTTATAAAAAAAAAGAGGCGCTCTCCATCGCAAGCTCGCTTGGAGACGATCTCCGAAGAAGACAAACTCCGTTTTCACCATTGCAAAGACTGTGCTCCATTTTCTCCATATGAAGCTCGCAAGGTCTATTTTCTTTGTCGCCCGCAAATTACATCCTTTGTTTTCTCCATCGCAAGCATAAGCTACGTATTCACCTAGGGGAACAAAGGATCCCTACAACTTTATAAGTAGTGTTCTTGTGCCTATGCAACAGATAATTAATACCATATTTAATAAGTTTTAAATTCTGAAGGAGCGGACTGTCGCGAACTCAACTGCGCATGGTGACTCTATTAAAGATATATCGAAGACTTCGGTTGAAGTATCAATGATGATGAATCAGCTAACCAAGATGAAGGCCTCTCTGATCAATACCATCATCAATCTTTATAACCATACAACATCAACATTGGAATCCTTCGGCCTTCAACTTATGAAAATCTCCAACTCCCTCAAGACAATTGATGTTGAGCATATTGGAGCTGAAAATGTTAGAGCCAAGAATGTTGAAGATATCGGTGCTTTGGCACTATGCACTCAAGATGTTGTTCCTGATGTTGATAATGTTAAAAAGGGGGAAGGGAACATTTGAGGAGGGACTAGTCGAGGAGGAAGAGGATGAAGAACAGACAATTACAGTCGGGGTTCTCGAACTGGTAGAAAGCCTGACCATGGTGGTGGTCGAGGTGGTCGAGGTGTAGTTAATCAAGGTTGAGGAGGAAGTCGATTGGAACAACTTATGTTCGGCGATCAATATTAAAAGAGGGGAATCTTAAACCTTGTAATTTTTTATTTTCATATTTATATATAAATATCTTATTAAATTTCTTGTCCTTAACTTAGTTTTAACATTATCAAAAAGGAGGAAATTGTTAGATTAAGTTATATAAAGAAAAAAGAAAAATTAATTAAAGAAAAATAATTAATTAAAGAAAAAAAATTTAATTCACTAAAATGAACTTAGGTGAATTAAGTTTAAAATGACATAGTTTTTATAATGTGTTTATAAACAAAACTATGTTGTAAAAATGTCTATGCGCAGGTATAGATCAAGAAGCGTTGTAAGACGTATTCATTCATCAGATGTGTTGATCTGAAGAAGTGCTGAAAGATGTCTTGCTTCAACAGACGCTCAGGTCTATAGAAGCGCGAGAAGATGTCTCACTTCAAAAGACGCTCTGGTCTATAGAAGCGCGAGAAGAAGTCTCACTTCAACAGACGCCATGGTCTGAAGAAGTGCGCGAGCAAACATCTTGCTTCAATAGATGCTCTGGTCTGTAGAAGCGCGATAAGACGTCTCACTTCAATAGACGCTCTAGTCTAAATAAGTACGCGAGAAGACGTTTCAACTCCATAGATTCTCTGGTGTGAAGAAGCGCGAATAGATGCCTTGCTTCAGCAGCAGTCTGAAAAAGTGTGCGAGTAGACGCTTTTTCTTAGCTGTCGTCTGAAGAAGCGTGCGCCCATCTTCTCAGCTCATCAGCAATGTTCGTCATCAACCGTCTGTCAAGTCAGCTTAATACGCTTAACTACCACATACTTCAATATTCATTTTGCCTGAGTTGTACCTTCCAATACACCACGATCTACTAAATATTCTGCAGTACAATCTGGTATGCCACAATCCAATGAATATATTCTTTGTACGATCCTATACACCTAGCGTACATCCAATGAAAAGCTAACACGTATCCAAGAGACGAATTTGGCTGTTGCTACACTTTAATATAAAAGGTGATTAGAGTACAACGACGAATCTCTCGACTGTGTTCTATCGTCCACACTACGAATTCTGAATTGTTAATCTCTATGTTAACTCATTCTCTAATATCTTTTTGTAATCCACAAAACTAAGTTGAGCTATTGTTTACGGTTCTACCTGAGCGTATTTTCAGTATTGTAAGTTGAACAGAGGTTATCTGTTCAACAGAGTGTTAGCTAGGATTTTAGAAACACAGTTGTTAATTCATATATTTCTGACCGGGTTTGTGTAGTTGCCATACAAATCAAAGCTTTCTAGTGAAAAATCTTCTGGAAACAGAAGAAGAGTGACATATGAGTTTTATCTCCGAACATCCATAAAACTCCTTATGTTATTTCTTTTCTGCATTTAACCTTCCTGCATCTATCGCTTCAAATTTAGAAAGCACTTGTCCTTGAATCCGTTCAAGAGTTTGCAATAATTTGTGAAGAATAGAAACATATATTAATCTCTCAGAGGATTAAAATCGAATTGAAAGTCAAGTTTAGCTCAACAATATACAAGCCCCCTTTTTTATTATTGTAGCTGATCCTAACACCTACCAACTTACAGAAATATTTTTAAAACGTTTACATAAATTTTTAAATCAAATATATACGTATTTAAAGTTATTGAACTATAAATAAATAGATTTTAAAAAGAATTAAATTACAGCTTAATAGAAACAATATCATATTAAAACATGACATGACAACGCTTCGTTGAGAACATGACAACGCTCTGTTGAGAACATGACAACGAAATGTTTAGATCATGCCATGCCTTTTTCAAGATTAATAAAACTATCAGCTTGCATAAACATTTTAAAAATGTTTAAAAAAAAAATTAAATCAAATGTATATGTTTTTTTAAAGTTCTTAAACAACAAATGAATAGATTTTAAAAAAAAATTGAAATTTAATAGAAAATATTTCAGATTAAAACATGACATGACAACATTTTGTTGAGAACATGACAACAAACATTGAGAACATGACAACGCTTTTTTTAGAACATGACAACAAAGTGGTGAGAGAATTAGATGCATTTATCAAGGTTAATAAACCTATCAACTTATATAAACATTTTCAAAACGTTTACATAAAATTTTAAATCAAATATACATGTTTCGTTTGACCTCACAGGAAGAAAGTCTGAAAAACTACCTTTAGATGGTAAAAACATAGCTTCAGATATATCAGAACTTTAAGAAAATGGAGCATAGAGCCTTTAGATGGTGAATACGGAGGTTGGAGCTTGTTTGCGACGGAGAAAGAAGCACAGTCCTTGCGAGCGATAGAGAAAACAGACCTTGCGAGCTCTAGATGGAGAAAATGGAGCACAGTCCATGTGATGGTGAAAACGAAGTCTGTCTTCTTCAAGGATCGTCTTCAGGCGAGCTTGCGATGGAGAGTGCCTCTTTTTTTTTTTTATAGAAAGAGAGAAAATTAGGGCAAAAATGAGGAAACCCACGCTATTATTTTATTTTATTTTTTTTCTTTCCACGCTTGTTCCTCACGTAGACCGTTGGTCGGTCGCACTGTAAAATTCCTCTTTTGTAAATGATAGCATGACTTTGGTATTTTTTTTTACATAAGAAAAACAGTTAACTAGAGAACTTTTGTTTCTTGATTGAATGGTAAAATAATAGACAATCTTGTCAAATAATTTGATACATTTAAGTTAGTTGTTTGTAGTTGATTTTCATATAATTAGTATAGATAAACAATATCGATCTATATGTTATATTCTATGTCGGAACATAAGTTATGTACTGTACATCTCCTATAAATATTAGCCTTTTCGTCATATGGTATTAAATATTAATTTTATCATTTAGACCCATATTATATTTATACATGTCATAGCATTGCGTTTATAACTTATATTTTATAATAATATTTCAGATGTAAAAGGAATGAACACCGTTCTCTTTCACTCTCCGCAATCAATTTGATCTCCATAATGATACATTCTTATTACCTAAGTCTTTTGAGTCATATATATATATATATATATATATATATATATATATATATATATATATATATATATATATATATATGACTCAAAACAGAGGCGACTATATCAGTTCAAATTTCAGAGAATATTGTGATGTGTATGGGATCAATATGGCAAAGATTGTTCCCTGAACACCTCAAGAGAATGGAGTACCTGAACGGATGAATCGAACATTGAACGAGCATGCTAGAAACATGAGATTACATGCTGGAATGCCTAAAACCTTTTGGGAAGATGCTATCAACATTGTTGCCTACTTGATAAACAAAGGACCCTCTGTTTCTCTTGAATTCAGAATTCCTAAAGAAGCTTGGAGCAATAAAAAAGTAAAACTTTCTTATTTAAAAGTGTTTGGTTGTTTATCATATGTTAATATTAATGAATGTGATAGGAGCAAGATTGATCCAAAGTCTAATAAATGTTTTTCATTGGTTTTATTATAATATCGAGTTTGGTTATCGTTTATGGGATAATCAAAATCGGAAGATCATTCGTAGAAGAAATATTATCTTCAATGAACAAGTTCTCTACAAATATTGTGTGGAGAAGACATTAGATGGTGATTTTAAACTGGAAGAAACTGGTACAATCGATTTGAGATATTTTCAGCTGAATATATACCAACTGTCGAAGAAGACCAATGTGTTGTTGAAGATGAAATCGTTGAGAATGTGGCCCAAGAAGCAAATAAACAGACACTGGTTATAAAATTGAGAAGGTAGTCAAGAAATTGAAAACTAGTCGAGAGGTGGTCCCCATATCTAAACTATATCTTGTTGATAGATAGAGGCGAACCTGAATGTTATGAGGAAGTAATACAGTCTGGTGAATCAATTAAGTGGTAGTCTGCAATGAAAGATGAGATGGACGTTTTGACGTCGAATCAGACTTGGGAGCCCACTAAGCTACCAAAGGGAAATAAATCACTTCACAATAAATGGATCTTCAGGATTAAAGAACATGATAAAACCATGAGGTACAAGGGAAGGTTTGTTGTGAAAGAATTTCAACAGAAGGAATGTATTGACTACAATGAGACCTATCTTTAGCAGTCAAATTGATGAAAATATGAACAATTTAAAGTTTGGTTGTAAAATAAGACCTTCATCTTCAACAAATGAGTGTGAAAACTACTTTTCTTTATTGTGATTTGGATGAAGAGATTTACAAGCGACAACCACAAAGATTTGAAATCAAGGGAAAAAATGTGCTTGTGTGTAAGATTTAGAAGAGTTTGTATGGTTTGAAATAAGCTCCGAGGCAATGGTACAAGAAGCTCGATAGCTTCATATAAAGTTATAATTTTTTGAGGTGTGAAGCTGATCATTTCTTCTATATCAAGATGTTTGATAAATCGTACATTATTCTGCTTCTCTACGTTCATAACATGTTGATTGCTGGAGCAAAATTGTATGAGATTAATAAGCTAAAGAAAGAGTTGTCTGAAAAATTTGTAATGAAAGATTTGGGTGATGTAAAAAAAATTCTTGGGATGAGAATTTTCAGGGATAAAGAAGTTCTCAAACTTTTACAAGTAAAATATATGAAGAAAGTTCTTAGTAGATTCAATTTATACGATGCAAAACCAGTCAGTACCCCCTTAGCTAGACTCTTCAGACTATATAAAGATTAGTCGCCTTCAATAGATGATGATAAAAATTACATGGCCACCGTTCTATATGTCTCTTCCATTGGTTGTATTATGTATGCGATGGATTGCAAGAGACCAGACATAGCACATGCAATGGAAATTGTTAGCAAATTCATGAGCAATCCGGGTAGACAAGATTAGGAAGAAGTAAAGTGAATACTACGATACTTAAGAAAAAGTATGAGTCTCGCTTTGTGTTTTCGAAAGTCTAATATGGGTTTGGAAGGATATGTTGATACTGACATCGTGGTAATGTTGATAGTAGAAAAAGAAAAATAAGGTACACCTATACTCGGGGAGGTACTATAATTAGTTGGGTTTCAAAACTACAAAATATTGTTTCTCTTTCTAGTTGTGAGGCAGAATATGTGTGAGAGAGGCTGCTAAGGAAATGACGTGGTTGCAACCCTTTTTGCGAGAATTAGGTCAAGATTACAAGGGAAGTGTGTTGTGATGCGACATTCATAGTGTCATTCATTTGGAAAAGAATCCAGTTTATCATGGAATGATGAAGCATATACAAGTTCGATATCATCCGACCAACTTTACAAGATGGAGTGTTAGCTCTTGAGAAGATTTCCGAGAGTGAGAATCCAACTAATATACTAACGAAAGTTGTGACAAATGAGAAATTGAAGTTGTGTGCAACTTAAGTATGTCTTCTTTGATAAGACAATGTATGGAAAGCCACTACCAATAGAGAGATGATGAAGTTAGTCTCTAAGTGGGAAATTGTAGAGTTATGAAGTCTACACTCAGAGTCGGCCCTGGGGTAAGCCCGACAAGCCCGAGGGCAGCCCACTCCCTAAGGAAGCCCATTTGTTAAAAATATCAAAATATTTAGTTATATTTATTGTAATTTTGAACATAAATGGTTGTAGCTTGATGGTTCAATATATGCATTTAAAGTTTGATGTGGTTATGAGTTTAAATCTCATCAAAAATGATTTTTTTTTATCAATTTTTAAAACTAGACTTAGGGCATCAAAAAAGTATATCGAATTTTTTCTACCGAGGTTAGGGCAACCCAAACCTCGGGGCCGTCTCTGCCTACAGTTATAATAAACTCTACAATTGTTAATTAGAGTTTATTGAGTTTGGGCTTGGGCCTGACTAAAAGTTATTTAGATTTATTACCCGAATGTTTAGCCTATAAATATATTATTATTAAGTGTTTACATTGAGAAGACATAAATCTATAGAGATAAAATATGAGACAAACACTTTATATTCATTCATCTCTTCATAGTGAAATTTGGTGGCGGTTGAAGTAGACGTAGCTTATTGAATGAACCACTATAAATCTGTGTCTTTTTTTCTTCTTCTTTTCTTGGGTTCTTATAAATCATTTCAAACATGTCAGATTTAGGGGATCTAAATTCTGACACATCAAACTATTCTGTCAAACATATAATTTATTTACACTCATATACCACAATCACACTATCCCCTCCATCTCCTTAAACATATAATTCATTTGCACTCATGCATATCACCATCACACTATCCCTCCAACATATAATTCACTGAAAGTTACATTTACAAGGATTCAAACTAATGTCTCGAGTGTAGAAGTTAACACTTTGACCATTAAATCACTTGTGATTATTGAATTTTATGTATTCTATATATTTTGTAAGTAAACTTTTGACCTTTGAGTTTATCCGTACATTGACCCGCGAGTTAAATTGTAGAACACAAATATACAAAAATAACTTGACAAAACCTTTTGTATATAAACTTAAATTATGAAAAACAATAATAATAAATTCAATAAACTCGATTATAGTGTAAGTAATTTTTTTTTGGGAAAACAGCTTAGTGCCATTTCATTAAAAAAACTCAAAAGAGGGAAAAAATACAAAAAATTAAGATCAGATCTAGACAATTTCTAGATTTGACAATGAAACAATAATTGAATTACAGACAATAACAATAATCAATTAGCGCCTACAACGTTTTTACTTTTATTCTACTTGTGACCTTCTCAAACGAAATATCCCATATATGGCATAACTTTCTATTCACTTCATTCCTTTCGATTCCTCTCCAGGATTGAATGAGTGCATTTCAATCTGAAGTTATATCTCTCCAAATATCATCAGCGGTTCTACTTCTTCCACTGTGAGTTCTTGAATTTCTTTCTTTCCAGATATTGTAGATTACTGCTCCAAAGTAGCATTTCAACATATTTACATAGAAGGATCTTCCTTTTGCTTTATTCTTCATCCACTCTTGGATTTCTTCCGATATTTTTGGAAAGTTGATGATATTCATGTTTGCAGCATACATCCTCCAGATTTGTATTACAAAAGAGTATTCCCCAAATAAATGGTTTATGTTTTCCTCAACTCCCAACATAAGACATAGTTGATATCAGGAATATTTATATATTTTCGAATTCTGTCTTTTGTTGTCAACCTTTTCCTATATACCATCCAGAGAATAAATTGGTGACGAGGAATAGTCTTTGGAGACCATACCACATTATGTCAATCTACCTCCTGTCCTCTTGTTCTAACCATTTCCCATGCCTTTCCTGTAATAAACTTCTCATTGCTTTCTGTTTTCCAGCTCATTTCATCATTATTTTCATTGAGTTGCTTCTGCCTCATTAGGTTTAGGATTCTATCACCTTCTGGAATACGCCTCAAAAGTGAATCACATCTACCTTCATATACGTCTCTAAATGAGTACTTGATGTATTCTCTTCTAACTTTGTTTCCTTGCATTTCTTCTTTGAATATAATGAGAATATTATCCAGCCAAGGATCATGCCAGAATAGTACACCTCTTCCATTTCCAATTGTGGTTTTCACCATTTGAAAGGCATCTTTTCTTGTTTTTAGGATATTCTTCAATGACCATGCCATTCTTTTGTTGATGCTTAGTGTCCAGATACTCTGCTCTTCTTTCATAATCTTGTATGCACCCATTTGACCCATAGGGAGTCCGCTTTTTGCTCTAACTCCCATAAGCTCTTGATGTTGAGGGCTTTGTTCCATTCAACACAACTTTTTATTCATAGTCCTCCTTCTTCTATGGGAGTGCAAACATCCTCCCATTTGACTTTTTTTCCTCATATGCCTTGTGTTCCCCATATGTAGTCTCTCATGATTCTATCGTGTTTAGCCATTACTTTCTTTGGGATAACTATCTGTTGTGCCTAGTAGCCAATAATTCAAAAAATGACTATTTTAACGAGCTCGATTCTACCTGCATAAGACAGTTTTTTCGTAGCCCAACCCAAGACATAATTTTTAACCTTTTCTACTAGTTGTCTAAAGTGATTGTATCGGAGTTGTTTTGATGATAGGGGTACTCCAAGGTATTTCACTGGTAGTTCACCTTCCTTGATTCCCATAATATTAAAAATGTTTTCTTTCCTTTCTTCATTAACCCCTCCATAGAAAGCCTGACTTTTGTGTCCTCATTGATGTATAGACTTGTAATACTCGAAAAGATTATTAGAGCTTCTTTGATTATACTAACAGATTCAACATTCGCATAAGCCACAAAAAATAGATTATCTGTAAAACATATATGGGTTATTGCTTCTTCTTTGCAGTACAGGTGAAATTTGAAATGATGACTTCTCAGAAGTATTTTTAAAATGCAGTCAAGAATTTCCATTATTAAGACGAATAGGTAAGGAGATATAAGGTCTCCTTGCCTTACTCCCCTTTCACTCTTGAAAAAGCCTCCATGAATACCATTCACGCTCACAACAAAGTGAGGAGTGGAAACACATTGCATAATCCAATCAATGAAAATAATTGGAAAACCTGCAGCAAGGAGGAATTCGTGGATTGATCCCCATCTGATCGAGTCAAAAGTTTTTTTAATGTCAATTTTGAAAGCCACATGTGGCGATATATTTTTCTTGCCATATTCATTCAATAAGCTCTGCATGAGTAGGATGTTATGGAAAATAGAGCGTTTGAGAATAAATGTTGATTGCCCTAATCCTACAAGTTTATCAATAACTGTTTTCAAACATTGCGAAATAATTTTTGAAATAATTTTGTAAATAACATTGCAACATGAAATAGGACAAAAGTCCTGAATTTTTTCTGGAATTGAATTCTTAGGAATCAAATTCAACACTGTGACGTTCCATTGCTTCAACATTTTCCTGTTTTGGAAGAATTCCAAAACCCCTTCGCTTACATCTTTACCCACTATTTCCCAGTTTTATTTGAAGAAGTTCGCGTTGAAACCATCTGGCCCTAGGCTTTTATCCCCTTTCATCGAAAACACATCTTTTCTAACTTTTTCCATACTGACTCTTGTAATCAATTTGTTACCACTTTCTTCACTGATTTTCCTTTGCACAATCTATTGAAGCAATCTTTGACTGTCCTCTATTATTGTGCTAGTTTCTGTTCCAATCAGCTCTTTGTAGAAACTTATTGCTTCCTCATGAACTGCCTTTTGTCCCTGTAAAACATCTCCATTTGAGTTTGTGAGTCTTAGGACCTGATTTCTGAAATTCCTTGATGAACATTTTTTATAGAAGAAAGAAGTATTTTTGTCTCCTAATGAAAGCCAATTTTCTCTAGATTTTTACTTAGCAAAACTTTCCTCTTTAGAACAGAGGTCTCTGAATCGCGTAAGAGCCTCTTTTTCCTCTTCCCTGTTATAAGGTAGATTTGGGGCTCTTAGTGTCTTACTTTGTATTTCCTCCAGTTTCGTTCTGGCTTCCTCTACTCTTTTAGAAATCCCACTATATTTTTTCCGGTCTAGTTTATTCAGCTTCCCTTTCAGTAATCTTAGTTTCTCACAAACTCTAAACATCTTTGTTCCATTAATTCTGATGTTCCAAGTTTCATTAAGGATTTTATTAAATTCTTCATCTTTCATCCAGAAGTTGAAGAACTTAAAGAGTCTTTTCTGTTTTTTCTCCTTTTCCCAAAATAATTTCAAAGGGCAGTGATCAGAGATACCTGGTTGTAAAACCTAGATTTGGCTTCTTGGATAAAATTCCACCCATTTTTCATTCACTAGGCCTCTATCAATTCTGCTCTTTCTCATGTTGTCTGTCCCTCTTATAGTTGACCATGAAAATAGATTACCTGAGAAAGACGGTTCAATGCAGTTTATGTCTCGAATGCATTCATTGAAATCCTGCATGTCTTGTGTTATGTCTGTCTCAGGCTCTCTTTCATTTATGTTACTTGTAACGTTAAAATCTCCCATAATAACCCACGGTTCGTCGTCCGTAATGTTTGTTCTTAAATCATTCCAAAGTGTCTTTCTCTCTGTCCCAAAGTTGCTTGCATAGATTACCGCAAAGAATATTTTTACCCTTGTCACCAGATTGATAACCTTTGTCAAAATAACTTGCTTGCTTTCAAAAATTTTCTTGATTTCAACCCTTCTTTTATCCCATCCTACCCAGACTCTACTTTTAATCTCATCAAAGTTATGAATAAATTCTCATACTTCTTTGAAGCAACCTTGGGCAACATTCTCTATTTAACTTTATCTGACTTTTGTTTCAATAATTCCAAATACTGTGGTTTTCTTTTCTGCTATTCTTCTAACTTCTCTTCTTTTTATAGGGTCATTTAACCCTCTAATATTCCATGTCATTAAGTTCATTAATGAAAAGAAGATGTTCCAGCTTTACTTCCCCTTCCTTTACTTTTTCTTCCTTTCTGTTTTTCCCATATAGCAGGGCTATAAGAAATTGTATTTTCCTTAATTTTCTTAACTTCTTGTTTTGGGATTTTTGTGTTTCTCTGGTCAACTTTTTTTTGAATTAGAGATTGTACAGTTTCAATCAATACAGCTGTCTCTTCTTTATCTTTCCCATTTCATTCACCCACTTCCCCTTTCTTGCTTTCTCTCACACTTTCCCTTTCCACAACCTCTTCGGTATTAGTATTTTATATTGACATATTTTTATTGTATGTTAATAACGTGACTGAATGTTGTTTGTTCATTTTTTATTTTTTTACATATAATATGATCAAATTTAACTAGTATCAACACCATTATTTTCTCATTTAAATCTTTATAATATCCTAAATAATAAATTGTATATATAATTAAAATTTATAATTTTATTTATTTATTTTCATTCTTTTCTTTTATCTTAAATAGTTTCGTGTTGTATTTCATATTCAAAAAGTTATTATTTGAGTTGATTAAAGTATATTGCTAATAATGTGATTGTCTCAAATTTGTTTTTGAGTTTTATTATATATATAACAAAATAAAATGAGAATTTATTTTTTATAAATATATATGATTATAGTGCTAAAAATTAGTATAGTATAATTGGTTACATATTTAGATAGTAAACGATAAAGTGTTAAAAATTAATATAGTATTGTTGTTTAGATAATTATGATAGAAAAATTAAGTAAGTTAATTTTGTGGAACCGGCCAGATAAACTAAACAGTTGTTAACTTTCATGTGCTGGTACAGATCAAAACCGTATGAACCAGTTGGCGTATCAGAACCGGTTGCTGCTATACTTCAAAGAAACCAGTTTCAAGTGATCAAGTTAAAAGATCAGAGGAACCGGTTTTCACTCTCTCAAGCAACCGGTCAGCAAAGACAAAAGTTTACATACCAGACGGATCATTCTGCACAAGACACAAAACCGGAAGATTCAAACTTCAAGAGTGACGTACCATGACGAAAGAAACGTGTCTTGAAAGAATAAAAGAAGATCTGATCTGATCGGAAGCATGCGAGGAAAGCAATGATGCTTTATTGATCCGAAGTTGACAACCTGAGGTGGATGTCCGACACGTGTTCAAATCTGAAAACCGACTATGTCATCTTCTGCTCAGAGCTGCCTGCATGACTGCCAGCTGTTGAGGAAGGTGAAGCGTGCAAGCAATCTTTCTGCACCGGCGTGATAATGATCGACCAATCCAAAGGAGAGAGAAGAAAGTGACCGTTAGCTCTTCTCAGCTATAAAAGGAAGACGGATCGTCTTCATTTAATGCAACAAGTGAACAAGTTACGAATGCAAGTTACATATTACGAAAAGCTTTAAGTTAGAGAGATAAACTGTTACGATAAAAACCGATGTGTCTAAAACCGGAAGCTTTCTATATTGTGTTGTGTTGAGTTGTTGTATTACATCAAAGAGTGAGTTTGGTGTAACCGGCGAGTAGCGAAGTTGGGCTCGACCGGAGGTATCGTAGGAGAGTTGGCTCCGAACATCCATAAAAAACCGTGTCTCGTGTTCTTTCGTTGCTTTTATTATCTAACCTCAAACTAATTGTTCTCCATAAACCGGTCACTCATATCCATAAAACTGACTCCTTCTAAAACATCATCTAAAGTCGCATACGTTGCTTCAACCTGAAACAGACATTTCCGCCCTTGAACCCAGTTCAAGAGACTGTGACAGTTTGTGCAGTGCTGAGAACGGTTTTAGTCTCTAACCGGACTATCACCAAAGTGTTGTGTGTGTTGTAAGCGGCCACCCTTCCTGAAACCGGAAACACCCCGGTCCTCCAAGGGCGTCCCCGATCCTAACAAGTGGTATCAGAGCGAGGTTCTCAGCATTCAAACAACCAAAGAAGATGGGAAGCATGACCCACAGCGAAGCGTTTAGCAGTTGGAAGAAACAGATGTATCTACATCTGATTACATTAGATGATGAGATGAGCCGATTCCTGAAAGAGGGACCGATCAAGATCAACAAGGAGGCAGACCTATGGACGAATGAAGATCGAAGACGGAGTAACTTAGACAACCATTGCATGAGGCACATCTACAAGGCCAAAGATGATAACACTTTGCACAAAATATCAGAGTGTGAAAATGCAAAGGAAGCCTGGGAAACGATCATTCAGATCCATGAGGGAAACGAAAGAACTAAGGAGAACAAAATCTTGGTGGCTACACAGAAGTATGAAAACATCAGGATGAAACCGGGGGAAAACATGAAGGAATTTAGCAACCGGTTCACCAGTGTAGTCTACGAACTTCAAACACTCGGAAAGAAGTATGACAACCGAGAAGTAATAATCAAAGCCCTAAGATCTTTGCCAAGCACATGGGACATCAAGACCATGGTGATGAGGGAATCGAGCACCCTTGGACAGATGAAGTTGCATGATGTGTTCGAGGATCTAAAAGCCTACGAGCTCGAGATCAAGTCTCGGATCGAAGATGAAGAATCCACATCAACCGCAACCAGAGCTTTGGTTACATCGGTGGAACCGGCGGCCCAAGTATCAACCGTTCCGGCTCCAGTCAAAAACACCGATCAAATTACTGAAGACGTGATGGCGATGCTAGCTTAGAAATTTGGGAAATTCATGAAGAAGAGCCAACCACCATCTAATAACGATTTCAACTATAACTATGTATATAAATCAAATAAAAGATGTTATAATTGTGATGGTTTTGGACATTTCAGGTCAGAGTGTAGAAAACCAAGGAGGGAACTATCAGGGAAACAACTATCAGGGGAACAACTATCAAAGCAACCGGTACCAGGGAAACAACTACCAAGGGGACAACTACCAGGGAAATAACAACCAACGAAACGATTACCGGAGAAACAATGATCAACATGTTGACGAAGGAAAGGATATTCAAAAAGAAATCATTGCATCCGACGGTGGAAGCGAGTGGGCATACTCCGATAATGAAGACGGTGAAGAAAAAGTAACCTGCTTCATGGCAAACGACGAAGAGGTATTTGATTTCTCCTCTGACGAGTTTACTAAAGAAGATATGGTTTCTGCACTCAACCAAATGGTTGCTGAGTTCAGAAACATATCTGCGTACATACCAACTCCTGTAGAAACTAAAACCGAACAAATAAATAATGTATATGATAAAACATTTGAAATCGAAATGTATGAACCGGATGAACTATTCTCCGATAATGAGAAGACAGTTCAACCGGTAACCGAAACCGATGAACGAGCAATGTACGTCACGGCTGCGTGGGAGAGATCACGTCAAGCGGTAAAACAAATGTGTAACTATAAAAGACATCCTAAGTGTAGGTATGGTATCGGTTATGAACCAAATAAACAAAACGAATCAAAACAACCTAACGGGATAAAACTCACGAAGAATAATCTTCCGTTTATAAAATTTGTCAAGAGTTCACAAACCGAAAATGACTTAAAACCGGAAGAAACACTTAAGTATGTAAGTCCTAATGAATCATAAAAATGGCTTCATCCTGAGAGAAGGAAAGTCAACCGGAAACCAAATAAACCGAATAAAACTCGACATCAAAGAGACACATCACAACATAAGGCATTCTTGAGCAACAACCAAGAAGTTAAGCCAAAAATTATAAAAACAGATACCGGGAAAGTTATCCGACTGATTCAAGTCTGGATCCCAAAGGGACTAATCAACCATGGACCCAACTGAATGTGGGTACCAAAAAGGTGTAAATAATTGTTTGTTACAGGTTAGGAGAAGCAACCGGCTAAAGAACTCAGAATGGTATCTGGACAGTGGATGTTCAAGGCATATGACCGGAAACAAAGAGCTACTAACCGACATCAAATACGAAACCGGAACAATCATCACATTCAGGGATAACTCGAAAGGTAAAACCGTGGGCAAGGGTAAGATTGTTCATGGTAATCTATCTATAAGTAATGTACTCTTAGTAGAAGAATTGCGTTTTAACTTGTTAAGCATAAGTCAAATGTGTGATGTGGGTTACAAAGTTGAATTTCATAAAAACTCATGTTTAGTTAAAAACCAAGATAATGACATTTTGTTAACCGGTAACCGGATGGGAAACATTTACAAAGTCGATTGGAAAACTGATTTTGAAAAACCTGTGTGTATGATAGCCGGAAATGATCCAAATTGGCTTTGGCATAAACGGTTAAACCACTTGAATTTCAAAACGATTAACTTCATTTGTTCCAAGGAACTAGTTCACGGTTTTCCAAACGTTAAATTCTCAAAGGATAAAGTATGTGCTGCATGTCAAATGGGGAAACAAGTAAAATCATCTTTCAAAGGTAAAGGAAATTATCAATCTGAACGATGCTTAGAACTCTTGCATATGGATCTGTTTGGTCCGGTCAAAGTAACCAGTTTAGGAGGCATGCATTATACTATGGTAGTTATAGATGATTACTCTAAATTTACTTGGGTTACTTTTCTAGCTTCTAAAAATCAAGCAACTCCAAACTTGATTAAACTTATTTTGAGAATACAAAATGAAAAATCCATTCGAGTGAACAAAATCAGAAGTGATAGAGGAACTGAGTTTATAAACAGTAATTTAACTACTTTTCTTGATGATTCCGGTATTAGACACGAGTTGTCTAGTGCCAGAACTCCTCAACAAAACGGCCTGGCTGAGAGAAGAAACCGAACTCTCAAGGAAGCCGCAAGGTCAATGATAGCTGATTCGGGTATTGCTCAAAAGTTTTGGGCTGAAGCTATCAACACCGCTTGCTATACACAAAATCGATCTTTAGTAACTAAACGGTTTTCTAAAACCCCTTTTGAAATTTACTTTGATCAAATTCCAAGTGTACGGTATTTTCGAATTTTTGGTAGTAAATGTTTTGTTCACAATAACGGCAAGAATTACTTGACCGCTTTTGATGCTAAATCCGATTAGGGAATAATGTTGGGATATTCAGCTGTAAGTAAAGCCTACAGAATATACAATACTAGGACTTTAACAGTTGAAGAAACCGCACACGTTGTTTTCGATGAATCGGTTGAACGAAACACTGCATTACCCTTCGACCTTCACAACAGAATGGAAAATTTTAATATCTATTCTGATGATGAAGACGAGGTTCCAGTTTTTAGACGATTTGTCAAGGACCAAGCGGTTGATGCTGAACCTCAGCCTGATCAAGCTGCTTTACCGCAGAAAGTTGACGCTTCAGTTTCTACTGAAGAAATCGGTCGGTCTGACTCTGTTCAACCTACCGATCAGTCTAACCTTGATCAGCCAACCGAAATCTTGATAGACACGTCTCGGATTAACCTCAGAAGGAATAAAAATCATCCTCTTGAACTAGTAATAGGTAACATATCCTCACCCGTCCGAACTAGGCAACAAAATTTGGATCACTATGAAAACTCTGCTTTCATATCACAAATTGAGCCGAAAAAGGTGGATGAAGCATTGTCAGATCCAGATTGGATCTTAGCAATGCAAAGAGGAATTAAACGAGTTTGAGAGAAATAAAGTCTGGTACCTAGTTCCCAAACCGAAAAACAAACCGGTTATAGGAACACGATGGGTATTCAGAAATAAACTCAATGAAGACGGTTTAGTTACGAGGAGCAAAGCTCGGTTAGTGGCTCAAGGCTATAAACATGAAGAAGGCGTTGATTTTGAAGAATCATTTGCCCCTGTAGCCAGACTTGAGGCCATTATAATATTTTTAGCATATGCAGCTTTTAGAAACTTCAAAGTTTTTCAAATGGATGTTAAGAGTGCTTTTCTAAATGGTAAGGTAAATGAAGAGGTATATGTCAATCAACCTCCAGGTTTCAAAAATCCAGAACACGAAAATCATGTTTACCGGCTGAATAAAGCCCTTTACGGTTTGAAACAAGCTCTAAGAGCTTGGTATGACACATTGACACAATTTTTATTTGATCACAAATTCACAATAGGTTCTGTAGACAAAACACTTTTCAAATTTTAAAGGAAGGAACAAATCTTACTTGTTCAGATTTACGTTGATGATATTATATTCGGATCAACCGATCCAAAGTTATGTGACAAGTTTTCGAAAATGATGACTGATAGATTTCAAATGAGTATGATGGGAGAATTGAGTTTATTTCTAAGACTTCATGTTAAGCAGATTGAAGCCGGAACCTTCATAGGTCAAACGAAGTACACAGCCGAACTGCTGAAGAAGTTTGGAATGGATACATGCGCCGAAGCGTCTACGCCAATGAGTCCTTCTGTAAATCTGGACAAAGATGATGATGGTCAAGCCGTTGACATCACAACCTATCGAGGAATGATCGGATCTCTGCTGTATCTTACAGCCAGCCGACCTGACATTTTGTTTGCGGTTGGAGTGTGCGGAAGGTTCCAAGCAAATCCAAAGCAATCTCATTATACGGCGGCCAAAAGAATTCTAAAATATCTAAAGGGAACTCAAGAAGTGGGACTTTGGTACCCAAAAGACTCAAGTTTCAACCTCATAAGCTACTCAGATGCCGATTACACAGGATGTAAGATCGATAGAAAGAGCACAAGTGGAACCTGTCAGTTCCTAGGTGATCGGTTAGTCACTTGGAGTAGCAAGAAACAAACATCTGTTGCAACATCAACCGCAGAGGCAGAGTACATAGCGGCTGGAAGCTGCTGTGCACAACCTCTCTGGATCCAACAGCAACTAAGAGATTTCGGGATAGAGGCCAAGGAATCTCCAATCTTTTGTGACAACACCAGCGCCATAGCGATTACATACAATCCGGTGTTACACTCAAGAACAAAGCACATCGATATCCGACACCATTTCATCCGGGAGCACGTTCAGGAAAAACACATCCGGCTGGAATATGTCTCGACTGAGCAACAAGTAGCGGATATATTTACAAAACCGCTATAGGAAGCTAAGTTTTCTCACTTTCGAAATATTTTGGGACTTACTAATCTTAATCAATTGATATCATGATTATGCATGCTTGTATAAAACCGGGATATGTGTTCAGGGGGAAGTTCTCGCTTCCCAAACCATATTCAAATAGGTCATTGATAAATCAAAAATGCTAACCGGGAGGAAGTCTCCGGTTATGCCCGATTACTTCATAATTTCAAATCACATGTAAATTTACTATACGGTTGAAGTAACTAGGTTTAAGTGGATAGGATAAATCCAAAAATGAACAAATGGTGACATTAATCAACATTTATTCACAATCGGAGCAAAATATCCTACTAAAACCGGTCATGGAAAACCGCTTAGTACAAATGCATTCTGGTCTGATGGAATGAACTTCTCCGGTTAACCTGGGATGACTGACTGAGTTTTTATGCATATTTTGAAAAATGAAGCCTATAAACAATAAAAATAGTCTACCAGAATCAAGATGACGACATGTGTCCATCATCAAGAGAGGGAGACTCACATCTTGTCAATAGATATTTGTCATCATTGTTATTTTGGTAATAATTGGATTTAATCTTGGAAATAAACATTAGTTACTTCAACAAGTTAAAGTCTATTAAATGACTGATGACATCATCAAGCATGCTTAAAACTCATTAATCTAGCCGAACCCCTGGCTATATAAACCACCCGTAAACCCTCACAAAACTTCACAAGTTTTACTATTCACAAGTATCATTCTTGAGATAAACCCTCTCTCTCAAGAACATGAATTCCAATTCCTTAGCAAAGAAGATTCTATTGGCATATTTTAATTCAATTTACCAATATTAAGATCACGAGGTCAAAGAAATGTTCTTAGCCTTAGAAAGAAGCGGGCTAAGAAGCTTCCTCGAGAACAGATTCATTCTCGACTACCTAGTAGTCGAAGAATTCTTCCAGACCGGAAAAGAAGTGCATCGAGATATAATCGTTGCACAAGTCTACGGTCAGAAGTTCTTATTCAGCGAGACGGATTTCGCTGTATACTACGGTTTGCCCAATGAAGGGGTAACCGACTTAACATACTCCCCGGTGACCATGGAAGAGATGTGTCGCCGGTTCTCAGGATCTGATATCCCGGTTAAACCCTGGGGTGCTAAAAGTCAACTTTCTCATAAGTACCAGCTTCTCTGTGAGATTCTGGGAAAATCCGTTTTGGGTAGAGAGAAAAGTTACTACTACACCCAAAGGCTCTTCGAGATGATGATCGCTGTAACGGTTGGGACACCGGTTAACTGGTCCTGGAACATCTTCAGTAACCTGAAGAAGATGCTCCTCTCCAACAAAACCGGCTACGCTCCTCAGCTGAGCGGTTTCTGTGCAAGTCTGGACATCCACTCCGGACCATTCGTAACTCTCCATCCTAGGCATGTGCTCACCAAGGAAAGAGTACAAGAGATGATCGACCGGTGGGAAGCAGTCAAGGCTAGAAGAAATCAAGCGGCTGAGTCATCTAACGTCTAGCCTGTCCTTTTCTCTGTCCTATTTTATCTTTTTTCCAAAACCGGTAATTTTGTTGTACTACCGGTTTTGTATATCAATTAATGAAGCAGATATCCTTCCTCTCTTATCCAAAATCTAAAGTCATAAATGCTCAAAACATTGAATGTGCCGTATCAAAATAAAATCAGATCACTCTTGGAAACACAAATATTCATTCTCAATAAGCATGCCTGACGTGATTAGACAAGACGTGTCTTTATTCCCTTGAAAAATCACAAAGTCATTAATGACTAGACATAAACGGCTAGATTTTTCAAAATATCCTCATTAAATGCTCTCAATCATTCCAAGCTATAAAAGGAGGCTCACTCCCTCATTTTCAAAACACGCTTTCAGTATTCCTTCTCTCTAAAACTTGAAAGTTCAGAAAGTCCTTCCAAAACCTTCCTCAATCCTCCGCATCATGTCTGCCGAACTAAGAAACACTCTTATCATCGACTTCGAAGATATCAAAGACAGTGCATACTATGAATGCATTTTTCAGCATATCATAGATTCTGGGCTCCAAGGCTTTCTTAAAGGTTCAGACACTATCTTCGTGGAGGAGGTGTGTGAATTTTTCAACAATGGTCATATTCTAGATGATGGCAGCATCCGCACCATCGTCGACGGTCAATTCCTTCAGTTTACCGAAGAGGAATTTGCCAACTTCTTTCACCTTCCGACCGAAGGTTTTTCGGACTTCCCAACGCCGTTCTTGCCGGCTAAGGAAGACTTCTTCCATATTTTCTCCTCTTCCAATGCTCCGATCAAGGACTTTGTAAAGAAAGAAACCCTCGCTCCTCACTACCAAATCCTGCATGACTTGGTTCAAAGGTCTATCATGGGCCAAATGCCTAACCACAACTACAACCGGGAGGCATTCGACATCATGATAGCCATCATTCGAAACTCGTCGATCAACTGGGCAACCTACCTCTTCAACAAACTGAAACGGCTCATGACCGCTGCAAGGGGAAGGACCAGTTTCGCTCCTTAAATCACCCGGTTCCTGATATCCAAACGCCGTAACCTTGAAACCGGTGTTCCGGTTGGACCGTCCAACACTATCACCATACTCATGATGTACATGTGGATAACAAGAATTTATTAAACTTATGCAAAAGTGGAAAACTAAATTTTCTTTTCTTATGAAATATTTAATCCTTAAAGTCTCCGGTTTTTCACTTATATCTTTCCTTCCGGTTTCTTAAACTTATGCACAAAAACTTAAGGTTAACTTAAACAATTCCGGTTAACAAAGTCTTCAAGTAAAACCGGAACTTTGAACAAAAATGAAAATTTTGAAAAACTTAACCGCCCACGGTTTTACCTCCCAAAATTTACCGCCCATGGATTTTCCGCACTTACCGCCGAAAGTTACTGCAGTAACTTTTGGAGGGAAAATTGGCGCCAAAAACATCAAACGACGGTTCATCTTCCAACCGTTCGGAACCGCCAACTATATAAGGTCACAACATATCATTCGACACTTGTGCTTTCTCTCTCTACAAATCTCCAGATCTTCAAAAAGCTTTCTTCTCTCGAATCTTCATCGTTCTTTATTCCTCTCTTCTCAAACTACCATGGATCCAAGCAAAGCCCCTTTCCAATGGATGTTGCAAGTTGATTTCGCAGATATTGATGAACACGCCGATGACAAAAACAAGGCTGTTCTTCAACTTCTGAGAGATTCTGGGTTAGAAAAGTTCCTATCTGGTCCATTCATCATCTATCCAGCGGCGGTGACGGAGTTCTTGGCGACGGCGACGCTCACAAAGAGGAAAGTTTCAGCAACAGTCAACGGGAAGGCCATTCTAATCACCGAAGAGTTATTTGCTGAAGCTCTCGGTCTGCCCAACACCGGTCTAGACCTAAAGGTTGATCTAACCGATGCAGAATCAAATGTTGTCCGGTTGGTAATCTCTTTCTTAGATCAGGATCTGGTGATTCACTATAGCCGGAGAAATAAGCTAAAACCGGAATTCAGATGGTTGCTGACTGTCATCGCCCGCTCACTTCAGGGAAGAGGAGGTAACTTCGACAACCTGACAAAACTCAAACTCAAGATGCTGTTAGCCATTGTCCGCAGTGACAAGGTGGATTGGGGATACGTCATTTTCGAAGAATTTTGCCAGATGGTGATTAAGAAGGATGGCCGGGTTCAGGCCTTCGCAATGCAAATCGTCAAAATTCTTCAGTTCCTTAATGTGGAACTGGGTGAAGGTAAACCGCTTCCAATCATCAATATACTTGACTCAGAGTCAACGATTGAGAAACCGGAGAAGGCGATCAAACCCAAGTCATCCAGAACAAAGTCGTCCAAAGGGACCAGCTCTTCCGCTCCGGCTGAAGAAGTAACCAAGCAAAAGAAACCGAAAAGAAATGCGGTTGAAACCGAAGCCCCACAAGAACCGAAGGGAAGGAAGAAGGCGGCTGCAAGGAAGAGTTCCAACAAACCGGCGGACTCCGAGAAAACTCTTTCCTCGGATAATCCACCAGAAAGAACCGCAAATGTTTTTCAACCCATTCCCATCAACACCGTCGCTCCTACTCCCATTCTTTCTAACTCACCAAGGTAAACCGAATCCTCGGGGAGCCAAGAAAACAAGTTAGTTTCAAAGGAGGAAGCAGATGTTAGTGTTCACTCTGAAACCTCCAAGTCTCCAAGCAAACGAATCGACGAGGTATTAGCCGACGTAGGCTTAAACACCTCCAAAGCAATTGAGGATGTTATCCAAGACATTGCAAAGGAAACCGAAGAAGACGATATGTCAAGTCGTCGCAAATCAATTGATCAGGTTGAGATACCTGATCAGAGTGAAGTACAACCGGTCGAAGAAACGGCCAAAACAACAGAAGTTACAACTCCGGATCAAGAGGGTAATCTTGAAGAACAGGAACCATCCGGTTCCGCAGGAGGCAAGACAGCTCCAGAAAACCAATCGGCTCAAGATGAGCCATCTGACTCAGCCACAATACCTGAAGGTTCTGTTCAGGTCAACAAAGGAAAAGGGGTTCTCATCGAAGATTCAACGGTAACAGGAAAAGGCACGCTGCAAACCGGTCCTCAACAAGAAGCTGTAACCGGGGACGAGGTTCTCTTTACCGAAGAATATGAAGATGAAGTTTTCGAGGAACTTCTCAGGGATATGAACAAGGGTGCCAGTGAAGCAATAGCTCCATACCTCATGTGGGTGAAGCTCAGTTGTGAAACAAAGATATCCGACATGGCTCCAGGTTTGAGCGGTAACAAGCATTGGGACAGGCTCATCAGGCTGGAAGAAAGGGCTCTTCAGTTAGCTCACACCAACCTCATCCAACCTGCCTTTAGCAAAACCGCAGTAATTCTTGAAAACGCTCGGTTACAAGCAGTGGAGAATGCCTTTCAAGAAACTAAAGGATCGACACTAACTCCGATTGAAATGAGAATGGCTGAACGGTTTATTGCGGTGCGAGAACAGCTCGTACAAAATCTCGATCATTTTGATATGTAGTGGAGGAAAGGTTGCCAAAGCCAACTCAATAATGTCGATCTCCATCAAAGTAAGCCATTTTATGTGACCGGTGAGACATCCGGAACGACGGAAAACCTGGAACAAGAATCTTCTCAAACGGCTAAGGTTCCGGAAATCGATCAAATAAAGCAAGCGGTGATTGATAAAATTGATTCATGTCTTGGAGGTTATAAAACCGCAACCGATGAGAGGATTGCAACGGCTGAAGCTAATCTGTCCAACACTATAAGGTCTATGATAGATACGGCCATGCAGACCTCAGTCAAAACCTTGATCGCAGAGTCCATCCAAACCGCAACCGCTCCATTATTAGACATGCTGCAGGCAATGACTATTCAAATTGGGGAGATGTCCAAACTCCAAGTCAGCAAAACTCAAGAGCAAATCGAGTCTGATGCTGAAACCGCTAAGAGGCTGCAAAAAGAAGAAATGGAAAGGGAACGGTTACAAAAGGAGATTGAAGACAAAGATTATGAACTTGCCCAGAAATGCAACGAGGAGGAACAGGCCAATATCCAAGAACCTCCACCGGCTCAACCGTCCCATTCAATGAACACAAGGAATAAGAAGAAGCGGAGCGCAGTTGCGAACGTAATCAAGCGGAAAGAACAAAGAGCAGTTGTACCAGTCGTGCTAAACGTGCAACCGCTTGATGAAGAAGAAGAAGAAGACGCTGAGGAACTTAACCAGAGGAAGAGAAGGGCAACTGAGGGCTCAACCGCAACTCCAAGCTTCAGACCAATTATTGCTTCACCGCCTCCTCCACCAAAACCAGTCTGTACTAGTTTTGGGTTCAATAAAAAGGGTACCGGTCACTCAAGTGTATGGGCCGGAATGCTGATTGATGCTGCAAGACGCGATAGGGAGTGGAAGGCAAGAGAAGAGGAAGAAAGAAGACGGTTTGAGAAAGAACTAGAAAAGGAGCTTCACAAGGGGGGACCATCCAAACCTTAATACTTTTCTGTTCTTTCAAAACAATTTGTGTTTAAACTATGTTTCTGAACTTGGCTACTTTATCATATTTATCTCCTCAAGTTTACACATGTTTTTCTCATGAAAAATCAAACTCACATTTTCTCAAACCGGCCACTCATTACAAGTTTTGAATATTTATTCTAAATAATCAAAAAGGGAGAAATTGATAGAAAAATTAAGTAAGTTAATTTTTCAAACCGGCCACTCATTACAAGTTTTGAATATTTATTCTAAATAATCAAAAGGGGAGAAATTGATAAAAAAAAATTAAGTAAGTTAATTTTGGAACCGGCCACTCATTACAAGTTTTGAATATTTATTCTAAATAATCAAAAAGGGAGAAATTGATAGAAAAATTAAGTAAGTTAATTTTGTGGAACCGGCCAGATAAACTAAACAGTTATTAACTTTCATGTGCAGGTACAGATCAAAACCGTATGAACCAGTTGGCGTATCAGAACCGGTTGCTGCTATACTTCAAAGAAACCAGTTTCAAGTGATCAAGTTAAAAGATCAGAGGAACCGGTTTTCACTCTCTCAAGCAACCGATCAGCAAAGACAAAAGTTTACATACCAGCCGGATCATTCTGCATAAGACACAAAACCGGAAGATTCAAACTTCAAGAGTGACGTACCATGACGAAAGAAACGTGTCTTGAAAGAATAAAAGAAGATCAGATCTGATCGGAAGCATGCGAGGAAAGCAATGATGCTTTATTGATCCGAAGTTGACAACCTGAGGTGGATGTCCGGCACGTGTTCAAATCTGAAAACCGACTATGTCATCTTCTGCTCAGAGCTGCCTGCATGACTGCCAGGTGTTGAGGAAGGTGAAGCGTGCAAGCAATCTTTTTGCACCGGCGTGATAATGATCGACCAATCCAAAGGAGAGAGAAGAAAGTGACCGTTAGCTCTTCTCAGCTATAAAAGGAAGACGGATCGTCTTCATTTAATGCAACAAGTGAACAAGTTACGAATGCAAGTTACATATTACGAAAAGCATTAAGTTAGAGAGATAAACTGTTACGATAAAAACCGGTGTGTCTAAAACCGGAAGCTTTCTATATTGTGTTGTGTTGAGTTGTTGTATTACATCAAAGAGTGAGTTTGGTGTAACCGGCGAGTAGCGAAGTTGGGCTCGACCGGAGGTATCGTTGTAACTATAACAGTTAGTGGAGATCCTTCTCATAACCTGAGAAGAAGGGGTGACGTAGGAGAGTTTGCTCCGAACATCCATAAAAAACCGTGTCTCGTGTTCTTTCGTTGCTTTTATTATCTAACCTCAAACTAATTGTTCTCCATAAACCGGTCACTCATATCCATAAAACCGACTCCTTCTAAAACATCATCTAAAGTCGCATACGTTGCTTCAACCTGAAACAGACATTTCCGCCCTTGAACCCGGTTCAAGAGTCTGTGACAGTTTGTGCAGTGCTGAGAACGGTTTTAGTCTCTAACCGGACTATCACCAAAGTGTTGTGTGTGTTGTAAGCGGCCACCCTTCCTGAAACCGGAAACACCCCGGTCCTCCAAGGGCGTCCCCGATCCTAACAAATTATATATTCAACATTATACCCTTGAGATCAAATCAATTGGTAGGAGTTTATGCTTTTGTAATTGTTTTTGAAATGTAGTGGGTGAATCCTATTTCACTCACGAGTTAATCAATCCGATCCAATTTTCTCACATAATGAGTCGTGAGTTACGGTGTGAGAATCTTATATCTATAGTCAATATATATATATATATATATTACAATTCTAAAAATTATCATTTATTTAAGATAGTGATAAATTATTCATACTATTTTTTAAAACATTTTTCCATAACATTCATATTTTAAAAATTTGTTTGATTAGTTATAAAATTTATAACATTTTTTATTTTATTTTTGTAATTGTTTATGAAGGACGGGAATTTTATAGTGAATTAAGAAAAAAGATTAATAATATATTAGTGATTATAAAACACTTATTTTTAGTTAAGATGTTTAATGAATGATTGAGTAGACCAATATATATGCTAATAAAAATCAAAATAATAATTAGATGTCACAAATAAGTAAGTACGAAAGATTATATATTTTTATATATAATTATTTTTTTCACATCCATATTTGGCACAATTGTGCGGTTAAAGAACACGAATATGGGCACCACATTCTCTTACGCATATACATTGAAGTACGTTACAAAATGCATCTCTATTCCAAATACTTTCAGCAAAGCAATGGTGTTTGCAATCCTTGTCAAAAAGACATGCACCTTTGAAAGTAGCACTCTTATTATAACATTTAGCTGACATTACTCTACCGTTATCTGTAAAAATAAATAATCATGAATATTATCAATATTAATTCTATCATTGCCTTTTAACTTAACCTATTTAGAAATAAAATTATTAAACTTACATGAAACCAGAATAGCTAACATCAACAAAATATTGAAAAACAATTTGTCCATTATTTATGACGATGAAACTTAAAGTTAATTGATTCAAAAACTAATTTCTGGAATGAAGATATTTATAATATGAAAAAGGTGTGTAGATTAATAAATTTATAGAAAAATAAATATTTAAGGTGATAAAAGAAAAGATTATATCAATCTCAATTTAAAGATAAATTATATATATATATATATATATATATATATATATATATTTATAATAATATTTTTAAAATAGATTTATATAATATTTATTTAAAATTAATAAAATAATAGATTATATAAACTTTTTTTTAAAGGTAATCCTTTTGTAGATTTTTACAATCTGAATAAATATTTTTAAAATAATCATTGAAAATTATAAAAGGCATAATATTGGTTTTTTTAAACGACCTAACATCATTTAATTAAAAACTCAAAAGAGAGGAGGCAAACAACTATTTTAAATGAAAAACAAACATAACACTGATAAAAAAAAGTTCAAGCACAAAGAAAATACAATAATAGAAACATTAAAAAGAAATTTTTCGAAAGGGATGCTACACTCCGACTAAGAACCCAATTTTGTACGTTTATGGAAATACGTCTTCAAGTAATTTTGCTTTTGTTGTTGAAAGATGCAACTCGTTTCATTTATTTGTTAAGTCGGTTATTATACACGACTTCAACATGTAGAGAAATAGTTGTTGTTGTAATTTATGACAGGAAAAACAATCAATTATGACATTGTAAGTTGGGCTATATGAACGAAAAATGGATGAAAATTCTTTTGAAAAATGGTCAGATTCCATAACTAAAGTATGATAAACATCAGTTATGTGAAAACTGCATTCTTAGAAAACAAAAACGAGTTAGTTTATTAAGGATTGAAAAGGAGATCAAGAAAGAAAGGCAATAGATATTGGTACACACTGATATGTGGGGACATGCATCTATTTCTTCTATTGGCGAATCATACTATTACGTGACTTTTATAGGTGATTCGACAAGAAAAGTATGAGTTTACTTTATGAAGAACAAGTCTGATGTATTTGTTATTTTCAAGAAGTAAAAGAATTTGGTTGACAATAAAACAAATTAAAAGGTTAAGGGGTTGAGATCCGACAAAAGAGACAAGTACATCGGTTCAAATTTCAGAGAATATTGTCGTGTGAATGGAATCAGTATGACAAAGATTGTTCCCTAAACACCTCAAGAGAATGAAGTAGTTGAACGGATGAATCGAACATTGAACAAGCGTCCTAGAAAAATGAGATTACATGTTGGGATGCCTAAAACCTTTTAGGAAGATGCTATCAACTGTAATGCCTATTTGATAAAAAAAGGACCCTCTGTTCCTCTTGAATTCAGAATTCCTAAAGAAGTCTGGAGCAGTAAAAAGATAAACATTTCTTATTTTAAAGTGTTTGGTTTTTTTATCATATGTTCATATTAATGAATGTGTTTGGAGAAAGATTAATCCAAAGTCTAATAAATGTTTTTTCATTGGTTATATATGGTAATATCGAGTTTGGTTATCATTTCTGGGATAATCAAAATCGGAAGTTCAATCGTAGAAGAAACGTTATATTCAATTAACAAGTTCTCTACAAATATTGTGTTGGGAAGACATTAGATGGTGAGTCCAAACTAGAAGAAACCGGTAAAGTCAATTTGAGATATTTTCAGTTGAATATATACCAACTGTCGAAGAAAACCAATGTGTTGTTGAAGATGAAATTGTTGAGAACGTGGCTCTAGAGGAAAATCAACAAATATTGATTATACAGTTGAGAAGATATTCAAGAAATTGAAAATCAGGTGATCCCCATCTAAACTATATCTTGTTGATAGATAGAGGCGAACCTAAATGCTTTGAGGAAGCAATACAATCTAGTGAATCAATTAAGTGGGAGTCTGCAGTGAAAGATAAGATGGACTTTTTTATGTTGAATCATACTTGGGAGCTCACTAATCAACCAAAGAAAAAGAAATCACTTCACAACAAATGGATCTTCAGGATTAAAGAAGAATGTGGCACAAAAATGAGGTACAAGGCAATGTTGGTTATGAAAGGATTTCTACAGAAGGAAGGTATTGACTACAATGAGACATTCTCTCTAGTAGTCAAATTGATGACAATCAGAACTATTTTGAGTTTGGTTGTGAAAGAATACCTTTATCTTTAACAAATGAATGTGAAAACTACTTTTCTATATGGTGATTTGGATGAAGAGATTTACATGCGACAACCACAAGGATTTTAAATCAAATGAAAAGATGTGATTGTGTATAGTCTTCAAAAGAGTTTGTATGGTTTTAAACAGACTCCAAGGTAATGGTACAAGAAGTTCGATAGCTTCATGTAAAGTAACAATTTTTTGAAATGTGAAGCTGATCATTGTTTCTATATCCAGAGGTATGATAAATAATACAATATTCTACTCCTCTACGTTGATAACAAGTTTATTTTTTGAGCAAACTTGTATGAGATTAACAAGCTAAAGAAAGAGTTGTCTGAAAATTTTATAATGAAAGATTTGGGTGATGTAAAACAAATTCTTGGGATGAGAATTTTCCGGGATAAAGAAGTTCTCAAACTTTCACAAGTAAAACATGTGAAGAAAGTTCTTAATAGATTCAACTTATACGATACAAAACCAGTCAGTATCCTCTTATCTAGTCACTTCAGACTATATAATGATTAGTCTCCTTCAATAGATGATGAAAAAAGTTACATGGCCACTGTTCTGTATGTCTCTGCCATTGGTTGTATTAAGTATGCGATGGTTTGCATAAGACCAGACATAGAACATGCAGTGGGAATTGTTATCAGATTCATGAGCAATCCGAGTAGACAACATTAGAAAGTAATAAAGTGGATACTACGATACTTAAGAGGAAGAACGAGTCTCGCTTTGTGATTTCGAAAGTCTAATATGGGTTTGGAAGGATATGTTGATGTTGATAATGGTGGTAATGTTGAAAGTAGAAAGAGAAGAACAAGATACATCTATACTCTGGGAGGTACTACAATTAGTTGGGTTTCAAAACTACAAAAGATTATTGCTCTTTCTAGTTGTGAGCCACATGTGTGACAGAAGCTGCTAAGGAGATGATGTGGTTGTAACCTTTTTTACAAGAATTAGGTCAGGACTACGAGGGAAGTGTGTTCCAATGCGACATTCATAGTTTCATTCATTTGGCAAAAAATTCAGTTTATCATGAAAGGACAAAGCATATACAGGTTCGTTATCATCTGATCAGCTTTAGAAGATAGAGTGTTAGCTCTTGAGAAGATTCTCGGGAGTGAGAATTCAACTGATATATTTACGAAAATTATGACAAACGAGAAATTGAAGTTATGTGCAACTTAAGTTAGTCTTCTTTGATAAGACACCGAATGGAAAGCCGCTATTGATCGAGAGATGATGAAGTTAGTCTCCAAGTGGGAAATTGTTGAGTTACGGAGCCTACACTTATAATAAACTCTAAAATTGTTAATTAGAGTTTATTGGGTTTGGCTTGGACCTAACTAAGAGTTATTTAGGGTTTATTACCTGAATGTTTAGCCTATAAATATGTTATTATTAAGTGTTTACATTAAGAAAACAAAATTTTAGAGAGATAAAATATGAAACAAACACTATGTTATTAAATCACTTGTGATTTTTGAATTTTATGTATTCTATATATTTTGTAAGTAAACTTTTGACCCTTGTGTTTATCCATACATTGAAACGCGAGTTAAATTGTAAAACACAAATATAAAAAAAAATTAACTTGACAAAACCTTTTATGTAAAATCTTAAATTATGTAAAAAAAATAATAATAAATTCAACAAACTCGAGGTATTGGTATTTTATATTGACATATTTTTATTGTATGTTAAGAATGTGAATGAATTTTGTTTGTTCATTTATTTTTTATTTTTTTACATATAAAATGATCAAATTTAACCAGTATCAACACTATCCTTATTTTCTCATTTAAATCTTTATAATATCCTATGTAATAAATTGTATATATAATTATAATTTATAATTTTTTTATTTGATTTTCATTATTTCTTTTATCTTAAATAATTTCGTGTTGTATTTCATATTAAAAAATTATTATTTGAGTTGATTAAAGTATATTGCTAATAATGTGAATGTCTCAAATTTGTTTTTGAGTTTCATTATATATATAACTAAATAAAATGAGAATTTTTTTTTTTATAAATATAAATTATTATAGTGCTAAAAATTAGTATAGTATAATTGGTTAGATCTTTATATAGTAAACGATAAAGTGTTAAAAATTATTAAAAATTAGTATAGTGTACATGGTTAGATAATTATATATTCAACATTAGATCCAAAAGATCAAATCAATTGTTAGGAGTTTATGTTATTGTAATTGTTTTTGTAATTGTTTTTGAAATGTAGTGGGTCAATCATATTTGATTCAAGAGTTAAATGATTTATTAACCCAATCCATTTTTCTCAGCTAATAAGTAGGGTTTGAGAATCTTATATCTATAGTCAACTATTATATATATATATTACCATTCTAGAACTAATCATTTATTTAAGATAGTGATAAATTATTCATACTATTATTTAAACATTTTTGTATAACTTTCAAATTTTAAAAATTTGTTTGATTGGATTTAAAATTTATAACATTTTTTTATTTTATTTTTTAAATTGTTTATGAAGAAACGGTACTTTTATAGTGAATTTAGTAACTAGATTAATAACATGTTAGTGATTATAAAACACTTATTTTTAGTTAACATGATAAATGAATGATTAAGTAGACTGCACGTCTAACTCAGCCAGTTAGACTGCACGTAAAACTCAGACAGTTAGACTGCACGTCTAACTTCGTGCATCTAAAGCCAAATCGGCCTAATGAACCTAATTAGGACCAAGTTTAATGTAATTTGATTTCGATACACCTGCATCAAAAACAATTAGACGCATAGATTATCCATTCATCATCAAAATTCCAATAGTCAAACTATTTCAACACTCAGTCAAAATAATTTGACTAAACAATTTCCCCATTTTTGATGATGAGATTGAAACTTTACATAGATAACAAATTAAGCATTCATCAAATAAAATTCAGAGTAGAATTTGTTCATCCATCTTACACAACTACTTTCTAAAAACCAATATTCAAAAACATAGTCAAAGAAGCATAGTTTAAAAGTTAACAAAGTAGGAGAAATGATATTATTGTTCTTCCCTTTTCACTCGAGGGTCGATCGGATAGGTGAATCCTTGACCACTCATCCCTTCACTAGTTAGCAAGTTTTGAAACAGAGGAAGAGCACGTCCACCCCGATCGCTTCCACCAGATCGCCCACCACGATCACCACCACTAGTACGACCTCCGCGATCACTACTAGATCGCCCACCACGATCACTACCACTACTTTGGCCTCCGCCTCTTTTGGTTGGCCTTGGGTTTTCATCACTAGTTTGCTTTCGTTTGGATCTTGTGCCGTTTGATATATCGTCACCTCTTCTACTAGGCTCTCCTTGAGTAGTACGAGTCTGTTCTTTCTCAGAACCAGCTCTTGTATTCTCTTCAGCTTGAAATTTCCATGCAATGGAGTCAGCATACTCAAGTCTTTCAGCATATGTTCTTCACATGCTGCCTTGAATTTCAACCAGCTGATTCTGAAATAATTCCATTGTTTCTATAATCTCTCGTTGATTATCAAGATTGATTTGTCTTTCAAGGCTCATCATTTCTGATCGACGACTGAAGAGCTACTTTTCAAATTTGAAGAAATTTGAATTTGAGATATGAGTCTCATACGTATTCTTCTTCAGTGTCTTATCCAACTCATTAAGGATTTTGACATATTCAGCAAAGTCTTTTCTGTCCTCTTTCTAGGTCTTCAAGATCTTTACCATATTTGATCCCAGAGTTATCACATTCTTCTGAAGAGAGGTAAGCAGAGATGTCATCGACTTTAGAAGCTTGGCACCGTCAGCAGAAGATACTTCATTAGATGAATTATCTTGCGATTCTTCTGCCATGCTCTGAATGGGGTTAAATTGGATGTGAACCTACAGGGATTGCTCGGGTTTATCCTTCTTAGACTCATTTCCAGATCGATTTCGCTCTTCTTCTTCCAACTCCTTTTCTTCTCTATCAATAATTTCGTATAGATTTCCCGTACCGTGAAGAGGATTGAGAATATTCTCATGGATATTAGCAGCATTAATCTCAGAAAATGGAAGAGGCTTGACTGTTCTAGAATTTTGATCTTATTCCCCCTCAGATGATGAACTCTCATCGGCATCTTTTCCTTTTGAGGATTCTCCCTTAGATCTGACAATCTCAGGCTGACTAACTTCAATCTCTTTTTCTTAATATCCCTCTGTTCTGACATCAGGGGATTTCACTACTTCTTCTTCATTGATGTTAGGAGTTTGAACGTGCTCCTCAACAATTTCTTCCTCTTGCGTTACAAGAGCTTGGATCGGCTCTTTAACAACATCTTCTTCTTGAGTCACAAGATCTTGGACGGACTCTTGATCAGCATTTTCTTCAAGAGCTTGTTCAGGCTCTTGAATAATTTCTTATTCTTCTTCTAAGGACGGATTCTCTTGAATAGGTTCCTCATCTTGCTCGATAACAGGTTGAGCTAGTAGACGTCTTTCTTCTGTAGAGAGATTTCCAAGTTCTATCAGAAGAGCAACAACTTGCTCATCTGTATCAGAATGATCAACAGAGATATCCATTGGTTCGTCTTCATCGGAGGAACTACCAAAATAACTAACTCCTAAGTAGTTATCTCCATCAACATACCGAGTGACTACAGCAAGATAATCACCCATGATCTCGTCTAATCTCTTTAAAGCTTTCACTTCCACTTCAACACCTTTCTCAATTGGATTGAAATTTACTTTTCTAGCTTCAAGAATGGGGAATAAAGCTCTTCCTCTTAGACAGGCTTTTATAAGGTCCTTTCTCTTCAGATCTTTAAACACCTCCGAAGTTTTGGCCCATTTGAGAACCTTCTTTTCATTGGATACAAGCTTACGCCATTGATTGCTTATTCCTGAACCCGTGATGACCTCATCATACTGGATTGACAATTTGTTTTAAATCCAAGAGTCAAAAATTTCTATCTTCTCAGCAACTATGACTTTGACTTGATTCATCATGAGGTCAACAATGCATGTTGCCTTAGAAACATCTACATTTTCGTCAGTTACAACATTCTTCCCTTTTCCAATAATCTCAACAGATTTTAGAAAGGGTCTTGGTTCACCTAATACAATTCCACAGGACTTTCTTGTGGAGCACATCAATTCATGAGCAGATTGTGGTTTCTTGAAGAGTCTAGGAGGAAGTTCGCCTTGAGTGACTATCCCAGTTACTATGGAATCTTTTGAAATGGGATTTGAGGAGGAAGGTTCTGACAGAAGCAGATGGAGCCTTTTCAGCAGTATCATTAGCCACAAGGGTAAGGACTGCACCTTGTTCTAGTTGAACAAACTCTGTAGCACCAGCGGCTATTGGATCAGGTTGGCGAACGAGAGACACAATCATGTCAAAATTCTCAATATTTGGACTAGCCGACTCAACAGCGGGCCCTGTAGCAGATTCCTTTTTAGGAATAAAAACAGATTTATCCTGTTCTATCACAGGAACATCAAATTTGGGCACATCGGCTAGGGGTTGGGAAGAGGTTACCTTTGATGGCCTTCATCGATTTAGACGCACGGGGCGCCTTTGACTTGTCACCTTTTGAAACAGATGACCTTGAAGATCTCCGCAACTGACTGGCAGCCGGAGACAGGGGAGGCAATGGAATGGTGGCAAGTTCGACTGGACCTTGCCTGACTCTAGAATCGACTGTTTCAGAATCCTTCTTTGAAGAGCTCCTTAGGCTAGTAGAACTAGCCTCTAATTCGTTGACTGTTTTCGATCTCTTTGCTCCTTTTGACAAAATATAAGCGGTTGTTTGTCTAGATCGGGTAACAGATTTTCCACCTATCTGTTGGCTAGAAGCACCTGAAGGCGTTTTTTTAAGGTTCTTCATTCTAACTAGGGTGTTGGCGACTGTGAAAACAGTATACACCCTGGTTGACTTGATCGGTTCAGGTTCTCCCGTCGAAACCCCAAAATGCTCCAATAAACTACTTAGTTGGGCAGCGAAGGTTATACTTTCCTTGTTCTCCTGGTTGATGGAGAAGCAGAGATTCTGAAATAACGTTGAGGCCTAGTTGACCTGGATCCCCTTCTAGATAGCACACATATAGTCAAATCGATCTTGACTATAGAGATTGAACGATCCAACCTTCCCCAGAAGTGCTTTTGCCACCACATTATTTAGCAGAACAAAGTGTGGTTTAAGGACCTTCTTACTTCCATTAAATCGAATCACCGAACCATCGGCTGATAAAACCTACTTCATTTCTTCCATTACTTCCGATGACAGATGCATGCTGAAGGTATGTCCCTCCGACGGAAGTTCAAAAAACTTTGTGTAAGAGGCTTCGTCGAAAGAGATCTTCGTATCGTTAACAGTTGCTGCAATGGAATCGCCCACTATTGACGCAGTTTGAAAGAACTCCCGAACTTCCTTCTCATTAAAGATGAACGGACCGCCAAGATATTTTCCGAGACCGGAATACTCGAGGGTTCTGAACATATCGACCACCTCTTGCTGATCGAAGGAATAGACCGATGGGAAATCAACCTACAAAGAACAGTGACCCAACGTGATTCTCTTGTTTCCCATTTTCAGTAGAATATGAACAGGCACAAGATTAATAAAGATTTTTGAGAGAGAAAGACAGAAATCTAGGGTTCTTAGAAATCTTGAGTGAGAAAAACTTTCAATCTCATGCACAAATGTCCTTTTATAGACTATCAAGAGTCATATAGGATAACCGTCGTTTTTCCTAGGGGCATGGCCCATCATTTAAAATTAGACGTCCTTTCCAAAAAGTCATCATTATATTGAGGGTATATCAGTCATTCTCTCTTAACTTGAAAGACACGTGTCTTCATGTTATCATGAGATGATTGTTTTAATGTTTAAGCGGGAAAATCAGATATCTCCTCACGTGGACAGTTGTCCTTGATTAGTCTAATTAGCACGTAGTTAGATGTTTTTCTTACTCCACATATCTATAAAACTAAACGTCTATTACACGCATGGGTCCATTAGACGCATACGTCTAATTACATTTCTTAAAATATACGTCTAATGTCTATTAGACGTGTACGTCTAATTACGCATGAACGCCACGTATTAGACGTGTGTTTGGTTAGACGTGAGCATCCACTTGCTCATGACGTAAAAACGTCTAACGTCTATTAGACGTGTACGTCTAAACGCGTAGATTTTAAACTAGAACATATAGACTTAGATGTATAGATTGTGAGTAAAAATACGTCCAAATACAGGCCTCTTCCTTTAGACAACCTTGTCTAATAGACCGATTAAGGCCATTCGTTTGAGAGTATCTTTACTTTCAAAGTAATTTTTCCTTCTCATTTTGTGCATGTACAAAAATGAGTAACCAAATGTTTTGAGATCCTTCGGACCAATAGTATTTTAATACAAAACATAGAAAAACATTTATTCTTCTAAAATGGCAACAACCATTGTTGATCCTCTAAAATGTATACTCAAAAGAGTATTAGTCATACTTCCTTCCTGCAGTCCTCTTACATCACCTCAGTTTCCTAAGTCTGTTATTCATCTTCTCTTTCCATGAAGCAAGCCACTTCTTCGTCATCACTATCACTAAATGAGAAGTAAGAGTCACGGATGCTTCGTCTGTTCTTTCCATCTCCTGCCGTAAGATCCTTCAGCTCCTTTTCCTCATCCTTCTTATCTTCATGCTTAGGTTTCCTGCACTCCGATTGGTAATGACTTGCAATACCACAGCTATAACATTTAACATTAGCCTTTGATTTCTTATTATCATTGGAATTTGAAGAGCTTGAGTTAGGGTTGCTCTTCTTCATGAAGTCGCCAAACTTCTTCACGAATAGAGACATGACATCGCTGCTCAGTTGTTGTGCCGTCATCTTCACATCAGTAGCTACAGGTGGCTCTTCAGCAGTCACCAGAGCTTTTTCAATGATAATGGATGTGGATTGATCTTCTTCAATCCTACAGTTCAGCTCGAACTCATAGGCCTTGAGATCAACAAACAGGTCGAAGAGAGAGATCTTGTTGAGATTTTGGATTCCCTCATAGCCATCTTCTTTATCTCCTATTCTCTCGTAAGAGCACGCATGACATTAATAGAAAGCTCCCTGTTGCTATAGGTCTTGCCAAGGATAGATAAGGAGGAGACAATCATGCTGAATCTGGTGTCGAACTCGTTCATTGTTTCACTAGGACGCATCTTGAAACTGTCAAACTGTTGAGTGGAAACCATGATCTTGTTTTCCTTAGTTTGTTTATTGCCCTCACACAGTTGGGTGAGTCTGTCCTAGACCTCTTTAGCAGTATCGCATTCGATAATGTAGTTGAACATGCTATCATCGAGAGATCTGTACAGAACATCAAGAGTCGTGTTATTGAGGTTGTTCTTCCTCTTTTCTTCATTGGTCCATTCGGATTTCTCCTTATTGATCTTGATAGGACCCTTTGTGATTACACTCCACATGTCGTCATGAAGAGAAGAGAGATGAGCACGAACTCTCTTCTTCCATACGATATAGTTTTCTCGAGAGAAAGTTGGGATGGAGGTTGCACTGACATCTTTGGTTATGGTTGTCATTTTTAGGAAAAACTTGAGAATAGAAATAGAGCTCTGACACCAATTGATAGGATCAGCTTAATCAATAGAGACTGGGGTCTGACGATTGTTGAAGGCTTAGGAAAAACGGTTTGAATGAAATCTTGTTAGAGATTTAATTCACTTTCTATTCTACGCAAACCCTTGTAAACACTTGAAACAGAATCAAGTGTGGAAATATTTACTTAGGTTTGAAGCTTAGGATCAAGAATGAGAAGATGACAGAAAGGAACAACACATCAGTTTGTGTATGAATGTTCGGAGCAAACTCTCCTACGTCACCCCTTCTTCCAACCACTGGAAGGATTCACTATAATATGCTTTGAATCAAATACAGTTTGCAAGAATAGCTCATTATTGAACATAATAGACTTTGTTCAACTTACAATATGATGAAGAATATCACAAAGCTAAAACGATGCTTTGATTCTAACTCTCTTTTGATTAACACACAGTAAAACAAGAAAGCAGCTAACAATTTCAATAATCTGAGTATGAAAATGATCGATTGATTGTTCAGCTTCTTCACTCAAAGTTCTGGCTATTAGTTCAAAATTCTAGTAGGTTTTCAAAATTGCTTGTTCATCCGTTGTCCTTGAGATTCTTTAAGTAAGGAACATGTACAAACGGTCGAATCTTCATAATAACACGTGGGAAGCTTGCATTGGAACGACTCCATAGTACACAACAAACTATGAATACAAGGATTGTGGCCGTAAACAATTGATAGTGCGCCGCATATTCTTCAGAGATGTACTTGCAAAACAAGTAGTGTGAAGGATATTCGGTGACGTTGCATTGGTTGATTGGTTGCAGCTGGCTGTCGTACTAATCTTCACTAGAAAGTGGAGCAAGAGTAGCGTACAACTAGAGCACGTGGGTAGACGGGTGCTAGCTTCAAGCAACTACTTAAGCATGACATTAGATATATTTCAATTAGACAACCTCGTCTAATGAAAACAGACGTCCCCGTCTAATAACAGGATCCATTAGACCACCTGGTCTAATGGGATTAGACTTCACGTCTAATTACGATCACTTTAGACTACTCTGAAGGAGTTAGACTACACGTCTAACTTTCACCAGTTAGACGACACGTCTAACTTTCACATTCCATTAGACTCCACGTCTAATTACGGTTCCACTTCAGACTGCACGTCTAACTCAGCTAGTTAGACTGCACGTCTAACTCAGCCAGTTAGACTGCACGTCTAACTCAGCCAGTTAGACAACCAGTTAGACTGCACGTCTAACTCAGCTAGTTAGACTGCACGTCTAACTCAGCTAGTTAGACCGCACGTCTAACTCAACCAGTTAGACTACACGTCTAACTCAACTAGTTAGACTGCACATCTAACTCAACCAGTTAGACTGCACGTCTAACTCAACCAGTTAGACTGCACGTCTAACTCATCCAGTAAGACTGCACGTCTAACTTCGTGCATCTAAAGCCAAATCGATCTAATGAACCTCATTAGGACCAAGTCTAATGTAATCTGATTTCGATACACCTGCTTAAAAAATAATTAGACGCATAAATTATCCATTCATCATCAAAATTCCAATAGTCAAACTATTTCAACACTCAGTCAAAATAATTTGACCCAATACCATCCATGTTCCATAATAAGCTCCAAATCGCAATCACTCAATTATAGTGTAATAGCAAGTGAAGCGCTGACTCCACCTCTTTATGGAACATTCTACTTGCCTTAATACACCATTTTTGCATGCATCTATCATCCGTTAAAATCCCTTCATGCATGACACTCCATCCAAAGAACGAGATCTTCGATGTGAACTTAAAGTTTCACAATTTCTCCTATATGAGATCGTAAGGAGCATTCTCCACAATTAAAGAGTAAAAATGATTAACATTAAAATTATCAATATCTTGCCAAGGTAAAATATCACACAAAGAAGGATTCACCTTTTTACGCCCCACCAAGTTCAACACTCTATCATGTGAAGCCAACTCTTCAGCATTTAATCTTCTACTATACTTGATTCTCATTGCAAAACCATTAGAAGTCGCATCAAACATATCATTGATTGTAGCATCCCTACATATAGAAATTGAGGCAAGGATGAGGTACGATGAGGAAACACTTCTAACACTACACCATATGTCATACCAAAAACTAATCGAAAAGCCATCACCAACTGAAAATCTACATTGTCCACGAAAAGACTTAGACATTATCGAGATGTCACTCTAAATATTGTATCCCACTACCCGGCTAATAAGTTTGGTGAACCAGCCAGACCAATTTTGCCCATACTTACATCTGATCATAATAGACCACAAAGATGAAGGCTTAGAGGAATATCTATTACACCATTTCAATAAAAGAGCTTTATTAAACGGAGCAAAATCTTTATTCCTTATTAATTTAAAAATACAAAAACAGATTTTGTTTTTAAAACTTACCTAATGATAGCTAGGATAAAAAAAATTATATAGGGTATTTTTCTTGTTATTTTTTAAATTTGTGAAAAAGTCGGATCTTGAAAATTATAAAATATATTTGTTTCTTAATTTGTTTTAAACGACGTTAGAAAATTAATTCCTTTAAAAGAATAAGTTTATTCGATATTTAAGAATTATTGACTTAACAATTTTAAATTTTCATTTGAAGTGATTAACTAGGCTAAAATTAAGTTAAATAAATAAACAATTTCTAGAATGTATTAAAACTAATGGAATAGGATAATCTTGTCTGGTATAAATTTTGAAAAAAATGTTTTTTAAAAAAAAAATATTTAATAGATAGTAATATATACTGAAATAAATTTTTTTTTTAAATTAATATTTTGATTAATAATTTTTTTTTATATTGGTTTAAACTATTTATATCATTAAATCCACTGCAAAAAAGAAACTATTATTGTATATATTCTTCACTAAATTCATTAACTACAATGAGACAAAAAAAAATTTAAACTATGATTTTCCAGGTAACACATTACAAATTAAAATTTATGTCAAAGTTAATAGTTTACATATGTGATTTTCAAGAATGAAAACTATAAGCAATGACAACTCTAGAATGAACATTTCTACCCATTTTATAAACAATGTGACTTTTCTATAATTTTTAAATTTTAAGACTATATTTAAACCTTACTAATATTAAGCTTTATTTTTTTTCTTAATTTGTTTTTATGGAGGTAGGAGATTTATTTGGTGGATTAAGTAAGAAGATGTTACGATTTGTTTCGTAAGGTGTGTTTTGGGTTCAAGAATCACGTTCTTGATCTATAAGACCGGTGAAATTCTACAATCAAAGGGCAGCGGAAGGTTTTCAATAGAGAATTTGGGGTGAGGGAATAGAAAAATCAAGGGTGCGAAGAGAAATACTGTTGGTCTATACCAAACAGTCCATAGTAAATAATAATAGATGAATATGGCAGAAGTTCATATCTTCATTATTCTATTCATGGGTCCTTGGGGAAGAAAGATCAGCCTTATATAGGTGATGTCTTGCCCCATAATATTCGGTTACAACAACTTCAAAAGAATAACAGAATTTGGTTTGTAAAATAGAAAAAGGAAGCAAAACAAAATAATAAAACAACAAAACAGAAATTTGGCCCATGTGCACACTAGGACCGAGACCGGGTGCCGAGAAAGGTTGCTGGAATTTATTCTAGGACCGAGACTTTGATTTTAGACCCTAACATTATCTCCCCCTTCGAAATTCGTCGCCCTCGACGAAAAAAGACCGTGGTCTTCCGAGTTTACCGAGCCTCTAATGCGCATGCTCAATATTTCAAAAAATTCGGTCGGACTTCAGCAAGTCCAGCAAGTGTCGGAGTCTTAGGACCGCATTTCTTAGAAGCCTTCGGTCTTCCTGCTCCACGACCAGTCCTTCCTTCGGCCCAGCACGCCAAGTGCAGCAAAAGGGCCATCTTTCTTCCAGGCATACTCTAGAATGTCTTCAAATAACCAAGCCCAGTCCTTTATCCAGACCAGCAACACATGCGCAACAACATAGCCATGTCTTCCGACTACCTTCCTGGCTGGTGTTCGGTTGTTGGGTTGCTGGGTTAGCCCTTTGATTATTTTTTGGAAATTTTCAGCAACGTCTTCTAAAACAAGTGAAACACTTTGGCATTCGTTCTTGCTGATTATTTGTACCGTGTCAGCAACATTATGATTTTCCAAGGCCTTTTCTAGCTGGCTGCCTTGTATTATGTTGACCCGCGACCGAGGGGCACCTTGCTGGACCGAGAAAGTGTGCAAGATAATGACACGTTCGTCCCTTGTCTCAAGCACCAAAGGTGGGTCATAAAAATCTGATTCTTGGACAGGTTCTTGAACGCGTTCTTGGACTTCTTGATGATTAGCCGGGGCCATGAACAATCTGGATTTGCACCTATGATTGGGCTCCAAATTATCATTGCAAGTATAGCGCCGGTCTTCCTTGGGATCGGTCGTCCGGTTTGTGCTCGGCCAGACCGTGTTAACAAAGCATGATTTGGGCAGCAGCGGCGGTTTGGCGTTGTACAAGGGCTTGCGACCGAATCGCATTAAAAGATCTTTCTTGAATTTATGCCACGTCAATGCTTCCATATGGTTGCGATTCCGCAAATATGATTCATGCCACGTTCTTGCCTCTTTTGAGAAGTGAGTGCGGAAAATGTCCAGCTTTGTGGCATCATTCGTCTTGCTCTCCCTAAATATTTGCTCGGCAAATAAGAGCCTGCCCTCCAAACCAGTCTCATCAAATTCAGGAATATCAATATTTGTGAGCCGGGTTGGAGGAAGGTAGCAAGAAGCAATAACATGGGGTCGGGTGCGGGGATCTTGGCCATTATTAAACGCACCTTTTTCAATGGCTGTCAAGCTTTTTCCAACAGCATACCTTCTTTCCATATTTTGCTGAAAAGCATTATGCAAGGCAGCCTGTTCGGTCATATTTTGTTGCAGGGCAGCATTCATGGAGGCATATTGTTGGGTCAGCCCTTCGAGTAGGGTCTTAAGATCATACATCTTTGCTGCTATCTGGTTTCTTTCATTTGAGAATCATCTTGCTCTGATACCAAGAATGTTACGACTTGTTTCGTAAGGTGTGTTTTGGGTTCAAGAATCACGTTCTTGATTTATAAGACCGGTGAAATTCTACAATCAAAGGGCAGTGGAAGGTTTTCAATAGAGAATTTGGGGGGAGGGAATAGAAGAATCAAGGGTGCGAAGAGAAATACTGTTGACCTATACCAAATAGTCCATAGTAAATAATAATATATGAATATGGCAGAAATTCATATCTTCATTATTCTATTCATGGGTCCTTGGGGAAGAAAAATCAGCCTTATATAGGTGATGTCTTGCCCCATAATATTCGGTTACAACAACTTTAAAAGAATAACAGAATTCGGTTTGTAAAATAGAAAAAGGAAGCAAAACAAAATAATAAAACAACAAAACAGAAATTTGGCCCATGTGCACACTAGGACCGAGACCGGGTGCTGAGAAAGGTTGCTGGAATTTATTCTAGGACCGAGACTTTGATTTTAGACCCTAACAGAAGACTAATCCTTTCTCTTTGTTTATAAAATACTTATTATTATTTTTAGGTATGAGACTCTAAGGCTGCAGAAATCAAGAAAATCCATGTTACTGATTATGCCATCATTGTGGAAGTTAACGGTTGGAAAACATCACACTGTTTAAATGTTGTTGTTTATGGAGAAAATTCAAATAGTAATAGGAAGCACCTTAATTTGGAGTTCAATGTCGTCTTGAGGAATTGGGTGGATGATTGCAAAATATAGGATGTAATGCCATCATGAGATTTGTGAATTAAATATGCCTAGCTACTAAAATCACACAAAGAATATGACTTCAACAATTGTATCAGAAAATTGGCTGCATTAAGCCAACAAATTTGGAAACATTTTCACTTGTCTTCCAAGAGAGACAATGAGAAAATGATGGAAAGTCGCATTAATCGAGCACTCATAAATAAAAATGGGCACAACAGTTCCCAAAAAGCCATATTCAAACTCTAAATCTTGGGATCTTTGATCACTGTCCAATCAAAATGTCTTGGGAAAAGAAAGATCGAGTTAAAAGACTATTCAACTTCTTCAATTTTTGGATGTACATTGAAAACTCTAGGTTTATTCTTGAAAATGTTTGGTCGGAGTAGGTTCATGGATAAAAAAATATATCAAGTATGCCAATAGTTGAAGCTTTTCAAGATTAAACTCCATAAGTTGGATAGGAAAAGATTTATTAAAATATCCTTGAAAGTTCTAGAGACTAAATCCAAACTTGAATCTATTCAGAATCAACATCTCGTCAACTAGGGAATGAGCTATAGTCAAGCTAATGAAAAGGAAGCCCGGTTGAATTTTCGAGTGCTAAGCTCATGTGAGGAAATCTTTGCTCGTAAAAAATCAAGACAGAATTGTTTATTTCTTGGTGATAAGAACACATCTTTCTTCTACTAAACGTGCTCAACTAGAAATTTACGGAGTTGTGTGTTTCGCCTTAATCAGAATGATGGTAGTGTAGCTCAAGGACAAAAGTAAGTTTATCAGGAGGCTATCACTTATTATCGGGATCTTATTGGTACGAAAAAGGAGTTCTCTCCTCATCTGGGATTTCTTCATCCGATTGTCATTAGGATGGTGATGGCGGAGGACAGATGAAAGTTCATTCATATTGTTAGTACTAATGAGATCAAATGAACATTTTTTGTATAAAGGGTGATAAAAGTCCGGGTCTAGATGGTTTTAATAGTATATTTTCAAGGAAAACTAGAATATTGTTGGACAAAGTGTAAGTGAATGAGACATGGAGTTCTTCTGGAACCGAAGAATATTCAAACAATGGAATGTTATTGTTCTGAACCTTATACCAAAGAACTTCACACCCGAGATGATTCAGGATTTCCGACCCATTTATTGTTATAACGTTATTTATAAATTCATTTCCAAAATCATTTCTAAACGTTTTAAAACTGTTATTTCAAAATTAATTAGTCTTGGGCAGTCGACTTTCATCCCTAGTAGATATATTTCCCATAATATTTTGCTTATGCGCGGATTATTAAAAGGTTACGGTAAGAAGACAATTTCACATTGTGTGGCTTTCAAGGTAGATATTCAAAAATTCTTGGATTCCATTAGATGGAATGTTATTCATGAGTTTTTACTGGTTTCTAGATTTCCTTGTATATTTATTGAATGGATTATGTAGTGTATTTCGACTTATCACTTTATTGTTAGCGTTAATGACATTCATGATGGGTTTTTCAAGGGAAAAAACGTGGTAAGACAAGGTGATCATCTATCTTCCTAAATGTTTGTCCTCATCATGGAGATCTTTGAATGCATCATCAAAATGCTTCTAAAGAATCAACCATTTACTCACCATCCTTATTGTATAAAGGAAAATATTACTCATATTTGTTTTGCGGACGACCCATTTATTGTGGTTCATAATGATGTTAAATTCATCAAAACTATCAAGGAAGCATTAACAATCTTTTATAGTGATACAAGTCTTAGTATTAATTAGAACAAAAGTTTGACTTTCAATGGAGGTGAAGGAGGAAACAAATTCAAACATTTTCGACATGTTGGGGATCAATGAAGGCACCTTACCTATCTTTTACCTTTGCATTGTGCTCTCGTCGAAGCAACTTAAAACCTCTCATGGCATGCAACTAATTGAAAAGGTGAAGAACTCTATTATGGGGTGGGTTACAAAGAGACTATCTTATGCAGGTCGTCTTGAAATATCACGAAGGTGGTTACGAGAACTAATTGATATTGGGCGCATCAAATGGTTCTCCCAAAGAAAGTCATGAAAGAGTTTAATCAACTTATGAGGAATTTTATTTTGGGTAGTCAAGGGCGTGGAGGCAAAAATATGAAATGGTTTAATGTTTGTAAGCCCAAGGAAGAGGGGGTATTGGTCTTAAAAATTATATTGAATGGAACAAAACCCTCAATTATCGGCATTTTTGGGAGTTAGAGAAAAACAAGATTCAATATGGGTTTGATGGGTGCACTCGAGGTTCATAAGGAAGGAGATCAACATTTGGACGTACAAAATTAAGATGGAAATGGGGCTGTCTCTGAAAAAGATTTTGAAACTCAAAGATAGTGCTAGTAAGATTCTTAAGTTTCATATTGAAAATAGGATTGGAATGACCCTTGGTTTGAGGAACAACCAATTGTTCTTAATAGAAATTTTTCTCTTACTCAAATTAGGAGGAAATGTCAATTCACTACTATCGTGAAGTCAAGAACGGGGAATGGAACAATCTTCTGAGGAGTATTCTAGAAGAAACGAGGATCCTTAATTTTATATCTTCTTATCATTTTAATGATCGTAAGGATTCTCGATTTTAGGATATTGAATGTGAAAGAAGGTTTTCCTCGAGTTTAGCACGGGATGTTGTTCATGTTAGAGGTGAGTCTGTACAATGGTCTTATTGGTGTGGTCTTCAAAAGTCATTTCTAGACACCAATTCATTTTGTGGTTAGTATTTCGTAGAAGGCTTAATACGCAAAACGAATCAAGAAGTACATGAATATTCTTGATTCAAGTTGTCTTTTATATGTGGAAAATGAGAATACCATATATCATATTTGTGGGGGCAACACATTTATTTCTTTTCATTTGGGTATGTTTTCCACATTCATCAGTCTTCTTAGTATTTCAAGATAATGGATTGATAGTAAAGATGATGCTCTCATCAAGGAAAATGGTAAAGACTTCTCCTCAAATGGCATTAAGTGTTTCTTTGCCAATATTGTTTATCACATTTGGATGTAGCATAATGCGAGAGTTTTTTCTAGAGTTCAAAATGATATTGAACAAGTTTGGAGCGATATCATTTTTTATGGAAACTCACTTATTCATACTTGTGAAAGAAATTGAATGATTTGTCAAAGATGGATTTTATAGGATCGGCTTTATCGATAGAGATGGGGTCTGGCTATTGATGAAGGCTTATGAAAAACGGTTTTGAAAGAAATTATGTTAAGGATTTAATTCACTTTCTATTCTACGCAAACACTTGTAAACACTTGAAACAGATTCAAGGCGGAATTATTTACTTGGGTTTGAAGCTCAAGATTAAAGATGAAAAGATGACAGAAATGAAGAACACATTAGTTTGTTTATGGATGTTCGAAGAAACTCTCCTACATCACCCCTTCTTCCAACCACCGGAAGGATTCACTATAATATGATTCGAATCAAATACAGTTTGCACACACTTAGCTCACTATTGAACAAAACACACTCTGTTTAATTTACAATATGAAGAATATCACTCAGCTAATGGTGTTTTTGATTCTAGCTCTCTCTTGATTCTCACACAGTACAATTAGAAAGCAGCTTCACAGTAAAATGCTTGATTTCTCTCTCTAGAATAGAAGGCAGAATTATTGATTAACTCTTTGTAAAATCTGGTAGTTCGTTAGACTGATTGTCCGTTGTCCTTGAGATTTGATAAATACTAGGCAGAGACTAACGGTCGAATCTTTTAGAATGATACGTGGCACACTTCCATTGGAAAGCCTCCATTGTACACAGCAAGATCTGGGCACAAGGATCGTGGCCGTACACCAGTGGTAGTACGCCGAATATTCCATCAGAGATGTACCTACAAAACAAGTAATATGAGGAAAATTCTCTTACGTGGAATTCGTTGGTTGGTTGCATATAGTTGTTGTACTAATCTTCACTAGAAAGTGGAGCAGGAGTAGGGTACAGCTATAGCACGTGGGTAGGCGGGTGCTAGCTTCAAGAAAACTGCTTAAGCTGAGCATTAGAAGTATTTCAATTAGACGCCATTGTCTAATGAAATCAAACATCCCCGTCTAAGAGCAGAATCCATTAGACTGCTTGGTGTAATGGGATTAGACTTGCGTCTAATTACAATCACTTCAGTCTTGTCTAAAGGAGTTAAACTCACGTATAACTTTCACCAATTAGACTACACGGCTAATTGTTACAAACCATTAGATTGCACGTCTAACTCCAATGAGTTAGACTGTACATCTAATTCCGGTTCTACTTCAGACTAATCTTAAAGAGTTAGACTCACATCTAACATTCACATTCCAATAGACTACACGTCTAACTCCACGAGTTAGACTGCACGTCTAATTCCATATACATTAGATTGCACGTCTAATTCTATATACATTAGACTACACATCTAATTTTGTATACATTAGACTGCACGTCTAATTCCAAATACATTAGACTGCACGTCTAACTCCACCGAGTTAGACTGCACGTCTAATTTTGAATATATTAGACTGCACGTTTAACTCCGTTGAGTTAGAATTCACGTCTAATTTCGAATATATTAGACTGCACGTCTAACTCCGCTGAGTTAGACTGCAAGTCTAATTTCGAATATATTATACTACATGTCTAACTCCGTTGAGCTAGACTGAACGTCTAATTTCGAATATATTAGACTGCACGTCTAACTCCGCTGAGTTAGACTGCACGTCTAATTACGTGCATTCATTAGACTGCATGTCTAACTCCGCTGAGTTAGACTGCACGTCTAACTCCGATGAGTTAGACTGCACGTCTAACTCCGCTGAGTTAGACTGCACGTCTAATTCTGTATAACTAATGCCAAAATTGGTCTAATGACACTCATTAGAGCCAAGTCTTATGAAATATGATTTCGATACTCCTGCATCAAAACTCATAAGTTATTTCATCATCAAAATTCCAATGGTTAAATTATTTCAACACTTAGTCAAAATAATTTGACTTAACATGATCATTGCTTATGAGGAAGTCACTACTTTAAATACTTTAAAAATGACTTAATTTTTATGTAATTGTGGTTGTTGTTTGTTTGATTTAATCTGTTACTCATTAATGGGATTTATGTCATTTGAAATTAAAATAGAAGTTTGATTTGCCTTCAAGTAAGTTTTTTCCCTTTGGGATTTGTAATGAAATGACGTTAAGTCATTTTTCAAAAAGAAAATACTTAATTATTTTCACTTAATTCTTATTTACAATTATAATATCACAATTAAAATTTAAATACAAATATATAGGTTGAATGGTCTCTCGTATATGCATTAAAGTGTATGATCGCCCAAATGCTGACGAATCTCTAACGGAACGCAACGACGCGTTTTTTTAACAAAATGATGTCGTTGTATTCGTCTTTTCCAATCGACGGGGCAAATGTTGGAGGCTCGCGATCGACGTAGGTGTTCCATCCAGAAACCCTATCTCCGCCATCAACAATCATTATTCCTTCATTTTTTAACCAAGAGCACGTCTCTTCCTCGCCATTATTACCCCTATGATCAGATTTAATATCTTATCTTAGAATGGGTTGGCGATGACAGAACAAAATCCTCAAAGAACAACTTCGATTATCAAATTGAAGTTGAATTCGTCGAAGATAACCTATATAGTTGAGTATAAATACTTTGTATGTCCTCCTCTTCCAATCCATCAAACAATAATCACTTATTATAGCCTAAATTGAAGAATAAAAAATTCTGGCCAACCTGAATTTTTGTAAATCTCACACTGGCGATCAAGGCTTCGATCTAGGATTCAGGAAAGCTTTCTACACATCATTGGAGTGTTCTCCCATCGCCGGTAAGCTTCTAGATCCACTGTTTGATTTTTTTCAAGTTTGACCAAGTTGATCAGTTCTATGGTCAATTTTATGTTTTTTATTTAGAATCACTCCCTAAATGATGTTTAAGCTTTCTGTTGAAAGAAATTGTTTGAATCAACCTAAAACAAAAAAAACAAAAATTTTGTTTGAAAATCTAGATTTTTTAAATTTGATATTCTTGAGCTTTTAAGCTCAAATTTTGGTTCAATTAGTTGCCTAACATGTTTGTAAACCCGGTCATGTTTAATCCAACTGAAATTTTGAAAAAATTATATTTGAATTTCGGTTTTAAAAATTGTTACAAAGCTTGAATGATGTTCTTGTTTTGGTTGTGTTCATCATTTCAAAGAATTAGGCCATGAGATGGCCTAATTCAAAATATTCCAAATTTTGACCTAAAAATGATTTTGAGATATTGATCTTGATTAAGGTTAGGAGTTTTATTCTCCACAATCATATGAGTTGTTTATAACTTACAAAACTTGATTTCATGGTCTGTATATAAAGATACAAACCTGCAATTCTTCATTCCAAATGAAGAACACTCGGTACTAGGCCCGAGTCTTGCAGGACCGAGCCTTGCAGGACCGAGAACCATGAAAACCGACCAAAGATTCTCGATTCGGACCGAGATCAAGGAACAAGATAACTAACCTAGGTCCGAAACCAACGACCGGTGTTCTTGAGCTAAGACCGAGAATTAAGATCGGTGTCTTGAGCTAGGACCGAGGATTATGACCGATATTCTTGAGAAAGGCCCGAGACCAAAGACCAATGCTCTTAACAAATCCGATCGAGTTTTCTAACCTAGGACCGAGTACTGCCTATGGTCTAGGACCAAATTTCTAACATAGGACTGAACTCGCTCTTAACCTAGGATGGAGAACTACTTAGCCTAGGACAAAAGAACTAGACCGGGAAATCTATCCTAGTACCAAGCCTCTCAGGCTAAAGACCGAGCAGTCCGAGTTCAGGACCAAGCCTCCCGAACTTAGGACCTAGCCCTTTAAAGACTATGAACTCATGGTTCCGAGCCCTGATCCAAACCATTCCGGCCTAGATCGAGCCCATCCGAGCCCAGATCGGTTAAAGTAGACCCAAGCCTTAGGACCCCGGTCCCTAAGGACTGATTTGTTCGACTTTTTAAATTCCAAAACTATTTTTGTAATTTTTGAACCCGAATCTATTTTCAAATAATCCCGAAAGGTCAAAAAATATTTCAGAATATTTCTGGGATATTTCCCAAACAATTTTTTTGGCTAAAGCCTCGTTTGGAATTTATTTTTAAATTGTAATGCTTTCTTTTGATATTTTCAGGTTTTGTATAATCTAATATCAACGCAATCATATGTACGCATGTTTAAATAATTTTGTACAATTATTTACATAATTTAAACTTATCCTTGTTTAGGATTCCCGGATTACTAATTAAAAGAAATAAATCTTGTAAATAAATCTTTTGACTAGGCGGGCACAGGGGACATAGCGCAAAATTCCTTTCACAAGCGTACATTTGACTGATTTGTTCTAAAATCAATTGGAGACTCTATTATTCAAGTAAATAATCCTCTTTAACTTAATTATGTTTAATAAATTCAAAACCGGATTATGAATCAAATTATAAATTGATTACACCAAGTCACAAGATTATTAAAATTTGAATGAAGAATAAATAATTTTTTCATAATTAATTTTAAAAGTAGCCATGTATTAGAAAAATATTTTAAAAATAGTGTTTTACTTTAAAAAGAGGTATGTCATGCAAACCAAGGTTGAAATCATCGAACCTCTAGCAAACTATGGGTTCTCTCTATATTGTCACGTTTCCAGCAAAGACATGTGTTAAGTTATGGAGGGCAAAGGGGAATTATCAGTTTTGTTTATTCTGATATCAACGCAATCGCAGGTACACCCGTTTAAATAATTTTGTATAATTATTTACGTAATCTAAACTTATCCTTGTTTAGGACTGAGTTTACTGAAATGAAAGCTACTATTCAATAAGTAACAGAACAATTGACAATCTTATCAAGTTTAATGACTATACATATTATTCTTATTCAGGATCAACCATCCTCGTCCTGACAGCCACAATAGTTTGTCTCACCTATCTCCACACCGATCCAGATTAACCTTCAAACACGTTGTACGTACAAGAAACTAATTTTTATGTAGAAGATGAGGATAACAAATCAATGAGAACTCATCCAGAAGCTCCTAACATTGACCCTAACACACAAGAGGGAGAAAACCCTACAAATATTACTTTTACGAAATATGAGGTCCAATTGGTCTAGTTAAATATCAATCAGACCAAGTTTCAAAATCAACTAAATCAGTTGACCAAAGATAGTAATGACGAACACCATGATTGTAAAAATTCTATGAAGACTGTCAATGAGTAGTCATCCCGTTTGGTGAAAAATTGCCATCACTGTCAAAGTACGTAGACAAGAGTGACCATGTCGCTTTCTTCCAAATATACACAATGGCTATGACACCCTTATATTTGACAGAACCAACAATACTTCATATATTTCCAAAATACGTAGATGATACAGTCTTGCGTTGGTATCACCAAAAGAAGATAGTCTACCTCCAAACTATCAAGGAACTCGTATAATCCTTTATAGAACGATTCAGCATGCATCTTAGTTTAGAACGTCCTGAGAAAAACTCAAGAACGTGATACAAGAGTAGAACGAGAGGTTTTCGATTGTCATTGCAAAATGGAATGTTGTTGCTGAGGAAATCGATTCGTTACCCAACGAACAAAGACAAATCAATATTATTTTGGATAATGTTAATGACCAATATTTTGTTGGATTTACCGTTAAAACCTTCCAAAATATGAAGAAACTCCTCAAAAACGGTAACAAACTCGATGAGGACTTAGAAAGGGAAAGAAAAGAGGGAAAATCGTAAAGACGTATGTTACTCCTACACGACCTTAGAGGAAAGATAAAACCGACGTTCACTAGGTCACAACTGCTTGGCAAGTTTTAGCTCCTCTTAAGCCAGGTCCGAGCAAACCTATGTTAGATAATACAAGTGCCCTAGAAGTAGTTAAACCACCAATACCAAGGGTCCCGAGACCTCCTAGAACTTTTGACGATTTGGATATGACCTTGAGTCAAGCTCTTACTCTCCTCCAACAAAAGAATCTAATCAAACCCTTAACTCCTATAGAGGGTAAAAAGTTCCTTGGAAAATCCAAAAGTGCATGGTGCACGTACCATTAAATAAAAAGTCACTTTATTGATAATTGTAGTGCCCTTAAGTACTAGTGTCAAGACTTGATTGATCAAAAGATCATCCCTAAACCCAAGATTGCAAGCAATCCAATATCCAATTATCAGATGAATATGATCTCCGTGGATGAACCTATTAACAATCTTGAAGTTTCGGCTGCGCATCAAAGAAAATTACATACGCTGGAAGAATTGAGCTGGTCAAAAGCGTGGTAATGGGAATCATCGGTTACTGGTCACAGCAACTCGTGATCCCGAAGAAGGTAATGAAAGAACTTGACGCACTAATGAGAAACTTTATTTGGGGAAGTAGTGGGAGTGGAGGGTAGAAGGTTAAGTGGACCGCATTTTGTAAACCAAAGGAAGAGGGCGACATAGGGCTCAAGAACTGTGTTGAATGGAATAAAACGTTGACGTATAAGCACCTATAGGCCATCGAAGGCAAACAAGAATCACTCTAGATATGGTGGGTCCACACCCGGTTTATGAAACACGAGTCAAGCGTTTGGACATCCAAAATAAGCGAAGGTATGGGATGGTTGTTAAAGAAAATCCTTAAGCTATGAAACAATATTACATGACTTTTTGATATTAGTTGGGGAGTCGACAAAAACACATTGTTTTGGCATGATATTTGGTATGAGGACCAACCGCTAATCAATAAAGAGGAATTCAGAAACACGAGGATTAGACGGAACTACTTAATTGCCAAGGTTAGAGACATTAAAGACGAGCTATGAAATTCACTCCTTAGACGAATACTGTTGGGGCGGCGCATTCTCAAACATATCAGTAACATCTAATTCAACGAAAGAACAAACATACACCCATGGAAAGTCGGGGGAAATGGGAAGATGATTTCAAGCAAAGTGTGGAACACCATCCGAGAGAATGAGCAAATAGTATATTGGGCTAATCTGGTCTGGTCATCAAAGGTTATATCGAGACACCAATTCATTCTATGGCTTGCATTTTGGGAAAGGCTAAACACGAGACATCGCGTAAAGAAGTACATGGAAATTTCAGATTCAAGTTGTTTGTTGTATGAAGGAAATGAAGAAACAATTAATCATCTCTTCGAGAACTATTCATTTGCCTCAAAACTTTGGAATAAATTTGCAAAAAGTATGGTGATGACCAGATTCCCGAGAGACTGGAAAGAAATCACGGAACTGTCTGTGAAGAAAACGAAGGGCACAAAGTTTAAGTCAAAGATTTTCAAATACGGATTCGGCTCAACAATTTACAATATCTGGCGGGAGAGAAACGCGAGGGAATTCTCCAAGAATCGAAGAAGTCTAGAGCAAGCATGAAATGATATTATAACTGATTGTAATGCGAACATCCAGACGTGGAGAAGAGCCCAAAAAAACGAACAGAATTATAACCTCTCCAACAACTGGAAGGTATCATATCAGGAAGTCACCACATACACTTTTTTTTAGCGAGATAAACAAAATTTAAATTTGTTTGTAATTCCGATGATTGTTTGTAATTCATTTATTTTAGACCGTAATGAATATAATTTTCTTAGGCTTGTCTAGAAAAATTATAGAAACTCATTAGGTTTTTTCCCGTTTTGGTGAATTTTTAATGATATAACGTTAAGTGGTTTTTCCAAAAAAAACAATCTTGAAGTTAATATGATCAATCCATGACCTAAAAAGGAGGATCAAAGAATTCCACCTCCTCTAGTAGTGCCTCGAAATTGGTGGATTCCTGAAAATCCCACCATAAGTTCTCCAAGAACAATACGACATGAAGTTTTAGCAATCCGAAGGAGATCTGACTTTTATCCTAGTTTTATAAGAACAACTCCTGCCAATACCGCTAATCTTTCTGGACCATCTAACATCCCAAGAAGGGAAAATGAATTCAAAGCTCAAAACCCTGGTGATAGTCTTCTTACTCAACAAAACAAGACAAATGTCTATAATTCCATCTAGGAAATCCTAACATATTCTATCGAACACAATCATGCCATACTAAATGAGTTAAGCAAGGCTAGTATACCATCCAACACCACTCTTAAAGATCTAGTTGGAATTATCTTAACAGCTCCACAAATCAACATGATAGGATTCGAGGATAAAGACCTACCTGCTCTTGACGAACCCCATGTTAAGGCACTTTATATTTCTATAAAGATGGCTGATAAAGTCATTCCCATAACTTTAATTTACAATGGTTAAGAACTGAACATAAATCCACGTAAAACCCTCCAAGAGATTAGAGTCCTAGTTTCTTCCATTAGACTTGTGTGTCCAATGTTTTGATAATTCTCGTCGAGAAATTATGGGTAGTTTCCGAACAACGATTTACGTGGTTGACATACCTTTGAGGTGGAATTCTGCGTAATAAACATGTGATCATCATACAATCTAATCTTAGGTAGACCTTGATTGCATTAGGCTAAGGCTCTAGCCTCTACCCCAAATCAGAAAATAAAGTTCATGGACAACGGTAAACTCGTCACCAAAGAAGGTGAAAAGTACATCACAATAATCGTCGGTTCAACTTATTCCAATAACTCAATAGTCGAGTTAAGTGGATTTGACGTTTGTCCTACATTTATGAAAGGCCAGGATTCGTCTCACATTCTTGATTTTACACCATATAGTGTTGTATCCATGTGTCTCATGTAGAAAATGAGATATTTCCCAAGAATGGGTTTAGGAACAAATGCTACTTGCATTCCTTCTTTCCCTTGGTCTTATTATGACTCAGACAATTTCAGTATCGAGTATACTCCGATAGATTGTGGAAGTTCTAGGAAAGTAAAATATCTATACAATATATATCTATCCCTCCAATCTTAAATTGATAGTTTGTGCGAGAAGAGGAAACCACATTATGCTTTGATTTCCTCGAGCCATTCTTTAATCAAGTATTATAAACTCGCTCTCTAGGTTTCGAAATCTTTATAGATTACTCTTATAATCATATTTCATATGTTGACATGATTAAGAAAATGACTGCTTATTGGACTTCTTATTGGTATGAAACCCTAGAAAAGTTAGTCATAAACAACCCTTCTATGACGGAAGAAGGCTTGGAGAATGAAACTCATTATAAAATAGACTCCGCAAACCTATTAATAGTTGATAAAGCTCCAATGTTCAACCTGGAAGTTGATAGAAACAACACCCCTTATAGAACTATGAAAAAGTGTTTGGTGTTGTAAAAATAAAGAAGTTTATAATGACACTCTTGATGAGATGTCTTCTTCTTTTTGTAATAAAATGTCCAATAATATACCAGAGTATAGTTTCAAATATGTTTCAGATAATGATGTTTCTTTTCAGTCTAATTTTAATTTCGAAATGAAAAACTTCTTGGAAAATGAAAATGAAATCGTTTCCACTGCATAAATAATGATCGAAGTAAACCTCAATACAACAGAAGATCCTCAAATTGTGTTAATTGGAAAGAGTCTAAGTAATGGTGAACGTCATGAAATGATATAATTATTAAAGACCAACAAAGACGTGTTCGCTTGGTCTAACAAGGATATTCCCGACGTGGATCATGGCATTGTTCAAAATTAGATTCCCCTCTAGCCAGAAGTTAAACCTGTCAAACAAAAGTTAAGACGGATGAAAATTGAGATTGTAGCCAAAATAAAAGAAGAGGTTCAAAAGCAGTTGGAAGCAGGATTCCTTGAAACTAGGATTACCCCACAGGGATAGCCAATGTGGTGTCTATCTTAAAGAAAGACGGAAGGATGCACGTGTGTGTAGACTACCACAATTTGAATAAAGTCAGCCCAATGATAGTTTTCATTTACCTCACATCGACATTCTAGTCGACCATGCTGCTGGTAATCTGTTCTTGTCTTTCATGGATGGTTTTTCAGGATATAACCAGTTCTTAATCGCTGAAGAAGACAAATAGAAGACCACATTTATAACAAAGGTAAACATGTTCTATTTTAGGGTCATGCACTTCGGTCTCAAAAACATCAGGCTACTTACTAAAGAGCATTAACCATGATCTTACACGACATGATCCAAAAGGAGGTGGAAGTTTACATAGACGACTTGATCATAAAATCTAAAGATCTTCAAGGACACATTCTCAATCTGGACAAATTCTTGTAGAGAATTAGAAAGTATCGATTTTGGTTAAACCCAAAAAATCTGCATTCGGAGTCACTACTATTAAAATGCTAGGCTTTATCATTACCTAGTGAGGAATAGAAGTCGATCGCTCCAAAATCGAGGCAATTATGGCCATGCCAACCACTAGAAATGAAAGAGAAGTTTGAGGTTTTCTCATAAAAATTCAATTTAATAGTTGATTCATTAGTAAATTGACCTTCACCTGTGATCCCTTTTCAAGTTATTAAAGAAGGATCATAAATTTCAAAGAAATGAAACTTGTCAACAAACGTTTGACAAAATCAAGGACTATCTAAAGTCACCACCGATCCTTATACCACCAAGACCTGGGATTCCCTTAATTCTCTACTTCACAATGACAGACTCGGTTATGGTCAACTTGTTGTCTCAAGAAAATCAGGATAAACTCGAGATCGCAGTTTACTATCTGAACAAGATAATGACTGGATACAAATTAAATTATTCAACACCTGAAAAAGTGTGTTGGGCATATACATGGGTCACCAAAAGATTGAGACATTATATGCAAGCCCACCATATCAAACTAGTATCCAGACTGGATCCATTCTAGTGTATGTTTCAGGGAATGATGTTGTCGCCCAGACTCTCTAAATGGATGATGAAGATTAATGCATTGATAGTTGTTATCTAAATATGCATTTGTTGCCGAAAGTTGAAAATTAGTTACAAAATATGCATTGGATTTACAATAAAAACGGCATTGGCCTTCAATATATATTAATGTTGTAACTATTGTGGTTCAGCGCTAAATGAAGATTAATGCATTGCTAGTTGCTATCTAAATATGTATTTGTTACCCGAGAGGTGAAAAATAAGTATCAAATATGTCATTGGATCTGCATTAAAAACGACATTTGCCTTCAATATATATTATTGATGTAACTATTGTAGTTCATCGCTAAATAAAGATTAATGCATTGATAGTTGCTATATAAATATGTATTTGTTACCCGAGAGTAGAAAATAATTACCAAATATGCCATTGGATCTGCATTAAAAACGGCACTGGCCTTCAATATATATTATTGTTGTAATTATTGCAATTCAGCGCTATATTCTAGTTTAATGCATACGTAGTTTCAGAACTCTTTAGTCCAAAATTAATTCGCGATTTGTATTGTTTAATGCAAAAGTTATTGTAGTTACCTTCAGTCGAATTTTTTTAATATACCGCATAATTATTTTATTTGTGCCAAAACTCCCTCCCAAACGGCTAACACTTAGCCGATTCTATCATTTCTCTCATTTCCTTCTCTCTCCAAACCCGCTCCTCCATCATTCCTAAACTGTAGACAAACCCCTCCGCCTCCCATTGCTGTCCACATCCTAACTAAACCTCGTTGCATCCCCTTGCCAAACCCCACTGCCTACATCCTAGCCAAACCCCATCGAACCCTAAAGCTTCTCTAAACCGATTCCTTAATACCTGATTCTTTAATATCCCGTCGCCTCCCTAGCCAAACCCCGTCACCCACAGATTTGCTTTTGTAAAAGACAACGAGTGTTTTTCCTTCTTCACAGTAATTGTTCTTCTCATTCTTGTCTATTTGATTTCGTTTGCTGTTATAGTTTTCCCTAATGGTTGGTTGTTCTTCTTAACCCTACTTATAATCAATCAATATATAAGTGGAGAAGCTTCTGGGGTAATAACTTTTTTCATCTTGAAGTCGAATAACTGTAAACCACAAAGTAAGTTTTTTATATTTTGATCTTCAATTGAACCAAAACTGATGATGAAACTCTACCTACGGTATTGATTAATGGTAATGGACTTACGTATCAATGATGTCTTCTTTGAACTGTATGGTCCTTTGAAATGATAGATTAATAAACCAAGTTTATTAAGATATTAGATACAAAATCCGTACAAAAATGATCAAAATTGCATCCTCTTTTCATTAGTAGACAATTCATTTTTTGAAATCAATGTAAGCTGAAAAATCTCTTGGACAAGGATTGTCTTGTTGTCTATTGAGGTATCTTAGGAGGATTGTATTGAGCATGCATTCCAAAATGTGTCTAATTTCAATTTCTCTGTTTGCCTTGAAAGTAATTTTGTAGATATATTATGAGGTCTATATTTATGCCAATTATTTGTGACCTCCGTTTGAAGGCTGCATTGTGGATTTGTATGAGAAACTTAGATCTCATTAGTGTTTAGTGGTGTTTTATTTCATCTTCTTAGTCGTTGTTGTCATTTCTTTTGGTCCTGACTTGTGTTTGTATTTTAATCCATATATATTAACGTTGTCTTATTTGAACTCTGTATTTTGATCCATATATTAATGTTGTCTTCTTTGAATTTTTACTGCATTATCTTCAAACATGTCATAAGGTAATCTTAATTGTAATAGTTGAGATCATTCTTATGGCAATACAATTTCAAATAATTATTATATACTTAGTGGATTATAAGTTGTTGGGAAATAAAGTTGTTGCTTATTAACTGTTGTGAAATAGAAGCAAAATTCTCTTGCCTAGTATTTAATGTAATATGTTGAAGATTGGTTATTTCTTTATAAGAGATCTATTATTCTTATTGCTAATATGATGCTCTTAGGTGATTTGTTTGTGTTGATAGTTCAGGTCTAATATGATGCTTATAGATAATATGATGCTCTTATGTGATTTGTTTGTGTTGACATGTTAGTTAGTATAGAATTATGTCATAGTTTAGGGATTGTTTGAATATCTTATTTAACTTCTAAAATTGCAGTTTCTTCAACTTTGAGATCTAATGTTTGAGTTCTAATTGGTTTTGTATTTCATATTAGTTAAACAGATTATCTTACAATATGAGTAGACAATCTCAAAGAAAGCGGGATCTAAATGAATTTGAATATATTAAATTTGACGAGGTATGATTTGGATGATAGAGTTATAGTTTGGTTATTAATATTATTTATGTCTTTACAATGTTGATTAAATTGGCTATAGAAGAATAAAAAAGGACAAAGAGGTTCCAAAGACGAAAGTTTCTTCAAGACAAACAAAATAGTAACATACCCCAAAGAAAAACAATCTTCTTCAAGACGAACAACCCCAAAACTAGGGGTGAGAAAAATTACCGATATTATAGGTATATAAAAAATATTTTACCGAAATATATCGAAAATATCGATTTTACGGTATACCATTAAAATGTAAAATATGGTACTGTTACCAAAATTATTTGTAAGGTAAAGGTATGAAATTTTAAAATTTTGGTATATCGAGATATACCGGAATACCGAAATAGTATTTATAAATTAAAAAATATATACATATAATATATAATACTTATAAGAAAATAATTAAATAAATTTGATATTAATTTAATTATAGAAATATAATTTTTTAATAATATCAAAATAGAATTATACTGAAATATTATTCAATATATGCAACATCTACCTTACGATGAGATTGATTTTTTTAAAGGTAATATGTTTTTTAAGTATTAAATGTATAATACCGATACCGTAGAGAAATTAAGGTATACCGAAATCAAGGTAAGGTAAAGATATGAATTTTTTGTATACCAAATTAAGGTATATCGAAATCAAAGTATACCGAAATCAAGGTAACGTAAATGTATGCATTTTTTGTATACTGAAACTTTCGGTAAGATATAAGGTATGGATAAAACATTAAGGTATACCGTACCGACCCACCCTAGCCAAAACAACCATCCCAACTACAGCCAAAATACCGTCTCCTAAAAAGAAAGCCGTACCCCCCAAACAACACATACCCACTCCAAACAACCCATATCCCCCAAAACGACTAGTAACCCCAAAAAAAGCACTACACACTTCAACTCCTAAACCCTAAAACCAAAAATCCAACAAAAATAAGAAGTCTACTCCAACCAAACCGCCTTCAACTTTAGTTCAGCAAAATCTTCAATTAATCTCTTCTGAAGGTTAAGAAACTCAACCTAACACAACAAATGTTGTGGTCGATCGTGCCCTCATCCTCGACAATACATACCCAACTCAGCCATCCTCAAATATTGAAATGAAAGATGAGGATGAAAAAGATTCAAGGGAGGATGTAGACCTAGATGATCTTTCCAAATCATCAAATACATATAAATTGTTGGAGAGTAGTAAGTTTATTCATTTAAGTTATGCGTATATTGTACTTTAGATATATAAAATGACTTCATTTTTAACCCTTATATGTTTTTACAGCTTCTATCCGGATATTTTAAAAGACATACATAGGATAATTAAGGGTTATTTGAGGGGGCCATACTTGAACTAGAATTAAGTTCCGAAAGACATTAAATATGTTTAGTGGGAACAATTCATGGTATGTTTGGTTGTATTACTCTAATTGATTTTTATTATCGATTCATTGTTCTAAGTCTTTAACAAATTTATATAACTCGTTGTAGGGGACATTTGAGTGGGATCCCATTAAGGAGGCGGATGTGAATAAACTTTTCAAGAAGAAGGGTAGTGCCAAGATAAGAAACTTTATTACTAGGGAAAAATCCGCTATGAAAAAACCCTCACACGTGACCCTTGAAGACTGGAACAAAATGAAAATTAAATTTAATGACCCAAAGTATTATTAGAAGTGCACCAAGGACAAAGGAAATCGACATAAATACAAAGAAAACGGTGGTGCTACATATTGTGGGGTTCAATCTCCGCTATAAAACATCAAAGAAGATTGGTAATTAAGTAATTTATTTATTTGAGTTATATTTAATTAATTGAATTTATTATTACTCACACCTAAATTTATAATTTATAATAGACAAAGGAACTTGTAAGACAACCTTCCTTTCTTGAAACATTTGAGAAGACACACAAAAAGAGGAATGGTACATGGAGTGGAAACAAGGCAGCAGAAGTTATGGTAATATAAATGTTTTATGTTTATTAAAAGGTTGAGCTATATTTTATACACACAACTAACTATTTTTTTTTGTTATGCATCAATCTTTTACTCAATTCCATCAAACTCAAGAAAGTTTGGATCCAAATGAACATAAATCTGAAACGGAGTTGTGGATGGAGGCAGTAGGGCGTTCCAAGACTGGGTGTGTGTTTGGAATACGCTATATGGGTCGAAAATAGGTATTCGAAAATAGACAATCAAGCACACAATTTTCTTTGGAGTTAAATACACTTAAAGAAACTGTTACTACTTTACAAATTATAAATTCTAAGAAAGAGAAAGAGATTGCACTACAAAAAGAAGAAGTTGAGATATGTAAAGAAGAGTATGTAGAACAACAAGTGGGAATTAAAATATTATAGTCCAACCAAATTGAAGTAGTTCACGACAAAGTTGTTCATCAAACTCAAGTGCAGTCTTGAAATGAAAATTTTAACATTTTCCTAGCAATATGGAATAAGTCAGGACAAGAAACGATCCCAAACATTCCCACTCAGAATGATTAATGAAGAAGGTTAGTGATTCTATCTTTAATTTGATAATATGCTTCATATTCAAATGCAATTCATATGCTTCATATTCAAATGCAATTCATATGCTATTATCATAATGCTATTAATGTTAGTTATAATAATAAAGATTTAAGTATGTTGAATTATAGGTTTGAACAATTAATAGGTATATTTAAGAAGGTTGAATTGTAGGTTAGTATTTTATGAAATTTATTTAGTAAGTTTTCAAGTGATTTTGTGTTATGTTCAATATATGAGTTTTTTTAATGTTGTCAAGTGATTTGGTTTCATGTTTAATATTGTCTAATGAATAGGTTAGTGTTTTATGAAATTTATTTAGTAAGATTTCAAATGATTTAGATTTATGTTCAATATTATAAGTTTTTTAATGTTGTCTAATTAATATGTTAGTGTTTTATGAAATTTATTTAGTAAGTTTCAAGTAATTAAGTTTTATGTTCAATATATGAGTTCTTTTAATGTTGTCATATGATTTAAATTCATGTTTATATTTTCAAATGGTTTAATTTTATGACCAATATATGAGTTGTATAATATTGTCAAATGCTATTGAAGAATGCACAGTGATGGGTGTGATGGGTCTTGGGCTTCAAAAACTGTAAGAAAATTAGAAGTGTATATTGTTCAATATATAAACTACTTAGTCAATCTAATTTCTCATTTTGTTGAATTGATACATGTTTGCAGAAATGGAAATAGATGGATTGAAGCTAGCATAATTAGGAGATATTTAGAAATGTCATTTTGTGTAAATTTTGGCATGTTTTTGTTAATATTTTTGGTCATATTTATGGAACATGTATAAGTAATTGGTGAATTTAATTTACAAATATGTTTTATAAATTTGTAATGAATTTATGTTGGTGTACTAAGAATTGATATAGGAATCATTGATGAATATAAGCTTGTTTTGGTTATTTTTTATGTACAAAAATCATTGAATTCAAATGAATTACAATATTTGTTTTTTAAATAATGCGCTGAAGGTTGCAAAAATAATACAAATGTAATGCAAAATTTGAAAATATATCATTTAGAATTACACAAATCGTGCATTACAAATTATGCAAATGAAGTTGTGTCGTTTATTGTTAATATTAATGCAAAATTGTGAATAAGGTAATTGCAGAAATAGTTGCAATTTTATCAATAATATAATTGTACCTGTGATAATGTGAAGAAAGTTGCATATATATGTATAATGCAAATGATAATACTATAATATACGAAAATATAATTTGGGTAATATAAATATAATTCAAACGAATAATGCAAATCGAAATACACATATATTTGTAATTGATTATTAAAATTATAAATATAGATATTGCGAAGATTATTACAGTAAGAAATTTAATATATTATTGCAAAGAGATATATTTGTAATTGATTATGAAAATTATAAATATAGATATTGTGAAGATTATTGCAGTAAGAAATTTAATATATTATTGCAAAGAGTATTGCTTAATATAATTTTATAAGCTAATGCAGTTTTTGTTGAAGGTACATTTTTATATAATTAGTGTAGATATTGTAGTATTTATTGAATATATTTTTGATAGAAAGATGCAAATTTTATTGAATATATTTTTATTGTTAAATAGACTTATCTTATTAGAATTTCTATTACAAAACATTAGATTTATTAATAAAACCAAATATTATAGTTACAGTTTTAAAAAAATTGGATTTTCTGAAATAAATCTAGATTTAGTTGAAATTTTCTTGAAAAAGTTAGCGTAAATACCAATACAAATTTGCAATGTTTAGCGGTACTTGTAAATGTGGTTGCGAAATTCCAAAATATTGTTAAGACAAATGCTAAACACCATTTTTAATGCAAATATAGTTGTGGGGCACCTGTTACAAATGAGCAATTTTTTTAGTAATTTATTAATTTTAAATAATTATTTTTGAATGAACGTTGTAATCATAAATTCAAAATAATTAAAATAAATGTCAAAATAAATAATTATTTGAGGATAATTATTGTCTTAATTAATCCCAAATCATTTATATAAATTCTAAATTAAAATTTTATATAAAAACAAAATAAGTAATTATTTTGAAAATAAGGTTATATCCGTTAAATTCCAAATAATTGGAATTTGGGATAGATTAAATAATAATAAAATGAATTAATTATTATTACCTACTTATTTAATTTGGTTGTTTTTTAATATATAGGAGGGATCATAGAAAAGAAGAAAAAATCGGTTGGCTTACCTTTTGATTAAAATGCTGATGGCCTTAGCTGATCAAAAGGCTGTTTGGCTTTGATCTAATAAAAAAAATGCTATTGAGTTTAATTCTCAAAGAAAGAAAGTAATGTTTAATTCTCAAAGAAAAAAGTCATACTGACCCGAAATCAATGCTTCCGTCTAAAGCTCTTTCCATGCGGCTTAAGATTCGCTTGACATATTTTTTCATTTATTTTAATGTTTTAAAATTTAAATATTTAACTTGAATATATTTCCCACGTTTGAAAAATAATTGAATAAATAAAACGTTAATTTTTTTTTAAAATAGCCAATTTTTTTGAATTATAGACCGTTTTTAACGGTACAAATTGATATATTCTGAAAGTTTTTTTCAGAATATTATTAAACATCGAACTCAACAGAATCTCTGATAAAATTACGGTTATACACGTATACAATTTTTTTATTAATTTTAAAATAAAAATCAATTAGCGACTCTATAATCGGACAATACAAAGTCTTTAAATTAATTTAAAATAAAGATTTTTAATTATCAAATTAATTTGATTATTTTAAATCTAAAATATTGTTTAAATTTGATAAAAAAAAAATATTTATTGTTATAATTAATTTTAAAATATCGAATTATATTTTTGTAAAAATCTTTTAAAAAAATGTTTTATTAAAAAAAATCCAACACGTAAACTGGTGTTAAAATTTATCGAACCTCAATTTTTTTCAGGAAAAATAATTTTCGGACATCATAAAAAGCAAATCCTGATGTACTTTTTCTATCATTTGAATCATCTACTATATAGAACCCACTACTGACTTCCTATTTTTAAACTCATAATTTATTCCAAATGACATAGTTCCCTTCAAATAACGAAGTATCCTCTTCCTAATTTCCAATAAAACGGATTTTTCGATGTATAAAAATAAAATTCCAATGGCTTCGGCTACTATAACCTTCCCGGCCACAATTTTACCTTTTCCAAGGCATTAAGTGCAAATCGGTAGAATGTTCCATATATCGGCAGAATGTTCCATATATCGGCTTACATGCCAACTACAAATATAATGTTTTGTCGAGTATTAATAAAATACCTTAAACAACCCACTATTTGTTTAAACAATGTGCTATCAACCTTGATACCTCCATTTTTATTAACTATAGTACTATGAACAATAAGATTAGAAACATAATTGGAACATTTTCAACCCAAAAAAATACCCTATCTTACCAAGATCTTACAAAGGTCAGTCATTTCAAATTCAATCATCATGAACTGCTTCAAAAAATTAATAAGATTCACATCATTTTCGATGAGAATTAGATCATCAACATATAAGCTCACAACTATAATACTTACATATGTTTCAAGCTTCACAAATAGAATAGGTTCATATGAACTTTTAATAAACCCTTATTTGGTATAGTAATAATATATTCCACTATATCATGATTGTAGTGCTTGTTTTAAAGATTTTTTTAGTTTGTATACCTTAGTTTCTTCTCTCTTGGTTGATTATGCAGCCAACACCCCATATAAAAATGCAATTTTCATGTCCATTTAGTATAGAATCCAACTCTTTTATGCAACCATTGAAATTACCATTATTATCGCATCCCATTGAAATTACCATTATTATCGCATCCCATCTAGCAACTGGTTCAAATATTTCATTGTAATTTATACCTTGTTTCCTTGACTATTAATCTGACTTTATAAGTATCAACTTCACCATATTAATTCAGCTTCTTTTTGAAAATCTATTTTACATCAATCCTTTTTACTCATTTTGGCAATTCCACTTGATTTTAAGTTTCATTTTTTTCAATTGTTGTCATATCTTGCCTCATAGTTTCCACCCATTTTCTTATTTTAGTTGATTCTTCAAATGAGGTTGGATCTATATCTGCTTACATGCATGGTGATTTCTCTTCATCATTTGAAAGATCGGTGGCACCAATAGAAACAGGGGTCTAACTATTGATGACAAGTTCTGAAAAATGGTTTGATAAAAAATATGTTAGGTATTAATATCACTTTCTATTCTTCACAAACCTTTGCAAACTCTTGAAGCGATTCAAGTGCGGAAACGTTTATTTGGGTTTGAAGCTAAAAACGAATGAAAGAATGAAGGACATAATGTAAAAGACACAGAGAGTTGTTTATGGATGTTCGGAGCAAAACTCTCATACGTCACCCCTTTTTCTAACCACCAGAATGATTCACTATATTTTTCTTTGAATCAAATACAGTTTCAGTGCTAGCTAACTATTGAACAGACAGACTCTATTCAACTTACAAAAGGTTTAAGAATATAACTCAGCTAAATAGGGTTTTAATTCTCTCTCTCTCTTGATGTACAAACTCAGTAAGTAAAAAGGTGAGCAATTCGAAAGATTGATTGTATGTTCGACAGCTCGTCCGTTGTCCTTGAAGATCTTTAATTAGAGAACAGGTACCAACGGTCGAATCTTCTGCATTGACACGTAGCAAGCACCCATTGGACAATCTCCATAGTACATAGGTACAACAGACACTGTGCACAAAGATCGTGGTCGTACCAATCTGGTAGTGCGCCAAATATTCTTCAAGAATTGTCCTGCAAGAAACAAGTAGTGGGAAGAATATTTGCTTACGTAGCATTCATTCATTGGATACAACTAGCTATTGTACTGATCTGCACGGATTAGTGGAGCAGGAGTAGCGTACAGATAGTTGATCGTGGGTAGACGGATGTTAACTTCAAGTAACTGCTTAATTGAGGCATTAGATGTGCTCTATTAGACTACCAAGTCTAATGAAGTTAGACGCCCCCGTCTAATATCAAGATCCATTAGACCACCAAGTCTAATAGAGTTTGAAGACACGTCTAACTACGTGTCCCTTCAAACTAGTCTGAAGGAGTTAGACTCCCTGCGTCTAACTTTCATCTGTTAGAATGCACGTCAAACTACGTCTATTAGACTGCACGTCTAACCACGTATCTGTTAGACTGCACGTCTAACTACGTCTGTTAGACTGCACGTCTAACCACATATTTGTTAGACTGTACGTCTAACTACGTCTGTTAGACTATACGTCTAACTACGTATCTGTTAGACTGCACGTCTAACTACGTATCAATTAGAATGCACGTCTAATTGTGTATCTATTAGACTGCATGTCTAAGCACATATCTGTTAGACTATACGTCTAACCGCGTATCTGTTAGACTGCACGTCTAACCGCGTATCTGTTAGACTAAACATCTAACCGCGTATCTGTTAGACTGCACGTCTAACCGCGTATCTGTTAGACTAAACATCTAACCACGTCTTCACGTCTTCTGACTCTTCTTATGGTAGAAGTAATAGTAGTAGACATAGTACCTTCACTGAATTTGAACAACAAATTTTTAGGCTTCTATTACAGTAGTGAGTGTTGAGACTTCTAATACAGGTTTAGAATCAACTTTTATTCAATTTTTATTGTATAAACGCTTCCAACATCTTTTCTATCATAGTCATGATCGTTATCTTACCATTTTAATTCAATATTTTCCTTTGATGTTCCCTGTTCCCAATTCCAATGATGGTACTCTTCGAAAATATAATCTCTATTTACGACGAACTTATTGGATAAAGGATCATAGAAATTGTAGACTTTGGACCCTTTACTCACTCCAAGTATGATACAAGTATGACTTATGTTATCCAGAACGTTCTTGACATTTGTTTGGGCACAAACATACTTCTTACAGAGTTCATCATGGTTTTGTTTCTTCTCTCAACTACCTCTTTATGTTGTGAGTTATATGCCACATTTAACTATCTTTTAATGTGTCTTTCTATGTAGAAAATTCAAACTCCTTGGAGTTAAATTTTCTTCCTCTATCACTCCTTAGGCATACTAATAATTCTACATTTTCTCGTTCAGTAGCTAAGAAACTTTTGAATTACTCAAAACCTCTTATTTTTTAGCTAAATAAAACACCTAAATTTCCGACTAGATTCATCAACTAAAAATAAAAACATACCTTTTTTCACTTGATTATGTAGGTGATATAGGTCCATAGATGTCTATGTGAACTAGTTGAAACCTTATATTACTTGTCTAACTTGCATTCTTCAAAATCTTCTCGATGTTGTTTTCCCACAATGTAGTAACTACATCTTTTATCAGGTTCTCTTATTTCAAAAAGACTATTCACCATCTTTATTAAGTGCATCTTTTGAAGATTTTTATAATTTAGATGGACAAATCGGCAATGCTACAAATATAAATCATCTTCAGTAAGGATTTGAAGACATCTCTTTGTTGGTGTTACCTCTTCTACCCTAGTTTGTTGAATTTGGGTTGAGATGAAACAAAACAATATATTTTTATTCATTTTTGTGGTTATTACTAAGTTATCATTTGATTCATAGACTTTGCATATTCCTCTCCTGAACAGAAAACTCATACCTCCATTTTGAATCTGTCCTACACTACTTACATGGTTTCTCAATTGTGGTACGTAATACACATTTGAGATGTAACGTCTATCAACTTCTATCATAATTCTAACATCTATTTTGTCTTTAACATCCAAAACAACATTGTTTTCAAATCTTAGTGTTTGTTGAAAGTTTTGATCTAAGTTGTAGAACCAAGATGCATCTCCACAAATATGATTAAAGCACCTTGCATCGATATACCATACTATAACCCCCGGAAAAAATCCTTTGTAGGTTTTCGTGGAAAACTCGAGGTTTGAGAAATTTCAACATTGGTTTGCGTGTCAGAAATCTTCTTTTAAAATAAAACATTATTTTGAAAGACTTTTAAATGATCCCTAAAAGCTTTTCAATTTTAAATAATCTAGGGATTTGCGTTAATTAAACTACAATTTGATTTTTTTTAGAAAATCTATTGTTTAAATTGATTATAAATAATTAATTTAAAAGATTATTTATTTGAAACAGAGTTGCCAAATGATTTTTTTTAAATCAATAAAAAATGTCATACGTGTATAAACACGTATTGACCAGAGTTTCTTTTAGTTCGTAGTTTAGTGATACACGGGAAAGGACTTTCGTGCTTCATCCTCCGTACTCATTTTGAAAACGGTCTCTACTTATAAATTTGGCTGTGAAAAATTGGTTGTATAATGTTTTATTTTTACCAATTATTCTTATGGTTCTAAACATTCATGAGGTTTGTGCGTTATTTAAAGATTTGAAAAACAATTATTTAAATGTTGGTACTTATTGTTGATGATAGCTTAAGGAGGAAAGTACTTGAAGAACACCAGTCATTTTAAAGGCATTAGGGTTTAAATATAAATCTCAAACAAGTCTTTCTCAAAATATTTTTATAGAAATATCCCAAAAATATTTTTATAGAAATATCCCAAAAATATTTTTAAATCATTTTCAAATTTTTCGAGATTTTTAGAAAATGGTTTGAGGTTCCAAAATTACAAAAATAATTTTCGATTTTGAAAGTGGGAATCAAACAAGCCTTAGGACCAGGGTCCTATGCCTTGGATTCGTTTTCAATGATCGGGGCCTAGGACCCTCAGTCAGACCCATTGTGTTGGGCTAAGGAGCCTCGGTCGAGGTGTTAAGGACTTTAGGTCCTTGACTGGGATTATAGGTCAGGGTGTATAAACCACTCGTCCTGGGTTAGCCTCGGGCTAACTTTATCGGTCTTAGGTTTGGGATTTCTTGGTTAAGGTCGATATTCCTTAATCCTAGGTTTGATCTCTTGGTCGGACCTCTCAGTCCTTGATGAAGAATATCGTTCGGACCTCTTGGTCATGTTTTAAGTTTATCGGTTCGAACCAAGGATCCTCGGTCGGATGTCTCAGTCCTAGGCTAACATGACTCGGTCATAAGGACACCAAAATTGTATATTTTGCAATTTCTATGGGGGATTGGATTCTTCGATCAAAGGACTTGGGTAGCTTCACAAACTCCCACATTTAGATCATCATCCCAAGGTATCAATCGATCTGGATGATGATCAATTTGTTCAAAACAGTTTGTAGCAAAAAAATTGGGTTTTAATTTTAAAGTTGTTTTGAAGTGTAAAAAGCTAGCCAATAGCTTCCTTATACTTGATTGATACCAAAACAAGAACACTATTCGTTTGGACCAAATCAAAAACTCAAAAAAATTAATTATTTTGAAATTTTTGATTTTGATCAAACATGATTGTGATAGATCAAACATGTGATACAAACAGTTTCCCAACATCATTACAATCATATTGGAAGCTTTATGGGATGTGATCCTCAAGGATTAGTCCAAGAACAGCAAACCCATTTTTTTAATTTTTCAAATTCAAATTTGGGTTTTTCTTTTTAAGATCGATTGATCGGTTCTAACTTTTATAGAAACCTCATAAATGATCATAAGATCGGTTTTCAATTATCAAATTCAAGACTAGACAGCATACAAACTCATGACAACTGAAATATAAAAATTTCAATTTCAAACTAGAAATATGAATTAAAGGGTGATTTGAAGCATACAAAGGATTGGAGAATACTCCTTAGACCTTAAGAAAGCTTTTGGGATACATGGATCCAAGCTTTAGAGACTTATACAAAAATTTCGAATAATCCAAAAGCTTGAAGTTTTAATGTCGGGTTTTTTGTTTTATTTGATTGAAGGCTTGAGATGTTATCTCTTGCCTTCGGAATAATTGAGGGGCTATTTATAGCTTTCCGGCGTCGGTTGAGGCTTCAAGTGAATCGAATCAGTCAAAAACTATTAACGGCTTTTTGGCTGTTCTTCATCCCACTTGCCCGAATAGGGATGAATCACCCCTATTAAAGTAGAAGAAATGATCATCGGATTAAGGTGATCATTTCAGCTTTTGAATCAGTCGACGACTATGGAGAAAGTTCCAATTTTGGAAAATCAATTGATGAAACATCATCCTTATCCTTTCGGCGATGCGATGAAGACGACAGTGGCAATCGGAACGACGTCATTTCATGCGCATTAGCGCGTTCTGTCAGCGGTCCATCAAGCGCCATTGGCGTTTGGGCGTTCCATTTGCGTCTCCTTTGAATTTTTTTTAAATTATTTTGAGATTAAATGAGTACAAGATTTATTCCAAATAATTATATTTTGTTGTTTTGATTATTTTCCTTAATTAATTAGATTTAATTATTACAATAATTAATCTAATTAATTGTTTTAATTGGGTTATGCCTTGGGTTAATTGTTTAGATTTAATTTGTTCGAAAAAAAATCAAAATAATTATTTTAATTTTATAAATTGGGTGCGTAGATTTGTAGTGCTTACACATACATTATTACCTTGAAACTCATTATTACCTTGAAACTCTAGTGGATCAATAAAATCCATCAAAAGAAGTTTATGCATCTCTTCATCCATTTCTTCTTCAATAAAATTAGTTTTATTATTCCAGTTCGGACATTGTCCTAACTTGTGACAGTGATAACACTCAATTAAACATTTATCATAATGTCTCCCTCGGTCCCTTCCTCTTCCTCGATATGAGCCTCTTCCTCTATTTCTTCCTTCATAATTTAAATCAGCTCTCAACACTTTTTCTTCTTCTACAACTGTCCTTTGAAATTTTTGTTCATGCACTTGTAAGGATCTTTTAAATTCATCCACTGTCATCTCTTTGGTATCTCTAACTTCTTCAATAGAAACCACAATGTAAGTGAATTTATCCATTAAAGTTCTCAAATGTTTTTCCACAATTAACGAATCCATTATTGAGCTTTGTTAGCAATCATCATCACCTTAGAAAATATTCTTTGACAGATTCTCCATCCTTCATTTTCAATACTTCGAAATCTCTATGAAGTGTGTTTAAGAGTGATCTTTTTACTCTCTTGTTCCCCATACTTACTTTTAAGGAAATCTCATATGATCTTATAGACATTTTCTTGTCTAATATTTGTTCAAACGTTTCTCTATTTAGAGCTAAGAAAATAAGAATATTTACATTGCAATTTTCTCGTTGTTGTATGTCTACAACCCTTCCTACAACTTGTTCTTTCAATCCTTGCTTCACTAAGTTCCACTAATCTTTTGAGCGCAACAAGTTCTCCATCATCTCACTCCACTGGTCGTAATGATAACGTCGAAGACTAGAACCTTACAATCAGATTTGTTGTCTCCCATTACTTTCAATTTTAGCTTATCTTCTCACAAGTCTCTCTTTATTTCTGAATCGTGGTCTCTATATGCTTAGGGCTCTAATATCAAATGTAAACAATATAAATAATTGAAAGCAAAACTTGCATTTCTCATTAATTGGCCGGCCTTTAAATAGCCCTAAAACAGGTGAGTCAACTACAAAATAGAAAATAAACTAAAATAATGAGTTATACTAAAGAAACATAATTAAATATAAAATATCTAAATGAACCAAGTTATTAGATTTATTCTAAATAAAAGACTAATTCTAAACGTTATTATTATTTTTTTAATATTTGTCCTAAGTCATAACTATTACAACATTCACCCATAACAATATATGCATCTTTAGCTATTTAAAACTAGCTCAAATTCATAAAGAATAATTCCTCACAATTATATTTAAAATTATTATTAGATGTAGTAAGAAATGGAAACTATTTTACAAACAACATTTCATATATGAAAGTATAACAAATTAACAACCTTAACCTAAAAAGTTTCCACTCCAAATCACAAACAACAAAGTTAAAGCACCCGATTTTAATATAGTCGACAAAGGAATCCCATGTTTCCCCTTCTGAAAAAGACCCTTAAAAAACACCCAAAAGAACATTACTACCAACAAGCTAGAAACCCACTCTCCAACACCTGGTCCACCATTCTCGGCCCCAAGTATTCCAAACCTAAAAGCTCCAATAGCAATCGATGTCAGATGGATGAACAAAACAGTGGTGGCAGGCACAAATAATGGTGAATCATCAAACGTAAATCGATTAATACTCTTCTTCATATGATCATCCACATTCGATGTTTGTTCCTTCTTTGTCACTTCGAAAGCTGTTTCAGAAAGTTCAAAGAGTTTCGGTACAACACTAAGTAAACCGAAAAGAAAAGATGTTTGAGGATATATACGCCACATTGATTGATTATTCCACCATGCACGAATCGACAACCCAATCCATAAGTATTCCGAAAGAGTGTATAAGTTGTATACCAAGAATATGGTTAAAGGAATAAAGAAGGCTGATTCTCCAACCTACACAAATTAATCAAAATTTAGTTTAAAAAATGTATTTTCACTAACTATTTTTAAATAAATATTATTTCTTACCTTGAACAAGAAATGTGTGTTGGAGATTATGCAATAGGCTGACAATAAAGAATAAGAAAGTTCAGCCCATGAGCGCAGGCCCCAAGTCATGACCCATGTGTAAGCTAAAGCCTGTCTAAATTGGAGTTTCTGTCCAATAAAACGAATAAATGGGCTGTGTTTTGATAGTAGGACTTGAAGAAGCCCAGTGGACCATCTCTTCATTTGAGTCATTGATTCAGGCCCACCAGTTGGTGCGCAGCCCAAAAATCCTGAACATATTGGGTCACACATAGCTGTTTTCCACCCTCTTGCTTGGATCGCTAGCCCAGTATTAATATCTTCGGTTGCCGATCCATAAATCCATCCCACCTGCCCAAAAATATATAAGCAATATGTTTAATAAAATATATGTTATAAATCATCTTAATCTTAAACTAAAAAATTACCTAGTGCTGAATATAAAATCTTTTTGAAAAAAATAAATATGACAAACCTTTCTACCCCAATCAGTGTCAAGTTCATAAGAACATCGAGCAACATTAAGTGCATCATCCAACGAACTTCGAAGATCAACTATTCTTTCACTTGGCACTCCAAATAAAATATCATAAGCCAGTTTTGTAAATGATGCACAACCTCCTAGTGTCTTTTGCAAATCTGTATTCTTTATTTTCTCTAACAAAATATAATAATAAAAAGTATAAGGTGATGAATTATTGAAGGAGACTATTATAGAATAAAGAAAATTATTTTTCATACCAGAAATAGTATCATTATTTTGAGGTGATGCCCCATAAATAACTTTCCTCCTATGAAAACAACCTGTCCCTTGATAAAATGGTCCTTGTATTCCAACAATGCCATGTCCAACATACTAGATAGATAATTTGTTAATTGAATATATAGAAAAAAAAATGTATAAATATTCAATATATAGTTAAAAACCCAAAGTTTAGACCTATTAGCTTGCTAGATACTTACATGCATTAGTGCCACAAGTTGGTTGCCAAATGTGTCGTCTTTATCTGCATCATAGAATTTTTGTGGGAATTGAACGAATGCGAATTCACTCTCTTGTTTAGTGCCAAGCAATAAGCACATTGCGTGTAATACTGCCTTTGGATTGTTTACGAATTGATCGCAATCTAAATTTAACATAAATGATGCATTTGTCATCACTCCGGATACTCTAGTCTGTTCCATACAAAATACACAATAATATTAACGGCCCATTAGTTTTAGTGGCATTTATCTCTTACAATAAGGGTAAATTGGGAACTTACAAGAACATTCATGGCCCCGGCTTTGAAGTTATGTGGATGTTTTGGATTTTTCTCTCTAGAGATATAGATGATATGTGGTACCTCATAGTTCTGATCCTCCATTCCCTTATTTTCCCATATCACCTGGTCACAATTAAAAGTATCAGATTGCTTAAATTAACAAGAATATGACAATTTGATATGGAGAATTAAAAAAACAGTATATATCTTCTTTCCAACAGAGATTATTATATTCATTCTGTCTATTTTGTTTGTTTTAGTGTTTTGAGAAGTAAATTATATATATTTATAAAATTATTAAATAACTAGTAGTTTTAAATTATTATTATTTTTAAAATGGAACCCACAAATTTGCATAATATTATTAAATTAATAGTTTATTGATTTTGTTTGTATGAATGTATTATCAATGTCACCTTTACTATGCTTGGATGGTCTCTTCTTTCTATATTGGAGAAATCTGCATATTCATCCACATCCTTAAATAACTTTGTTGGATTCTTGGCCGCATAATTTATCTTCCAACAGAGATTATCATATTCTTTCTGTATAGACAAAAGCAGTCAAAAAATATTTTAAAAATATATTTAAATTAAACATCACGAAAAGTTACCTTAATCATCTTCCACTCTTCTCGAAACTCAGGTGACAAGTTAATCACAGAAGACTCGTCGGACAAGAAGTAACGAAAAGGAGCCCTAATTTCAACGTCATACTTCTTACAGAATGGCACCCATAACTTTGCGAATTCCATAGTAAGTGTTAGAGAATAGTATACAAGAGGAGAGCAACTATCGTCGGATAAGTAGCAAGCCAATTTATCTGCTGGATAATCGACAGACAACAACGATAACACCGTGTTCATTGTCAGAATTGGAGGTTCGAGATCAGGATCCGCTGTGGTCACAAATATGTCTACATGTGGAAACTCTTTCTTTCTGTAAAAGAATATTGGTTAGAGTGTCGGGCTAATAATAATAATAATAATAATGTAAAGAGCTAAGAATATACTTTTGGAGTAGACGGTATGGATATGTAGTGTAATCTATTTGATTCCACTTAATGAAAACAGTGAGAATCCATAGAAAGGTAAACCATGACTCGCAAATAAGAGCGATGAGCCATGGCAATCCGTGTTGCTCAAAGTTGATGATACGATAAAAAAGAAGTGAGAAAAGAAGGGCGAGAAGGGAGAGTTCTACTAGTCGAGGAAATATGTTTTTACGACGTTTAACATCAAATAGATGAGAAAGATTGGCTGCCATGGAATATTGAAATGTAAGAACTTAAGCTTGCCATGAATGACACTTATAAGCTATCTATTTATAGGGACCATTCACTTTCATTCTTTCTTCCTACCTTCCTTCTTTCATTTTCCTTTTTTTTAATTAAAGTTATTGTAGCATGTAATAGCCTTATTAAAATGATATGTTGTTTGAACCTTTTTTTTGTTTTTAAAGAAATAAAAATGACAATATAGTTAATGTTGTTTAATGGTACCTTTTGACCAAATATAGGGAAGCCCTTGGCATTTAGCTCCGGTTTTTAAATATGGGTTTTAGTTTAGTAGGTAATTTTTAAGGTTGATAGTATTTATGATAGTTAATTTAGTTTTTAATGATTTTTTTTTTTTTAATAAAATAATATAAACAGATCAATAATAATTATTAATATTATATTATATTAGTTGCATAATTCATGAATATGGTCAGTCAACAGTCTTATTTCTTGTTGATCACGAATAAGGCGGTGGTACAATATGCTAGAATAAGAGTCTTTCCTTCAAATTTTGGTTCTTACCTTCTTGCCTTTTCAGAATACCTGAAAACATAGCACTCATGTATTGACTCAATCAACATTTGTTTTTGTTATTTTGTTATATGATTATTTCTATTTGTAGGTTATTAAAGAACTTTGATATTATGAATTTTTCTATTGGTAGGTTATTAAAGAACTTTGATATTAAATGTTAAAACTGACCACAATCTTATCTAAGAGATCATAACATCGAAAATATGTTTAAATGCCTAGCTAGAGAATAGACTTGACAGATCTTATGCCTCATAACTCACATTTTCTTGAATCCCGAGTGAGATGATGAACCAAAATGGTAAACTTAGATTCAAGCTTATTCCTAAGATTGTCGGCCTAGACTAACTTTAACTTGTAAGAGCCGACACCCAACTAATTTATTTCATTAAAAATTAGGAAACATATATCATGTGTATGACACGGGTTTTGAGATTATATTTTATGATTAGGTGTTTGGTTACACAGAAATGACATAGTTAGGTTTACATAGTTATGCTAGTCATATAAAAATACATATGGTCACAAAAGAATATATATTTTTTAAAACGAATTAACTTTATATATAATAACACTTAAAATATAACTTCTCAACAATCATCCACGTCATCACATGTAATTTGTCTTTTCTAATCTATCTTAATTATTTTCTCTCCTAATATATATATAATATACATAATAATTAAAGAATTTTTTTTTATAAAAATTACTAATCTCTTCTTTTATAATTACTAATTTATTTTTCCTAATTAATATTTTTATTATTTTATCTCTCATATATTTATTCTTTTTTTTCCATTAATTTTATATAATGTTAGAAACAACTCGATATGGAAAACTAGTAAAGTCTGGAAGAACAACAATGCAAATAGTCAGAAGATCATGCCTATAAAGGGAAAAAATCTACTTGAGCAATACACAGACAAAAGTGGAGGTACTGAATTTTCCATTTGAATTTAAATTGTCCACTGAAGTAGAGGAAAACTGTATAAAGGAATGAGAAGATGTAGTTATGAGAAACTACATAAGGAAAAATAAAGTATTCTTCCCAATTACTAAAGAGGCACTATTGAAGTCATGCGAAGGAAAATGGCTGGAGAAGATTTCAGCATTTCCATGATTTATATTTCCTTAAATTCAAGAAGGAATCTAATCTGGAGGAAATTCTTAAAATGGGCATATATATATAAGATCCAACTATATGAAGTTAGAAAAATGGTGTAAAGACTTGAACCTATTGAGTAAACCAAAAGAAACTGCACATATATGGTTCAAGCTCTAGAATACACCTGCACATATGTACAATGCTTAAGCCCTTAGCCATTTTGCAGGTTTGTTGGGTAGACCATTATACATGGATCCAATTACTGAAAGAGGAATGCATCTATCATATGCTAGAATTAACATTGATGTGCATCCTAAAAGCACACTTCCGAAAAGTATAATTGTAGTAGACAGAAAAAAATATACTTTCATGGAAATCATATGAGTGAAGGCCAGACATATGCTCTTTCTACAGTGTCTTCCAACATGCAAGCTCAAAATGTGATTTGGGTAAGGAAGAAGATCATAAATTTCATAGAGGTCAGAAAGTAAAAATGTAGGAAAATGAAATAGAGGTGTCAATAATAAAAAAGAAAAATGTGGTTAAAGAATATGAAACAAAAGATAAAGAAAATTTTGTACAAGAAGAATGTAGTACGAAGAAGGAGGTAAAACCTCAACCTAATCATGTTGAAGAGATAGTTGACAAATAACAATCAGATCAAGTTAAAGTGTTTGCTAATAAAAACATAGAGAAAGATACTTAGACTAATCAAGACGAATAATAGAATCCAAGGTTGATACAGAGAAATTCAAAGTTGTTGAGGATTCCAAAGCTGAAGTTAAAGAAATGAAGATAATGATCTAGAATTTCAAGTTGAGATAACAAGATGAAGAGCCCGGAAATCCTGAAAAATAATTATTTCTATCAAATCGGCTTCATATAAAGAAAGAAATCAAAATGAGAATAAGTAGTATTCATAAACCTCTTCAATTCATTCCCCTTTCATTACAAGAGGAATGGGAAGAGGAAGACAACATGTTAATACAACAGGTTGGTATGAAAATTTAAATACTGATTAAAATTTGATACAATTTATAATATTTGTTTCTAAATTGCTACTAATCAGGTTCCTTAGGATTAAAATCGTTTGATTGTCATCTTTCAATCATAGTTAAGGTTTGTCTAGATTTGATCATTGACTCTCCTACTTTTGGGATTTTAATGAAATCCTTTTAACCGTTTTCCAAGAAAAACGTTTAATATGATTTAATAAACTCAAGATAAAATTACAAATAGAATAATATATATATATATATATATATAATATATTAATTATTTCTCACCTAAAATCTATATATATTAATTTTTCTTCCTAATTAATGTTTTCTTTTTATTTTCTCTCACCTTTAATTTATATATAAATTTTTATCTCTCATAACTAATTTGAGTATTTTATCTCTCATCATATATTTATTAATTATTTTATAATCTATATAATTATATATTAATAAATAATTAAATATATTAATTATCTTATAATCCATATAATAATATATTAATAAAAAATTATATATATACATAATAATACTTATATTAACTATTTTATAATTTATATATAATTATCGATTTAAAATAAATGGTCAAAAACATATCTAATATATATATATATATATACATACAAAAAATTTAAATTTAAATCAATAATCATAAGTGATGTATGGGTCAAAGTGTTCATATTTCATATATGAAACTATTGGTTTGAATCTCTGCCAACCCAAATTTAAAAATGGGTACCACAACGGTGGTGGTAAATATGAGATTAAAATGATCAAATTATCTTTATTTGGTCTTTTTTTTAGTTTGTTTATAAAGTAATTTTGTTTTATTTATTGTTGAATTCAAATTATTCTCGGTTCACTTAAATAAAATCTAATTATTTAGAGGTGGTCATCACGTCATTCAAGCATTGTTCAAAGTGATCCAGGTAGGATGGATCTACATCGTCCATTAACATTTCACTATAAATTTAAAATTTTGATTAGTTTCTTTTTAGATACAAACAATGTATTAGTGTTTCGTGGGAAACACATGGAAGCTAACAATATTAGAATATTGACGATGATGTTGGCAGCTGAAGTCCATATCAGAGAAAATGTGTGATTTTCTAGATGAAGTAGTACATGTTCATGTGATTTGTTTCTTTTTAAATGAAGACTAGGGTTTTCTTCGATGTTTATTACTATCTGAGTTGAGAGAGAAGCAATCATGGCTGCCAAATAATCTGACATTCACTTCAAGTCCATTTAATAACGAAAAACTACAATTTGTAGATAGAGCGATACATTTTAGCATTGCAATGGCGGTAATTATCTTGAATACTTTTTTACATTGTAGATTAGATCTTTCTTTGTTGTTGTTGATGTAGATTCATTTATGTTTACAATTCTAGATAGTTATGTTATCGAATCTCTAACTTTATTGTTTATATCAAGAGAGAGTATAATTAACTTGATATTGTTTGGTTTATGGTTAGATCTCTTTTTCAGATCAACATTTTCTTTTGTAGACCAAAATGAGATTCAAGTCATTTTGAACAATTCTTTATTCAGTTTTATGAAATTTGATTTGAATTTTATACACTAAAGTTTTCTAATTGTTTGACTCTCTAATAATGAGTGCATCTCTTTGTAATTTTCTTGACTTTGTAGCAATATCCATATGACATACCAACTGAAACTTTTTATTTTGAAAATTGTAAAAAAGTTTTTGTTGCCGTACAAAGTTGTGTGTTAAGTTAAGAATAAGAATTACTTTTATATTTAAGAATGTGTTATTTTATTCTTACAAAAAAAAAATACTTAACTAAACTAATTATGATAGTTCAAATGTTAAGAGTCGAATTAAGACATCAATTACTGATTCTCATTAAAATATCATAAATTGAAGTATATTATGATTATGAAGATTGTGTTAACATTATAAATTTTAAAAAATATGAAAGATAAATTTTAAGTATGTGGAATGTTCTTATGTGTTTTTAAATTGTTTCATTTTTTTAAACTATTTATGAGTGAGATAGTTTTATAAAATTTATTTTTTATTTATGTCCTCTTTATCTTTATTTTATAACTACAACCGTGCAACGCATGGTATCTTAGCTAGTTTCATTAAAAACTCAAACGAGAAAAAAACATGAGTTTTCAAGGAAAAACACATAATTTGTCTTGATTAAAAGAAAAAAATGAGAGTTAAAATACAAAGAGAAATCAACCAAGAACATATAAGTCACAAACGAAGCTTAATCTAATTAAGCTAAAGCACCTTAAAATGAGTAATACTAGTGACTTCACCAAAAGAAATGCTCCAATTTTGGCTAAGGATCTAATTTTGTTTATTTACGGGAATCTGCCTCCACGTTTGAGTAAGAGAGTATCCGTCCATGACAATACCATTCCAAACTTGATCCATCGTCCTACGTACCCGAGTAAAAACTCGTGCATTCCTTTCACCACAAAACTAGTAGATAATGGCGTCAAAGAAGCATATAAAAACATTAGCATAGAACTTGTTTCCTTTAACTTTACAATAGAAAGATCCTTGATATCCTAACACTTATTCGAGAAATTGAGGAAAATCATGTGATTAGAAAATCTAGCACAAAGAGTATACACAAAAGAGAACTCTCTGAAGAGATGATTAATGCATACCTCCTCCTCTATGCATAAAGGACATCTAGAATTAGAAATACTCATATACTTTTGAAGGTGATCCCTTATAGTTAATCTTTTATGTAAGACAAGCCAAATGATGAATTGATTTCTATGAATTACTTTAGAGGACCAAACAACATGATACCAACCAACCAATTGCACCTTAGATCGGATAAAATCCCAAGTCATGCTAGTAGAGAATTTATCGTCCTTTTTAATCTTCCAAATGCAAGCATATAGACTTTCTCTAAATTGCAAACCCCTCACATAATTCATAATTCTCATACCTTCTGGTATACGTCTAAGAATTGATTCACATTCCCTTCAATAACATCACGAACTGTTGCTACAAGACACTCCCTACGAATTCAAACTCGCTCAAATTCCTTTTTAAGGCAGATAAACAAGTTTTCAAACCATGGTGAATGCCAGAATAAGGACCCACGACCATCACCGAATACAATCTCTACCATATGGTAAGCATCTTGTCTTAGATTAATAATCTTCTTAAGTGACCATGACATATCTTCCTTGATTTTACACATCCATACACTTGTTTATTTTTTTAAGAACCTAGAGTGAACTCAACGAACCCATAATGAATCAGATTTATTTTCAATTACCCAAAGATGTCTAAATGTTAAGGCCTTATTTCAAACAACACAATTTTTGTTTTTGATAGTCAGCCAACCTTCCTCCTTTGGCAAGCATACATGTTTCCACTTGACCTTCTTTCCACCCTAACTACACCAAACAAAATCACGCATAATCCGATCAAGCTCCTTCATCACTTTTTTTGGTAAATAAGCTTTTGCGCCCAATAACTAATGATGTCAAAAGTAACTCTAGTAACCAACTCGATTGGCCCCGTATAAGAGAGCCTTTTAGTTGCCCACTCGTAATATAATTCTTCACCTTTTCAATAAGTGGTTGGCAATGAGAATATATATAACTACTTAAAAGACAATGGAACACAAAAATATCGAACTAGGAAAGAGCCCTCCTTAATACCCATAATTTGAAAGATGTTCTACTTCATTTTCTCCTTAACATAAAAAGTCAAAATCTTCTCCTTATTAATAAATAAACCTGTAATACTAGAAAAAGAAGTTAATGCATCCTTAATAGTAGTGACAAATTCCACATGAACATGAGCAACAATAAATATATCATCCGCAAAACAAATGCGAATAATAGTGTCCTCCCTGTAATGTGGGTGAAAGATGTATGGGCAATTTCTCAACATTATTTTCAAAACGTAGTAAAAAATCTCCATGATGAGGACAAAAATGTATGAAGAAAGTGTTGTTATTTTTTTTTGGGGGGGGGGAAACGACTTAGCGTCATTTCATTAAAAATTCCCAAAAACGTGAAAAAAACCACGAGTTTAAGAGATCATTCTAGACAGGCCTAGAATGATTTTGAAGTCGTAACATTCTGAATAAAAGTTAAAAACGTAAATGAATTATCTGTTTACAATGCTTTCAATTCTAGTGAGTTTAAAAAACGGTAAATTCCAGTTCCTGCAGATATTCCAGTTCTGCTCCGTGCTTGAAATTCCTCTCCACGTTCCCGCGAGGGCGCTGCAATCCGATACAATATCTTTCCATAACTCGTCAATGCTCCTGCGGGTTCTGTCATATACCCTTGCATTCCGTTCTTGCCAAATGTTATACACCACTGCTCCAAAGTCGCACTTGAACACGCTTGTTGCAAATTTATTTCCCTTGGCTTTGAGTAGTGCCGCTTTTTTGATTTCATTCTATTCGCTCGGGAAACTGATCAGCTCCAGGCTTTTATAGAATCTGTCACAAAGCTCCGAAGCAATACAGCAGCTCCTGAATAGGTGATCTATGGTTTCTTCATTTCCTATGCATAGAAGACAGCTCGCATCCGGGATGCTCATATACTTACTGATACGATCACGTATACTGAGTCTTTCCTAGAAGGCGAGCCAAAGGATGAACTGGTGTCGAGGAATAATCTTCGTTGACCATACAAGAGGAGCCCATTCTACTTTCTGCGCTTTTTCTCGGATTACCTCCCATATTTTCTTCAATACCAGCTTCCCATTATCCCCAGCTTTCCATTCATGAATATTCGGTCTGTCGTGTAGTTGTATGTTACTTATATGATCAAGTATCCTCTTTCCTTCCGGAATTCTTCTCAAGAGCAAGTTCCAATTCCCGTCTTTGATGTCTCTGATTTTCGCTTTTGCGCAGTCCCTTCTGATACGAGTATTTTGAAACTCCTCATTATCGATGATAGACTGATTTTCAAACCAAGGGTCGTGCCAGAATAGAGTGCCTTTCTCGTCCCCTAGTCGGATGTCATAAAGATCTGCAATATCGCTTCTTAGTTTAAGAATCTTTTTTAGAGACCAGCTCATACCTTCGTGAATTTTGCAGGTCCAGATGCTGGTTTCGTGTTTCATAAATCTCGTATGCACCCATTTGATCCATGGTGACTCTTGATTGCGCTCCAAAGCCCACAGATGCTTGAAGGTTAGAGACTTGTTCCACTCGATACAGTTCTTCAAGTCGATGCCTCCCTCGTCCTTCGGTTTGCAGAGAGCGGTCCATTTGACTTTCTTTCCTCCTCTTCCACTACTACCCCAGATAAAGTTTCTCATCAGTGTGTCGAGTTCCTTCATTACCTTATTCGGAATGACCATTTGCTGCGCCCAATAACCAACTATGCCCATAACCACGGTTTTGATAAGTTTGATCCTCCCTGCATAAGAAAGTTTTTTCGCTGCCCAGCCATATATCGTGTTTTTTACCTTTTCAATTAGCGGCTTGTAGTGTGAGATCTCGATCTGCTTCGCAGTTAACGGAATTCCTAAGTACCTTATGGGAAAACTGCCTTCCTTGATGCCCATGATGTTGAAGATGTCCTGCTTTGTTTCGTCCTTTACGCCTCCATAAAATGCCACACTTTTGCTTTCATTAATAGTTAAACCTGTTACCTCAGAAAAAAACGTTAGTGCAACCCTAATAGTTTTAATGGAATCAACGTCTGCGTGCGCTAGAATGAACAAATCGTCAGCAAAGTATAAATGTGTTACCTCCTCTACCTCACAGAATGGGTGAAAGATGTATGGACGATTCTTTCGGAACATCGCGAAGATGCTCTCAAAGATCGCCATGATAGCTACGAAAAGGTATGAAGAGAGGGGGTCCCCTTGCCTTACTCCGTTTTCACCCTTGAAATAGCCTCTATGGACTCCATTGACGCTAACAACAAAGCAGGATGATGAAACGCATTGCATAATCCAATCGATAAAAATCATAGGAACAGAAGAAACAACCAGAAAGTATTGAATGGCTTCCATCTAACAGAGTCGAAAGCTTTCTTGATATCTATTTTGAAAGCCACTCTCGGGGATATTTTCTTTTTCTCGTAACCTTTTAATAGGCTCTGCATGAGAAGAATATTATGAGAGATTGTCCTACCGGGGATGAATGCAGATTGATTAAGATTTATTATTTTTCCTATAACATTTTTAAAACGTTTAGAATTGATTTTTGAAATTATTTTATAAATCACATTGCAGCAGGAAATTGGTCTGAAATCTTGTACTTTCTCAGGTACCGCAGTTTTGGGGATCAAGGTTAGGACTGCTATATTCCATTGCTTTAACATCTTCCTGTTTTTGAAAAACTCCAGAACCCCATCAGTAACATCTTTACCCACAACCGACCAATTATCTTTGAAGAACTGTGCATTAAACCCATCAGGACCCGGGCTTTTATTCCCATCAATACTAAACAGAGCTTCTTTAACCTCAACCTTCGTGACCACCCTTATCAACTTGCGACTATCTTCTGCAGAGATTTTCCTATCAATAATTTGATACAAGGTATTCAGGTGACTTTGATGCTGCTTTCTTGTACCCATAAGCTACTTATAGAAATCAATAGCCAGATCTTGGACACCCTTTTGACCCTGAACATATTCACCATCATCATTCTTCAGCCTGTACACATTGTTTCTCATGTTTCTAGCCTTGAATTTTCTGTAGAAGAAAGCTTTGTTTTTGTCACCCAACGAAAGCCAGCTCTATCATGATTTCTGTCTAACAAAATTCTCTTCAAGCAGACTCAGCTTCCTGAAGTTTTCAAGCGTATATCTTTCTATTTCATTGAGTTGTTCATCACTATCATCCCTTAATAACTTTTTCTGAACCTCTTCCAGTTTTTCTCTAGCAGCCAGAACTCTATTGGAGATATTGCTGAACTTCTTCTTGTCAAAGCTTTGGAGATGATTCTTCAAGAGCTTAAGCTTCTCAGAAACCCTGTACATGTTGGAACCTCTGACATCTGTTGACCATACGCTTTCGATAATACCTTTGAATTTATCATTATCCATCCAGAAATTGAAAAATTTAAAGGGCCTTTTGAACCTTTCTTCCTTTTCCCAGAACAATTTAATCGGGAAGTGATCAGATATACCCGGATTCAAAACATGAAGTTGACTTCTCAGAAATTGGTTAATCCAGTTCTCATTTACCAGACATCTGTCAATTCTACTTTTTCTAATTTGCTCATTCTCTCTCGTAGAAGACCAAGTGAAGAAGTTCCCAGAATTGGTAGGCTCGATACACCCCATATCTCTGATGCAGTCATTAAAGTCAATCATATCCCGAGTAATTTCAGATTCTGGGCTACGATCAGATTCGTTTCTGGTTACGTTGTAATCACCGAGGACAGCCCAAGATTTATCAATACCGATCCAGTTTCTAAGACAATTCCAGAGGAGTCTTCTGTCAGTGTTTGAGTTGCTACCATAGACAATAGCAAGATTAATCACGATTCTTGTGATTCTGTCTTTGACCACCACCAGGATTGCTTGATCATTCGAAAAGAGAGTCATCACCTCAACAACTTTGTTATCCCAAATAACCCAGATTATGCCCGTTTTGTCATTTGAGTTGTGAATGATTTCCCAGCTACTATCAATACACAGTTTGCTAACATTCTCAACGTTCCGACTTTTGACTTTTGTCTCAAGAATACCCATAATAGTGATCTTTTGATTCTCAATGATCCTCCTGATTTCTTTACATTTTAGAGGGCACAACTAGAATCTCACATCAGAAGATGTTGGGAGTGAAAGTTGTTTCTCAGTATATAAAAGAAACTCTTTTCACAATTAGAATAGAATCCCACATCGGAAGATGATGGGAGTGGAGAAGTTTCTTAGACTATAAAAAAAAACTCTCCTTAATGCTTGGAGACGTAGGCAACATTTTGGTCGAACTCCTTTATCAAATTCTGTTAGTGTGTTCTTTCGGTTATTTATTCTTTTATTCTGTCAGTTTTTCCCAACAAAAAGTGGGTCCCTTTGTCTCACCCCATTTTTTACTTTAAAAAAACAATCATGAAATCATTAACACAAATAACAAAATAAGGAATAAAACGCATTTCATGATTCATTCAATGAAAATAATCGGGAATCCAGAAGTAGAAAGGAATCCACGAATTGCATCACATCGTATCGAGTCAAAATATGTACGAATATCAATTTTAAAAGTCACACAGGTGAAAGTGATATCTTACCACATCCCTTCAAAAGACGTAGAGGATGTTATGTGAAATAGAACGACCAGAGATAAAGATTGATTGTCCAAGACCTACGAGTTTCACAATAACATTTGTAAGACATTGTGACAGAATTTTGTAAATAATATTACAGTACGATATGAGACATAAATCCTGTATTCTTTCGGGCGTAAAGCTTTTAGGAATCAAGTTAAGAAAATTAATATTTTATTGTTTTGAGATTTTCCGATTCCTAAAGAATTCAAGACACTAGTAAAAAAAGACTTATATCGATCGGTATAACGATCGACACTGCCCTGATTACCAAACAATATATAGTAATACTGATTGGTTGTAATCCAATCGGTCTCAATCGACAGAAAGGTAGTATTGAACCCATCAAAATTTTCTAGAACACCATCACAGTTGTCCTGCAAAACAACCTCAAAATTTTGTTTTAAAAAAAGGGTAGCATGGAACCCATCAAACCTTGAGATTTTGTCACCTTTCATGGAAAATATAACCTTTCTGACATCGTCATCTTTGACTTCACAACTCAGACCCCTGCTATCATATTCGTCATTGAGTAAGAGAACAATCTAATTAAGAGACATTAAACAAGCATCACTATTACTTCTAGTATCGATCAAACATCTGAAAAAGCTAATAGCCTCCTCGTGAATTTGTTTATGTCCTTGTAAAATTTGACCATCAGCCCCCGTTAAGAGAAGTACATGAATATATTTTTTAATATTACTTTTATAGGTCATTTTATAACAATTTATTCCATAACTTGTATTTCACTTTTTACATTTAATAAAATTTGATTGCATAAAACAACGTTTAGGGTGTCTACATTGACTCATGTGATGACCAAGAGTGCCCTTGGTCAATGGCGGGGCCACGTAGCGGCCCCTGGTGGGCTCTAGTCCAGGGTAGAGTTTTAATATAGTTTATATATATATATATGTTTTTATTTAACAAATATAGTTAGCTCACTTGGATTTTGGAGACCTTTATTTTCCTAGAGGTCAGGTGATCAAACCCTGGCCTCCGTTTTGTATAAAATTTATTTATAAAACCTAAGTATAGACTCCTTTATTTGGAAAATTTGATTAAATAACCTCAAAGATGAGGAAAATTTGATTAAATAACCTCAAAGATGAGGTTATTTGATCTGGTGGTGATTTACTAATTAAATTGCGTTCGTGGTATTTTTATTTTTTTTACGAAATTACCCTTGTAACGAAACGCTAAGGGACTTAGCGTTTCGTTAAGTGAATTAGGTTTAGTATAAATACTCTAATTTTTTCATTTTTTTCATTTTCTTTCTCTCTCTTCTCTTGTTCTCTCTTTCACGGCGGCGGCGACGGAGACGACGGAGGTAGAGGCGGCGGGGCGGCGGTCTAACCTAAATCGATTTGCACGATCTTCATTTCTTTCAAACCCTAAACCTAAATCGATTTACACTATCTTCATTTCTTTCAAACCCTAACCCTAAACCTATTTTGCATGCAGGTCGGGTGAAGGATGATTATAAGGTGTCGATTCTAAGGATATTTCCATGATATTCTCAAACCCTTCTGTTGTTATTTGGTTTATATTGTTTCATATTTATTATTTGGTTCGTTCATATCATATTGCTTCATATTTCTGTTTCAGGGAAGTTTCGCTAAGTGTTTAGCGTTTCGCTAAGTGCCTAGCGTTTCGCTAAGTGCTTAGCGTTTCGTGAGTTATACTACGATGATTTCAGATTTGTCGAAGGTGCTTAGGGTTTGAAAGAAATGAAGATCGTGCAAATCGATTTAGGTTAGACTGTCGCCCCGCCGCCTCTGCCTCCGTCGTCTCCGTCGTCGCCGCCGTGAAAGAGAGAACAAGAGAAGAGAGAGAAAGAAAATGAAAAAAATGAAAAAATTAGAGTATTTATACTAAACTTAATTCACTTAGCGAAACGCTAAGTCCCTTAGTGTTTCGCTACAAGGGTAATTTCGTCAAAAAAAAAATAAAAATACCACGAACGCAATTTAATTAGTAAATCACCGCCAGATCAAATAACCTCATCTTTGAGGTTATTTAATCAAATTTCCCCTTTATTTTGTATAAAATTTATTTATATAACCTAAGTATAAAGAATTATATATAAAATAATTTAAATTATATAATAGTTTTATTAATTCTTTTAAAATTACATTTATATGATAATTATATATTATTATTTTTAATATAATTAATAATACAAATTACTAAGATAAAAAATTAAATAATAATTTATATAAAGGTAAAATAGTTTTTTATATTTTTTAATTTTAAAATATTTCAAAGTTTTATATAAATTGATATATTATTTATTTTTCTAAAACGAATTATATATATATATTAATATTATATAATTTTAATTATATTTTTCTGGAATGTATATTAACTTAATAATCTGTTTTTGTTATGATTTTATATTTTTATTATTATTTTTATATTTTTATTCGTTTTTATGTATTCTCACATAATTAAGCTATACTAATTAAATTTTCTTATTTTTTTCTTTATATATATAAATAGTTAGTTTTTATTTATTTAAAACTTAATTAATTTAACTTTTCACATTTTTAAACCTATTTTTTCTTTAACTATATAGTTTTAAATTTATAATTTTTTTTAAATTGAGTATTTTTATCTTTGATTAGATTTCGTATATTTATTTTATTTTAATAAGGTATTCGTGAAACGATTTGATTAAAATTTTCATTTATTACTCGTAATAGTGTAATACCTATAATATTCGGTCAGCCCAGTGAAAAAAAAATTCCTGGATTCGCTCTTGCCCTTGGTGGAGGTAGCATAATAATTAGACATTGATTTAGTTGCTTAATGAAGACTATGAGAGAATGAGAATGAATAACAAAGAACGGACTTGACAATTAATGCGATTTTGAGAATTATATATGAGTTCAAGATCAAATAAAGCAAATTAAGAATGGTGTGAAGAATTAAAAAAATATATATAAATGAAAAGGAAAGCTTACTAAATTTACAATCATGTTAATTTTGCCCGAAAAGAAATAGAAAGACGACATCACAAATAAGACAATTTCCTTGTTTTTTTATGTCATTTATTGGACAAGTGAATTGGAAGTGATATGATGATCCACTTTTATTCCATTTAAGGTGGTTAAAATTTTATTTTATTTTATATTATGTTAGCTTTATCTTACACAATTTATCACAAATTATATAATAATAAGGTACTTTATTGTTTATTAATGGTTTCATAATTTGTTTATTATATTTATAAAATTTAATAATGTAAGAAAATTTGTTTCACCTTTAACCATAATAAAAATAAAAAAAACAACAAATGGTAACAATCAAAGTATAGAGAAAAATAAAAATTTAATAATACATTAATTAAAGATAACGTTGTATAATCTCTTGATATATATTGATGGTGACCCATATTGACGAAATAATACTTTCCTTATTTTTTTTTATCTCCATTTAGAATTGTTTTATGTTAATTGCTAATAACCTCCATTTTAAATATTTGTTCATATTTATCTGAAATTAATTAATATATTTTGTGAGAAAGACAAATACGATCAAATAGAAAAGAAAGAGATGGGTTGGCCATTAAAATTGAATACATAGAAGCTGATGTAAGGAGTGATGGTTTTGAGGTAGTAAGACTTGTTTGGATGTTTCGTACCACCAGCAAAGTCTAAAATTTAGTTTTCGAATTTTTTAGAAGTTATATATTGGCATCAATTTAATTTCCTAAATCTCAGACAATCGGTTGCGATTTACTAACCCATTCATTTTGATAAGTTATAATATTTTTGTTAAACAATAAAATAGTTTAATTAAACATGTTATTTAAACAAAAACATGTAGTAAACAAGTATATGAAAATTTTAATGTTCAAATTGTATAAAAATTTATATAAAAGAACCTTCCCCAATCGTAACCAAACGCTTACCTAGTGTTTTGAAAATAAAGTATTTCTTGTTTTAAAACAAAGTCACCTTTTCACTTTGTTTTTAGGTTTTTTCTAAAAACTAAAAACAAAGTGGCGATTTTCATATTTTTGAAGTGACTTTCATTAAATGATAAATGGTTTTCCACGTTAAAGGATTCTCCTAAAATTAGGAATATTTCTTCTCTAAGGCGAAGTGAATTGATTAAAAAATTACATTTTTATTATAAAAAGCCATTTTCTTAAACCTAAAGTGGAAAAAGTATTTCGAAACCGTCTTTCAAAAAAAAAATTCGCCCAACTAGGCTTATCCGAATGCTAGTTTGAACCTCTTTCTCTTTTCAGAGGTGAGGGGTAAAATAGTGATTACACTAGGGATTCATTTCCTGTTTTCCCTTGTTATATATATATTTTGAGGGTAATGATAAGTCAATTCTAGAAAAAAAAATGCACAAGATGAGCAGAGGAAATATATGATGATTATGGTTTAGAAAATTATTGAATATATTGAAAATACCGTACCGCAAAAAGTATAAAAAATTTCGAATTTTTCGGTATACCGAAAAAAATGTAAGATATGATACCGATATCAAAATTATTAGTAAGATAAATGTATAAGATTTTCAAATTTTTGGTATATCGATATATACCGAAATAATATTTATAAATTAAATATATATAATTATTATAAGAAAATTAATAATGACTAATGAAATTATAAATAACTAGCATGTATTTGCACGAGAGTAATGATATAAAAATAGTGAAAAAAATATTACGATAAAAATGTAATAATATTTTTAATTTTATTTTAATCGTTTTAAGTTTATAGGTAGGTCAACCTAAAATCCAACCCTAAGTATTTATATATATATATATATATATATATATATATATATATATATATATATATATTCAAATTAACCACAACTTTTGACTCGGCAATCCATACATTAGTATCATTATACTTTTATATATATATATATATATATATATATATATATATATATATATATTTTTTTTATTTTTTTTTTTAAAAACTATATTCACGCAAATATTATGAAATTTTAAGCAAGATCAAACATTTATCAGCGAATCAACCAATTTTAATAAATTTATTTCCTTCTTCGAACATATATTTAATAAATTTTATGTTATTTCAATTATAGATATATAATTTTTAAAAATTATATAAAAAAATAAGTATACTATAATATTATTCTATATATGCAATTCATAAACATTTAATTTTATTACAATGAAAACTAATTTTATTTCAAAGTATTTTTTTTTTCAGAATAAACCCAATGAAATATAATATGTTGTCAAGTAACTCCTAAATAAGGTATGAGTATATTTTTAGAACAATGTGAAAAAAGATAAGAGAGTTGTTGATGAAAATATACAATCAATCGGGGTATGTAAGTATTGTAAAGTTGAGATTTCAGCCATTTTTTTAATACCAGTGGATTGAAAAATCACTTATTAAAAATGTGTAAGTTGAGTCCGCTCTACAAAATCGGACAAAAACAAGTGAGGGTGATAAAAGTTAAACCATATTGACAAACAAGGCGATGTGACAAGAAAGTGTTTTGGTTCCTCATACTTTTAACCCAAAAAATATGTGAATTAAAATTGACGGGTATATTTTTTGGGTATGAAAAGTATATACCGTACCCAAAAAAGGTATACCAAAAATCTATGAATTTTCTATGAATTTTGTAAGGTTATAAGGTATAGATAAAACAAATTAAAGTATAACGTACCAACACACCCTTAATGATAATCGATGAAAAAAATTATGAATATTTAAATGAAAATTTATGGTTATATTTATTAAATAGGAGAAAAAATTTAAATATTCAAGTGAGAATCATACTAATAACATTTAGTTTTTTTAAGAATATTTTATTATTAAAGCTCAGTTAGTGTGTTTCATGAATATTGTTTATTAGTTAATTATAAGATTATTTTTTTCCTTTTTTATGTGAATATGTATTACTTAATGACATTTTTTACAAAATAACTTAAGACCATTAATTTAATTAAAAAAATTGTGACGTTTTTAAAGAGATTAATATAGAAAATATCATAGAATGGAAATAAGAATAATGTACGGTAATGGAAAGACTTTTCTTGATAAATCAAATAAATTTATTAATTGGAAATAAGTCCAAGAAATATGGTGATTTTGTTTTTATCACACAAGAGCTTATAATATTTTTAACCAACAAAGGAAAAATTGTTAGATAGTTTCAGTATTGTTTGAATACGATTGTTTAAGTATATACACGTTTTTTTATTATATTCTAAGTTGTTGATGAATTTTTTATAATGTTTACTTCAAAACGAGCGTAGCCCCGTATCTTAGTAAGTGTCGGATGACACGTGACAATACATCATAGTAAGTGTCGGATGACACATGACAATACGGGAATCCGAGGTGGCTCGAGGTTCGATGATTCAACCTTAATTTGTGTGTCATATATCTTTTCAAAATAAAGCATTATTTTAAAAGATTTTGACAAGTACTTGGGTGCTTTTAAAATTCATTACGTAAAAATAATTATTTTTCATTCAAATTTGAATAAAATCCGGTTTAAATTAATTAAACATGATTAATTTAAAGATTATTTATTTGAAAACAGGATTGCCAAATGATTTTAGAAAAATCAGTAAGAGGTACGTGTATAAACGTACTTTATATTAGAGTTTCCATAAAGGGTTTGTTATTTGGTTACGTTCGGGAAAGAGTTTTCGCATTATGTCATTCGTGTCTGTCAAATGACAATTTTATTTTCTTTATAAAAGTCTGGCTAGCAAAAGATTTATTTATAACATTTATTTTATTTAATTAGTAGTATGGGGTCCTAAATAATTATAGGTTTAGATTACGTAAATAATTGTACAAAATTATTTAGAAGGGTGTACATGTGATTGCGTTGATAAAAACTTATGTATAATACCTAAAAATCATTTGAATTTAAAAATAAATTACAAACGAGGCCTTAGCCAAAATATTTGTTTGGAAAATATCCCGAAAATATTTTGAAATCACTTTTTGACCGTTTAGGAATATTTGAAAATAAATTGGGGGTTCCAAAATTACAAATAATTTTGGATTTTAAAAGTGAAACCAAACTGGCTTTAGGACTAGAGTCCTAGGGCTTGGGTTCGTTTTAACCGGTCTAGGCTCGGATGGGCTCAATCTAGACCGAAGGTGGTCTAAGTTGGGGCTCGAGAGCATGGGTCCATAGGTCTGGAGAGCTCGGTCCTGGGTTTGGGAGGCTCAGTCCTGAACTCGAACTACTCGGTCCTAGGTCTAGAGGGCCCGGTCATGGGTTCGGGAGGCTCGGTCCTAAACTCGGACTACTCGGTCCTAAGTCTGGGATGCTCGGTCCTATGTCAGGTTTACTGGTCTGATTCTTCGGTCATAGGCTAAGAGGTCCTCGGTCCTTGGCTAAAAGGGAGATCAGTCTTAGGCTAAAAAACTTGGTCCTAGGCTAAAGGGAGGATTGGTCCTAAGCTAGAAAACTTGACTGTATTCCACGGTCCTAGGTTAAGAGCATTGGTCCTCGGGCTCGGTCCTTCCTCAAGAACATCAGTCATAATTATTTGTCCTAACTGAAGAACATCAGTCATAATTATAAAAAGCCATTTTCTTAAACCTAAAGTGGAAAAAGTATTTCGAAACCGTCTTTCAAAAAAAAAATTCGCCCAACTAGGCTTATCCGAATGCTAGTTTGAACCTCTTTCTCTTTTCAGAGGTGAGGGGTAAAATAGTGATTACACTAGGGATTCATTTCCTGTTTTCCCTTGTTATATATATATTTTGAGGGTAATGATAAGTCAATTCTAGAAAAAAAAATGCACAAGATGAGCAGAGGAAATATATGATGATTATGGTTTAGAAAATTATTGAATATATTGAAAATACCGTACCGCAAAAAGTATAAAAAATTTCGAATTTTTCGGTATACCGAAAAAAATGTAAGATATGATACCGATATCAAAATTATTAGTAAGATAAATGTATAAGATTTTCAAATTTTTGGTATATCGATATATACCGAAATAATATTTATAAATTAAATATATATAATTATTATAAGAAAATTAATAATGACTAATGAAATTATAAATAACTAGCATGTATTTGCACGAGAGTAATGATATAAAAATAGTGAAAAAAATATTACGATAAAAATGTAATAATATTTTTAATTTTATTTTAATCGTTTTAAGTTTATAGGTAGGTCAACCTAAAATCCAACCCGAAGTATTTATTTATATATATATATATATATATATATATATATATATATATATATATTCAAATTAACCACAACTTTTGACTCGGCAATCCATACATTAGTATCATTATACTTTTATATATATATATATATATATATATATATATATATATTATTTTTAATTTTCATTCTAAAAACTATATTCACGCAAATATTATGAAATTTTAAGCAAGATCAAACATTTATCAGCGAATCAACCAATTTTAATAAATTTATTTCCTTCTTCGAACATATATTTAATAAATTTTATGTTATTTCAATTATAGATATATAATTTTTAAAAATTATATAAAAAAATAAGTATACTATAATATTATTCTATATATGCAATTCATAAACATTTAATTTTATTACAATGAAAACTAATTTTATTTCAAAGTATTTTTTTTTTCAGAATAAACCCAATGAAATATAATATGTTGTCAAGTAACTCCTAAATAAGGTATGAGTATATTTTTAGAACAATGTGAAAAAAGATAAGAGAGTTGTTGATGAAAATATACAATCAATCGGGGTATGTAAGTATTGTAAAGTTGAGATTTCAGCCATTTTTTTAAATACCAGTGGATTGAAAAATCACTTATTAAAAATGTGTAAGTTGAGTCCGCTCTACAAAATCGGACAAAAACAAGTGAGGGTGATAAAAGTTAAACCATATTGACAAACAAGGCGATGTGACAAGAAAGTGTTTTGGTTCCTCATACTTTTAACCCAAAAAATATGTGAATTAAAATTGACGGGTATATTTTTTGGGTATGAAAAGTATATACCGTACCCAAAAAAGGTATACCAAAAATCTATGAATTTTCTATGAATTTTGTAAGGTTATAAGGTATAGATAAAACAAATTAAAGTATAACGTACCAACACACCCTTAATGATAATCGATGAAAAAAATTATGAATATTTAAATGAAAATTTATGGTTATATTTATTAAATAGGAGAAAAAATTTAAATATTCAAGTGAGAATCATACTAATAACATTTAGTTTTTTTAAGAATATTTTATTATTAAAGCTCAGTTAGTGTGTTTCATGAATATTGTTTATTAGTTAATTATAAGATTATTTTTTTCCTTTTTTATGTGAATATGTATTACTTAATGACATTTTTTACAAAATAACTTAAGACCATTAATTTAATTAAAAAAATTGTGACGTTTTTAAAGAGATTAATATAGAAAATATCATAGAATGGAAATAAGAATAATGTACGGTAATGGAAAGACTTTTCTTGATAAATCAAATAAATTTATTAATTGGAAATAAGTCCAAGAAATATGGTGATTTTGTTTTTGATCACACAAGAGCTTATAATATTTTTAACCAACAAAGGAAAAATTGTTAGATAGTTTCAGTATTGTTTGAATACGATTGTTTAAGTATATACACGTTTTTTTATTATATTCTAAGTTGATGATGAATTTTTTATAATGTTTACTTCAAAACGAGCGTAGCCCCGTATCTTAGTAAGTGTCGGATGACACGTGACAATACATCATAGTAAGTGTCGGATGACACATGACAATACGGGAATCCGAGGTGGCTCGAGGTTCGATGATTCAACCTTAATTTGTGTGTCATATATCTTTTCAAAATAAAGCATTATTTTAAAAGATTTTGACAAGTACTTGGGTGCTTTTAAAATTCATTACGTAAAAATAATTATTTTTCATTCAAATTTGAATAAAATCCGGTTTAAATTAATTAAACATGATTAATTTAAAGATTATTTATTTGAAAACAGGATTGCCAAATGATTTTAGAAAAATCAGTAAGAGGTACGTGTATAAACGTACTTTATATTAGAGTTTCCATAAAGGGTTTGTTATTTGGTTACGTTCGGGAAAGAGTTTTCGCATTATGTCATTCGTGTCTGTCAAATGACAATTTTATTTTCTTTATAAAAGTCTGGCTAGCAAAAGATTTATTTATAACATTTATTTTATTTAATTAGTAGTATGGGGTCCTAAATAATTATAGGTTTAGATTACGTAAATAATTGTACAAAATTATTTAGAAGGGTGTACATGTGATTGCGTTGATAAAAACTTATGTATAATACCTAAAAATCATTTGAATTTAAAAATAAATTACAAACGAGGCCTTAGCCAAAATATTTGTTTGGAAAATATCCCGAAAATATTTTGAAATCACTTTTTGACCGTTTAGGAATATTTGAAAATAAATTGGGGGTTCCAAAATTACAAATAATTTTGGATTTTAAAAGTGAAACCAAACAGGCTTTAGGACTAGAGTCCTAGGGCTTGGGTTCGTTTTAACCGGTCTAGGCTCGGATGGGCTCGATCTAGACCGAAGGTGGTCTAAGTTGGGGCTCGAGAGCATGGGTCCATAGGTCTGGAGAGCTCGGTCCTGGGTTTGGGAGGCTCAGTCCTGAACTCGAACTACTCGGTCCTAGGTCTAGAGGGCCCGGTCATGGGTTCGGGAGGCTCGGTCCTAAACTCGGACTACTCGGTCCTAAGTCTGGGATGCTCGGTCCTATGTCAGGTTTACTGGTCTGATTCTTCGGTCATAGGCTAATAGGTCCTCGGTCCTTGGCTAAAAGGGAGATCAGTCTTAGGCTAAAAAACTTGGTCCTAGGCTAAAGGGAGGATTGGTCCTAAGCTAGAAAACTTGACTGTATTCCACGGTCCTAGGTTAAGAGCATTGGTCCTCGGGCTCGGTCCTTCCTCAAGAACATCAGTCATAATTATTTGTCCTAACTGAAGAACATTTGTCATTAGTCTCGGACCTGAGTTAGTTTTCTTGTTCCTTGGTCTCGGTTCGGACCAAGAATTCTCATCAGATTTCTCGGTACTCAGTCATACAGGACTCGGTCCTCAAGGACCTCAGATCATGAAAACAAGATAGGTAAGTTGCTAACAACTCATATGGATATAAGGATCATAATCCCTAACCCTAAACACGATCTATCAAACTCTATAACAATTGATTTTTCAAAATCGTTGTAGGGCAAAAGTTGTGAACTTTAGATTTAGGTCATCTCATAGCCTAATTCTTGTTCCAAGTCTGTAACAACTTTCAAAATATAAATTCAAACTTTATTTTTCAAAAAATTTAGTTGGATCAAACATGATCGGAATATTGATTTTATGATTTGGAAATCATCCTAACATGTTTGTACAGTTAATTGAATCAAAATTCAAGCTTAAAAGAACACAATTTCCAAATTTTCAAATCAAAATTTGTTTTTTTTATTAAGGTTGAATTGATTAAATCTCTTTCGACATAAAGCTTATAAATCATCTAGGGATTGGTTTCAAACAAAGAAAACACAAAATTGAACCCTAAATATGATCAATCCGATCAAACTTGGAAAAATCCAATTTTAAATCATAATTCGAAATATAGCAGGCCTGGTAGCTTACAACTGATTGGAGAACACTCCAATAATGTGTATGAAGCTTTCCCAAGCCCTGGATCGATGCCTATCTTGTCGAAGAATTTTTACAAAAAACCAATCGCCAGAATTTTTGGTGGATCTTCAATCAAGTTGTGATATTGGGGTTTTGTTTAATGTATTGGAAGCTTAACACCTAGAGGATATTTATACTCAACCAAGTCGGTTATCATTGATGAATTCAACTTCACTTTCTCTTATGAAATTGCTTCTTCTTTGTTTTTTATTCGTCTTTAGCAGTCTACGTAGAGAATAGTTTTTGACTTCTAGGCTTAGGGGTAATGATGGTGAGATAGAGACGTACTCGTGGGTGAAAGAATGGAGGGATAAGGTTGAGAAACGCATGAGATAGCGTTTCTAGAAGGAATGTAGGCGTCAATCACAAGCTTCCGGCGTTCGCCCTGTCGATCGGGAAAGACGAACAAAATGACATCATTTTTTTAAAACCAAAACACGTCGTTGCGTTCGGTTAGTGATACGTTAGCGATCGGGCTAACAGGGTTAGCGTCCCGTTAGATGATCCGGTTTGAACTCGGACACACGTGCTTCCGTTACTATTGGCTGGGTGGCTTCTTCTTGGGCGCTTGATGAAAATTCATCGTTGATATGATGATTCTGAATCGTACTACAAAATTTAAATATAATTTATGTCACACATGATTATCAGTTTATATTTTTAATAAAAGGGTTATTTGAAATTGAATTTTAACCTCTTTCTTGCATTTTTTTTCACCAAATTAATACACAAAAATATTTTTGACAACATAATAAAAATTTTGTTCATTTATTTTCTTTTTGAATATTTGGGTATTTATTTAATTGTTTTAAACCATAAATTATACATAATTCATGTTTAAAATTATAATTAAATAATTTTAACCCCTTCTTGGGTTTAGTTTGGATCAAATAAATACAATATTTTATCTTCAAATTAATTTTAGATTTTTATTTATTTTTTTTTAATTATAGTTTAATTACTGCAATAATTAGCTTTAATTTAATTCTAACTCCTCCTTTTGATTATTTTAAATTAAAATTTTTAAAATATTTTTTTAATATTATTAAAAATAATAATAATATTACTATAAATTGGAGTATGTTAAATTTTATTGCTGATTATCAAGACTCAATAGGGTTATTAAAGGAATCATAAGAACCACTTTCATTTATTAGATTTGGCATCCGAAATAATCTTGAAGTTTGAATAATCTCATTTTCAAAACTGTCAGCAAATAATAATAAATGAGTTGTGTAATTTATGTTCTGTTTATTTGATATGTTCTCTAATACAATACAATGGACAATATTGATATATAGAAGTGAAATTAAATCTCAAATTGAAGAATACATAGTTAATTTTGATATAGACATTACATTTAATTGTTAAATTTGATGATTTACATGCTTATATTTTAGTAGAAATAATTTTACGAGATTCTCTTCCCCTCACAAAGGAGAACAAAACAGTTAAAAATATTTTGTTTTAAATATGACCGTTTTGTCCCCTATATATAAGGAGAAATAGAAAATCTCGTAAAATTGAGCATTTCTCACATTTTAGTATAATTAATCTTGTATATATATATTAACTTTTAATTTTTATTGATTTTAGTATAATATTTTAATGTTGAACTGGACATCAAAATTAAACATTGTTGTTGGATAATTGACTTTACATTATTAATTATTCATTAAAATTAAAATTTTATTCTGAACCATTCGTCTAAAAGTTTTGTTCACTTTTTTTGTATTAGAATTTTTCAAAATTTACCCATTATTTTTATGATACCAATGTTGTAGATAATTTCATTAAAATTAATATTTATTTTACATCATATTCCTTGATTTGTATAATTCCTAACTAATTTAAATAACACACGTCGTCAATGACAAACATCAAGCAAACTCTTACCCATAATCATTGAAGCAAGGTTCTCTTTAATTTTGGCCTTTTCAATTTTCCTTTTTAAACTATGGAATAATAAAAATAATCGCTAAAATCCATAATTCTAATAAAGTACAAAATAAGAGGTTGACAATAATCCATATAAAGTTAACCTCTCTTTATCACCCATTTATTATATAAACAAACAAACAAACGAAAGGACCACCAATCTTACTTGATCAAAATCTAAAATAAATAAAATTGGAGCCACTCACACCCTATCTTTCATAATAAAAAATGTTTTATACTTTAGATTCTAACATTTTTTATTTTGTTTTTAATGTTAGAAGATAGCAGGATACCGCAACACATGACTTTTATTTCAACTTAAGTCGTTTTAGATGAAATCCGAATCTCGTGACCTTAATTTTTTATAAACTAGATTATAAAACTTTCTTTATTATATATCTTTTATTCATCAACAAACTTAAGACGTAACTGCTTTGATGTCTAAGTACTAATATTTAAATATATAAAACTCACCCAAATCTTGAAAAGATCTCCATGTGACTGTGATTGAAAAGAGAATATGATGTAGTAAAACAATTGTGTTAGTTTTATACGTTTTCTTTAATTTATAATCACAAAAATAATATTCTAATCCAACATATATCTGAACCATTAGGTTAACTGATAAATGTTCAATTAGTGGTTTATTAATCAATTAATCGATTATGTAAAAATTTAACTGATTCAACTAGAATAATTTAAATGCAATTTTTCTTCCTAAAAATGCAAAAAATGAGGACCATATAATCATTATAAAATTATAGATTAATAATGACACTAAAACATAAAAGTACAGACTACTTATTAAATTATTTAAATCGAATTAAGATGTTAGAATAGAACCAATGTTGACAACATTCAATTTTTTAGTAATATTTGTGTCTGGTATTCTAAATGAAAAAAAATGTAAATTTTTCTCTTTTATTTTATTCGATATATTTTAAATAAAAATAAAAATAAAATAACTGTTATAAAATAATAATAATAATAATAATAATAATAATAATAATAACTATTAACAAATTGTGTATGTATGTTTTAACTTACCAAATAATATTTTTTAACTGTTTATCAATGAACCTGTCTTTTTATTTTTTTCATTCTTATTATTATTAAAAAGAAAATTATATTTGTTATAAAAAAGACGATTCAATAATAGATATAGAAATGATATTATTTTTAATATTCATTTAGATAATAATGACGCTATATGAACGCAACAGTTGATCGGGTTAAACGAAATCTATGAAAAAATTTCTTTCGAAAGTCATGAAATCAATTTTTTCGACATTTTGGCAAGTGGTTAGTTTATTTATTTATTCTTCTATATAGGGGAGCATTAAGTGCATTAATTCAAAATTTAATTCGATCCGAATCCAAAATACTAATTCGGATTGGATATTTTGAATTGGATTGAGATAGATCAAATTAAATTTGGATTAAGATTATTCAAATTATCCAAACTATCGAAATACAAATATATTGGTTTGGATTAAATCCAGATTGAGTTTAATTCAGATTGGATTTTGTAACCCCGAGAATCGGTACCCACAGCTTAGCACGTGTCTTGGCGACACATGACAATACAGGGAATATCGCAGGGTGGCACGAGGTTCAATGCGTTTCAATCTTAGTTTGTGTGCCAGACATTTTTTTAAAAGAAAATCTTATTTTAAAAGATTTTGGAAAATACCTGGGAGCTTTAGATTAATCATGTAAATAATAATTAATTTTATTCAAATTTTAATAATTTGAGGGGACATATAATAATTTGGCCAAAACCCGGTTTAAGTTAATGAAACATAACTAATTTAAAAAATTATTTATTTTAAAACAATGTCGCTAAATAATTTTAGAAAAAATCAGTAAAATATATATGTATAAACGTACTTTATAATAGAGTCTCTCGGGAAAAAGTTTTCGCGTTATGTACTCCGCGCCCGTCAAATGACGGTTTTATTTTATTAAAACAAAGTCTATCTTTAATAAGATTTATTTATAACATTTATTTTCTTTAATTAGTAATCTAGGGGTCCTAACAAAGATATGTTTAGATTATGTAAATAATTATACAAAATTATTTAAAAGGCGTATCTATGATTAAAACTCTTTCGAGATTATTTGAAAATGGATTTGGATTCCAAAATTACAAAAATAATTTTGGATTTTGAAAAGTGGAACCAAACAGGCCTTACCGGAGTCCTATGGTCTAGGTCTGGTTTTGGCGATCTGGGCTCGGACAGGCTCGGTCTAGACGGGGGTGGTATGGATTAGGGTTTTGGAGACTCAGTCCTAGGGTCGGGAGGCTCGGTCCTAGGGTTTTTTATGCTCGATATTGAACTCATGTTATTTGGTCCTCAGTTTGGAAAACACGGTCCCAAGTCTAGTTTTCTCAGTCGAGGACCCGGGGACTCGGTCCCAAGTCAGACCTCTCGGTCCGAGGTTAGAAATCTCGGTCGGATTCTTCGGTCCTTGCTCAAGAACATCGGTCTTAAGTCTTAATTCTAACTCAAGAACATCAGTCTTTAGTCTTAGTCTGGACCAAAGATTCTTGGTCCCAATCCTACAGGACTTGGTCGTCGGGGACCGAGTGTTATTGAATTGGTCAAGAATTGCAGGTGTTATAACTTTTGATACAGATCATGAAATCATAATTTGTAAGTTGTAGTCGATTCATATGATTGTAGGGAATAAAATCCCTAACCCTAATTGTGATCAATTGATCTTTACAAAGATCAATTTTTAGGTTAAATTTTGGATCTTTTGAATTAGTCCATTTCAAGGTCTAATTTTTGTTCCATTAGAAATGATGAATATAATCAAACACAACCAAAACAATAACATCATTCAAGCTCTATAACAACTTTTGAAGATGAAATTCAAACCTATTTTTTTTTTATTTCAATTTGATCAAACTTAATTGGGATGGTGTTATAGTGATTTGGAAATCATCCTAACATATTTACAGACATGTTTAGCAGCTATTTGAGTCAAAAATTCAAGATTAAAGCTCAAAATAGTAATTTTAAAAAATCTAGAATTTCAATCCATGTTTACGTTTATTTTTAGTTTAAGGTTGATTTGATCAAAAGTCTTTCAATAAAATATTCATATAACATCTAGGGATTGATTATTAACAAAGAAATCATACAATTAAATCCTAGAATAGATCAAACCGATCAAACTTAAAAAAAATCTAATTTTCAATCACAAATTGAATTATAAAGGTTATGAATGGATACTAACAATTGGAAAACACTTCAAGGAGTTGTTGGAAGCTTTCCCGAAGCCTAGATCAAAGTTATGATCACTAGAGAAGTTTTTACAAAAAACTATTCTTGGCCGGAATTTGATTTCTTCGATTCTGTATGTAATATGCGATGATTGTTTAATGGATTGATAGAGGATCACCTTAAGACTATTTATACTAGCTTTAGGTCGGTTGAGGAAGAAGAATTCAACTTCAATTTGATGATTGAAGTTCTTATCCCTAAATCTAAACTTATCTTTGGAAACTTAGTTCTAGGCTAAGGTGGCGATCTTAGGTATAGAGTTATTGAAGGCGTGGATAAAGCGATCATACGGAAAGAAAATGGAAGGATAACATCAAGAAATGATGAAGCTAGAGCTTCTAGAAGATTGTCGGAGGGTCTGCTGGAATTCGCGAAGAAGACGATAAAAAAGAAGCCGTTTTGATCCGTCCAAAACGCGTTGTTGGCGTTCTATGGCATTTCGTCCACGTTTGGGCAGCTGAGCTAACGGGGAATTAGCATCCCAATAGTTGATTCTATGTGGCTCAGGCGTGCGTTGGCTTCGTTAAATTCGATTGCGTGGATGATTCATGAGCGCTGGATAAAAATACAGTGCTGATCTGATGGTCCAGAATTTGTTGCATCAATTAAACATAATTTTGTCTACAAAGGATTATCAATTTTATTTTTAATAAAAGAATTATTTGAAATCAAATTTAATACCTTTCTTTTGTTTTTCTCCAAAAATTCCACAAAATTTATTTTTGGAATCATAACAAAATTATGTTTTTTTTTTTTGTATTTTGGAATATTTATTTAATTGTTTTAAGCCATAAATTATTCATAATTTATGATTAAAATCATAACTAAATAATTTTAATTCATTCTTGAGTTTAATTTGGGTAAAATAAATACAATAGTTTAACCTTAAATTATTTTTGGATTGATTTAATTTTTCTAATTAGGGTTAATTATTACAATAATTAACTCTAATTTGATCTTTAATCTCTTTTAGGTTATTTTGAATTTAAAAATTCAAAATATTATTTTAATATTATTATAATTTAATAATATTATTTATAAAATATGATAGGTCAAATTTTCATACTTACATATTTGAATAATCTAATTAATTTAAAATTCTTTAAGTTT